>NW_027468657.1:33350600-33355600 GCF_046254945.1 Alosa pseudoharengus
TGCATTTTTGAGGGCGGTATTATTGCCAACTAAATGCACTAAATGCAAATGAATGCATTGTTCGCATTTCTGTGTGTTTGTCTATGTGCATGTCTATGTGTGCACGTGTTTAAATGTGTGTGAGTTTCTTATGCCACCTCATGTTCAAGATATTTTAGAGTGTCTCTCCATATCGCATGTGTGTGTGTGTGTGTGTGTGTGTGTGTGTGTGTGTGTGTGTGTGTGTGTGTGTGTGTGTGTGCTCTGTGTGAGCTCTCAGGTGGTGGGTTGAGCCGGTATCAGTGGCGTTGTTGCGGTGGGGGTGTGGAGGCTCAGAGAGCGCGGTCCTCTGTGGCACTGCCACACTCAGCACCAGCCACCAGCCACCGGCCCCAAATAGACTCGTCAATCTCTGTTGGCCCGTTTGAAGGGTGGGCTCAAGGGGGGAGGGTGGGAAGGCTACCCTTCACTCTATCTCTCTCTCCCTCTCTCTGTCTCTCTGTCTCTCTCTCTCTCCCTCTCACTGTCTCTCTCTCCCTCTGGCTTCCCCTCTGGAGCCATCCCCTGCTGCAGTCGGTGCGGAGGGCAGCCAGGGCCTGAACAGGTGCCGGGCCCTTGGAAGCGACGCCAGACAGGCCTTTTCTATGTGCCGCCTCTTGCCAGCGCTGGTGTGTGTGAGGGGGGCGCCCGGGTGGCAGCAGCCCGAGAGAGAGAGAGCAAAAGCGAGAGAGAGAGAGAGAGAGAGAGAGAGAGAGAGAGAGAGAGAGGGAGAGAGAGAGGGAGAGAGAGAGGCCTCACGCCGGTACCCAGAGCCGCGGTGTGGCGGCGATGGCACCAGAGAGTCCCGGGCCGGGCGCTGGTAATTACGGTGCGGAGAAGCCGATTAGGGCCGGTGCGGAGCGGCCCAGCGAGGGGGACGGGCCTGGGCCCAGCAGGGTGGGGAGGTGCTGGGGTGGGGCTGGAGGGGCAGGAGGGGGGAGCTGGGGGGCTATTTTCTGGGGGGTGGTGGCGGCTATGTGAGGGACCAATCAAGTGTGAAGCCGAGCGTGGACCCCGGGACCTGATTCAGTGGGAAAAGACTTGGCCGGCGGTTCAGAGCGCCGCAACTTTTCACGGATTAGTTGAGACTCTATTCTGAGGCCTGAAAGGGGAACACAGCACGGAGGCGGCTTCAATGTGCGCTCCTCACTACTCACACACACACACACACACACACACACACACACACAAATACACACACAAACCTCCCAACAGCTGGGAAGAGGGCTGCAGCCTGTGCCATGTCACCATGGCAACGGCATATCTCACATTTGAGTCAAAATGAAGCCACTTTGGTCTGGAATTGGAGGAGTTATTTCCAACCCCTAACATGGCCGCTTGGAACGGCCCCCACTGCTTTCGGACGGAAAAAAATACTTTCTCTCAGTTTGCCCGTTCAGAAAATGGAAATGATGGAAATTTGAACAATAATCATGATAATCATGTCCTTGTAGCGCAAAATGAATTCGTTTTAGTGCAAAATCTGGATGCCCATTGGTGTTTTGTATCAGATTAAATATAAACTGTCTCTTTTTAAAATGAGATTGTAACTGAAACAGTTTCCGAATTGTAAAAGGACAAATGGTTTGCTAAGCAGGCATGTTTTTATTTCTGATAGCAATCTTTCAAGTGCACTCAAACACACATCCTCAGATCCTGATTGCCCATTCACTCACATCTTCTTTTCTTTACCATTATCATAAAAACGACTCTGTGATGCCATTCATCATGGGTGTCCTGAGATTTTATACTCTGTGCAAAACAATATCAGATTTATTGTAAGTGGAAGGCTGTTCACAGGAACACACCCACTATTTGAGCCGTTTATAATGAACCTACTTTAACTGTAATATTTGTATCTTCTTGTACAGCATTTAACATTAATGAATGTGTTGGGGTCTAAATATTTGGTTTGGCTGCCGATTTCTTTTTTGAATTTTAATGATGACTGGCCTTGTAGCTTTTGGGCATTAACACATAATAGAGATGTGTGGTGAGAGGATGACAGTGACAGTGAGAATGGGAACTAAACGCATGATAGTGCCTAATTGAAGTAATTACTGCGATTTAAACAAAGTGGCACTGCTACTAATTATCTATAAGAGCATTCAGTGAGGTCCCGAGCTCCAGATACTCGGCGCGTTTCTTTTTCTTTCTTTTCTCTGTTTCTGCGGCGACTCTGGGCAGATTAGACATCTCTATCTTGAAGCCGCTTTCCCCGTTGCCACCGACTGACGGGGTTTTGCGTCGTGCTGATTCTGTGTTTTCCCTCTCCATTTATCCCTTTGTGAACCACCCTAATCTGTCTTTATTCAAGAGAAGTCCCCCCTCAACCTCCAACACCACCCCCACCACCTCCACCTCACTTCACAAACTAGTCAGCTATCTGTGGCACCTTTGACTGCAGCACTGCCACTGCTGCTGCCGACGTGCTGGAGGATGAGGCTGGTGCTTTGCCACGGGGGAGAGCGTGAAGGGGGCATTTGCCCTCACAATTATTCTGTTTAATGGTGCCTCTTCATGTAGCTCCTGATTGAATATGTGGCATTCTGGGAGATGAGAAGAAGAGAGGAGATGAGAGAGAGAGAGAGCGCCAGAGAGAAGAGGAAAGAAAAGGAGAGGAGAGCGGAAAGAGGGGCAGAGGAGATGAGACGGAGAGAGAGTTAGGAAACCTCCTGCTTCTGTGGGGCTCCCCCTTCACTTTGGGTTCCATCATGATGTGCAGCTCACTCTGTGTGCAGTGCTTATTGTGCTTGGACTTTGAAGTTGCATCTCTCCCTTCTCACTCACACACTCTCTCCCTCTCTTCCTCCCTTTCTCCCTCACACACCCACTCACACACACACACACACACCCACACACACACACACCCTCTTTTCCTTGTCTTCGCCGAGGCTTTGATGCACTTGCGTTCTATGAATAGTTGTCTTTAATGCTTCCTCGTGCCATACTGTCCCTGCTATTGGAGCGGAGCAGAGCTCGCGCCGCCTTTGAAACGCCGTCCATAAATTACAAGTTGTCAGGGGTCGTTTCCCTTGTTTACTGCCATTTTGGGAAGCATCTTTTCCCCTATGCTCTCGCTCGGAGTTTCACGTTTAATTGCACCAATAATGTTTGGCAGCGCGCAGCAGCACAGCACATGCTGCATGTGTGTGTTGGTGTGTGTGTGTGAAAGAGAGTGTGAGGGAGAGAGAGAGAGAGAGAAAGAGAGAGAGGAGGGGGAGAGGGAGGGGAAGGAGGAGAGGGAAGTCGGAAGTGCTTGAAATATTTTCCAGCCTTTGCGTGGTTTAGGTGGGGAACTGTTGTGTGTCTGCTACTGTGTGTACCACAGCCAACAATCCAACAACCCAACACACGTGCATCTGGGCTTGAGTGCTGCCACTAAGTACAGTACAGTAGCTACAATGCAGAGAGAGCGAGAGGGAGAGAGAGAGAGAGAGAGAGAGAAACAGAGACTTAGTGTGCACAGGAAATAAACCATACAAGCGTTCCTAAAGAGACCATGTTTGCCCTGTTCTTGTGCAAACAGCTGAATTTACTACATGTCAGCAGCAGCCAACAGCACTTTTATGGCCCTGCGATCATGTCCCATATGTTTGGTGTATACTAGCGCACAGGGAGTGGCGGTCACGGAAACACAGAAGTGCTGCTGCATTAATGGTCCCGCAGTGAACCGTATTCACACACAGCAGCCATGCTATGGCCTGCCCAGGTACCTCATCAACACCACACACTCAGACAGATTTCACTAGGCTTTCAGGAACTTTACTACATTTACTTACTGTTTTCCATTACTAGAAAAGCAGATCTGCTGAAACTACATAAAGGTTTATTTGCTGGTGTAAGACTTGGACTGATTCAACGTCTACTACACAGGTGGGGTTTTCACTTGACTTTTCCCCAGGAAATAAAAAGCAACCAAGGGGGTCTATTCACATTTACACAGAAGCCAAACAACACATTTAGCCCTTTTAATGTTGGCTTGCTAAAATTGCTAAAATACTAGGCTGAAGTCTTTTGTATGCCACCCAAAACACACTCTGTGGGCCAGGCTAAGTGTGGAGCATTGCTTTGTGAGCTCCAGGGGGAGTGTGGCGTGACACGGTGCGGGGCAGGGTGGGGCAGGGCAGGGTGGGGCGGATGCTCCGCTAGGCGTGATTGTGTGCGTGCGGCCCGGCGAGGCCCTGGCTGGCTGCTGATGCGGTGAGGCGGGAGGAGAGGTGGGAGGTTCCAAATGAGAGGGATTTGAGTCAGCCGCCATCCTCCGCTCTGCTCCGCTCCTCTGGCCTGAGCTCACCGCCAGCAGCCCAAAGCCTGACCTCAGCCTGCTCTCCCCTCATGGGCGGCCGTGGGATTTGGAGTCAGATTGTGTGTGTGTGAGTGTGTCTGTGTGTGTGTGTGTGTGTGTGTGTTTGTCTGTGTGTGTGTGCACATTTACTAGGTATGCATCCCCCAGTGTACTTCTGTTCAATTGTGTCTATGTGTGCATGTGCGCTAGTATCTGTAAGTGTGTGTGAATCAGTGTATGTGTGTGTGTGTATGTGTGTGTGTGTATGCTTGTGTATATGCTCCTGTGTGTGTGTGTGTGTGTGTGTGTGTGTGTGTGTGTGTGTGTGTGTGTGTGTGTGTGTGTGTTTGAGTGAGTGTACATGTGGGCGTGTGCATGTGTGTGTTTGTGTGTGTGTGTGTGTGTGTGTGTGTGTATGAGTGTACATGTGTGTGTGTGTGTGTGTGTGTGTGTGTGTGTGTGTGTGAATAAGTGTACATGTGGCCGTGAGCATGTATGTGTGTGTGTGTGTGTGTGTGTGTGTGTGTGTGTGTGTGTGTGTGTGTGTGTGTGTGTGCATGCCTAGCCTGAGTGGGACGTGACCTTCAGCAGCACCAGTAGCAGCTGGCTGGTCAGGCGCTTCTGCTGCTGCTGCTGGGCTTTCCCATGGAGGCGATCGATGAGGCGCCCGCAGGTGGCCGGTCCGTCCAGCGGC
>NW_027468657.1:33360600-33362490 GCF_046254945.1 Alosa pseudoharengus
TGTGTGTGTGTGTGTGTGTGTGTGTGTGAGTGTGTGCTCGGGCCGGGGGGAAGTGTTTGGGCTGAGGGTGCACTGCTCACTGCTCCTGGTCCCTGAGTGTTTGGGCGTCCCCGCACACAGCCCCCACATGCATGCAAATGAGCTCGCACAGCCACAATGGTACCCACAGCTGCAGACAGAGACACAGAGAGAAAGAGAGAGAGAGAGAGAGAGAGAGAGAGAGAGAAAGAGAGAGACTGAGAGAGAGGGACAGAGAGAGAGACAGAGAGAGTGTGAGAGAGAGCAAGGGGCAGAGAGACAGAGAGATGGAGAGACAGACACAGAAAGACAGAAAGAGAGAGAGAGAGACAGAGAGCAGTGCGGTGGCTCAGCCTCCTTTCATCTGCAAAGCCCTTGATCCCCCTGCAGCAACGCGTCATGTTCACTCCCCCCCCCTCAAAAAACATTGTTGTGCCCCAAAAAGAGATGTGCCCCCTACCCAACAAGCAACCCCCTCCAGCATCCCCTACACACACACACACACACACACACACACACACACACACACTGAATCCCCCTCTCCAGCCCCCAGCTCCCCCCTGCTTCTCCAGCCCAACTGCTCCTGCCCCAGGGTGACCAGTGGACGATCTCGGGTGCCTGGCCTCTCCCCGGGAGGGACCCTCTCAGTTTGGGCTCCTCCGCTCTGTCCACTGTCACCCGGGGAAGCAGGCAGGGCAAGAGGAGAGAAACCCCTCTACTGCACACTCACTCCGTCACTCACCGGCCATTGTCCATATGCTGCAATATGGCTGCAGGGGAGAATGCAAAGAGAGAGAGAGAGAGAGAGAGAGAGGGAGAGAGAGAGAGAGAGAGAGAGGGAGAGAGAGAGAGAGAGAGAGAGGGTAGGGAGACTGATTGCTTTAATCGCACTCTTTGCGGCGCTGGACTTTCCTGATTCAGGGGTCCCGGGGCCCCGGCCCTACTCTTTGGGCTCCCCTCCCACCGGCCGCTCCCCCCTGCTCCCTCACCCATTGTCCACTTGATGAAAATCAATTCCCCTGAAGACCCCTCCTTAATCCCGTTTTTCGCAGCCCAACAATGGGTACTTGTGTGCGCCCTTGCCGGCCTTGAGAGCGCGAAAGGGGACGATGCGGCTGTCTGCTTGCATTCTGGCCACCACCAGCCTAACCGAGATCCGCCCCCACCCCACCCCCACCCCCCCCACCCTTACTCCCACTCTGCTCCACTCCCAGCCTCAGTGCACCACACAAGTCACTTTGTAGTGCCAAGTGCAGGAGCTCCACAGGAAGACATTTGCCATCATAATTTCCTGCCGAGTGGCCAGCATTCACCCCCCCCCCCCCCCCCCCCACACACCACCACTCATCCCATCCTCTGCCACCCCCCCCCCCCCCCCCCACTCAACACCCTCTCAGAATACTTTTAATTAGGCTCGACAACCACAGAGATTAGAGTTGAGCTCACAACAATGACCGTCCCTTTGAAGAGAAGGGATGCAGTGGCCGCAGGGCCAGCTTCTGTCTAAAGCCCAGAAAATATGATGGAGAGAGAGAGGGAGGGAGAGAGAGAGAGAGAGAATCAGAGAGAGACAGAGAGAGAAAGAGGTAGAGAGAGAATCAGAGAGAGAGGGAGAGAGAGAGTAAGAGAGATGGAGAGAGAGGGAGAGGCAATGCAAATCATCTCTAAACCATCAAAAGAGGGTCTTTTGGTGGGCCTTGTGGTCAGCATTGTGTGCCTGTATGGTCAACTTTAACCTGTACTGTGTACTGTGTACTGTGTACTGTGTAGCGGTGTCCTGTACATTGATTAGTAGTTTTTCAAATACAGAACTGTCAACAGGTCAGACAGGTTCATTTGAACTCGGTTGAGCAGGTGTTTCTTTATCTCTCT
>NW_027468657.1:33362690-33367690 GCF_046254945.1 Alosa pseudoharengus
GCACTCTATTCGGCCTAATCTCCCCTTGATAAAGAAGGAGGTGGAAAAGAAGGGGAGATTAGCATCTATGCTGCTCTGGTGGCGCCGCGTTTGAGTGGGCATATGTGAATGTGGGGAGGTAATGGCAAGTGTGCTCCACCAAACCCCCCCCCCCCCCCCCCCCCCCCCACACACACACACACACACACACACACAAACTCAGTCGCACCCCACACACACTCACACACATCCTCTCTTCACCTTTTGAAAGGCCCAGTGCCGGACCCCTCGTGAGTGGAGGGGCAGCGGTGCGTTGGGGTGTGTCGGAGGCTCTTCATCACGCCCGTGAACGAGATGCCTCTTCATGCAAGATGGACGTCAGTGTCAGCGCCCGTCCACACAATCACACACACACACAGTGCTTTTTTCCCAACAAGCACTGAAGACACACACACACACACACACACACACACACACACACACACACACACACACACACACACACACACACACACACACACACACACACACAAACACACATGCACACACACACGCATGCACACACGCAAGCACAGATGTCCCAAGGAAACAAAACACGAATAGCCCCCTTCTAAATTATTTTATCACATTGTAAGCCTTAATTAATTCTAGCCTTGACACCTGTCATTTCACATGGTAAGAAATGTGTGTTTAAGTGAAAACGCATTGGCTCAAATTATACACTAACTGCCAAACGGAAGCAGGTGCAGTCCCACCTGGATTACCAGCCATGTAGTTGTTGTTGTTGTGGAGCCGGCGGAGTAGTTTTAGCGGGGGTCTCCCACGCGCTTCCTAGGTGGACTGGATGTATGTGTGCCGTGCTCTCGGTAAGCAGGCAGACATCTGATTCAGCTGTTTCATCTGTCTAATTGAGCGCTGTTTTACACTCATTGTGGCAGTCTGGGAAAGGGGGGCAAAATCGTGAGGCTGCCTCTCCAACAATGCCTGCAGCTACGCACTCATTAGCGCCTCAGTGTCACAGTGGACCCACAGACATTATGCAGTCCCACTCGCACGCACCCTCACATGCACGCACACCCTCTCTCTCCCTCTCTCTCTCTCTCTCTCTCTCTCTCTCTCACACACACACACACACACACACACACACACACACACACACACACACACACACACACACACACACACTCACACACACAAACACACTCACACACACACACACACACACACACACACACACACACTCACACACAGACATGCTGCCGTAGAGTAGAGCAAACTGTACTAGCGAACGAGCAGCCCGTCAGCAAGAAAGACCAGCGCATGAATTATTAAAACTACGCACTCCAGTTTCTTGTTATGAATCGAAAAAACACGGAGCATGTTTTCTCTCTGAGTGAGCTCCAGCCACGGGCCGCCTGGTCCAAACTGGAGGAGAGTTGCGGTCCACCGGCTCCTCTGAAGATTCACATTTAAGACTCATTTTTATTTCATCTAACACTTCAGAGGACACCCTTCTCTCTCTCTCTCTATCTCTCTCTCTCCCATTTTCGCTTTACAGAGCTGCAGATCTCACTTAAGCGCCGCCATGTCATATTCTCCGTCCCATTTTTCCGCGTGTCCAAATGAGCGCTAATGGTCACCGGTCAGATTGTGTGCCTGTCCGCTCTGGCTTGCGATCTGACTCATCACTTCTGTTTGGGGGGGGCCAATCAAAACAAATGGGAGCCGAGTGTTCTCTGAGGCTCTGGTCTCACTGTTGCGTCCCCCGGGGCTGAGGCTGTGGGTCAGTGTGGGACAGGACAGCCTTTGTGCCGGAGCCGTCACCGCTATTATGCGCCGTTTTGGAGAGGACGGTCACTTGTCACTCGGCCCGCAGGAAGTCAGAGCCGTGGAGCGCCACCTCTGCGGTGCAGTGCAAAAGCCCAGTGTCCTGTCAGGGCGGAGGTGGCGGTGGTGGAGGTGGTGGATACAGTCTCCAGCCAGTCAGCCATGCAGAGCTCCTTCCACCCCCAGCCTCCATCCCTGGCTCCTGGGGAGCCCAAAGCCTGAGAGAGAGAGAGAGAGAGAGAGAGAGAGAGAGAGAGAGAGAGAAAGAGAGAGAGAGAGAGAGAGAGAGAGAGAGAGGGGCTTCCCCTCTGAATGGCCTGAGGGAGCGGCCGTGGAGGATTCCAGGGGAGGCCTAACGAAGTGTGCCCTCATCAGGGCCGCGGCTCAGGGGGGAACCCCTGCGAGAGCGCCGAGGACGGGCAGGAAGAGGTGGCCGACTGGCCGGAACCCCCACACGCCCCCTGCAACCGCCCCCCCCCCCTACCACCACACCCCCATCTCCCACCAGGGGGAAGAAGGACACAGGGAGTCTCCCGCCTCCAAAGCCTCATAGCCATTGTGTGGGAGTGTCAATGGAGGTCTATCTGTTTAAAGAAATCCCCTCTCAGCCGTGGTCCTGCACGTTTCTGGAGCCGCTGAGGCCGAGGCAGCTGGGGGTCAGACTGGCTAAGTCCCTCCATCAAAGGGACCCTCCTCCATTATGTCGGGGCTAAAGGGCCGTGGCGTTATCACAGGAGGGGATTGGAGTGACCGTTTACACTCCGTCTCCGAGGTGTCTCATCTCGGCCTCCTCACGCTCCCTCCAGACAGTGTCCGTCCCCAACACCACGCTGGGACCCTTCACCGCTTGAGGAAGACCCAGGAGCAACCACCTGACGGTGTTTAGAAGACAACCTCACAGGTGCTCCTCTCACAAGCTCCAACCAGCAGCACCAGCAGCAGCAGCAGCTCCTCCACCCTCCCCTTCCCCCTCTACTCCGTTTGAGTCCAGAGAGCTGGTAGCAGCAGTAATACCTCACTTCCTCTCAGGGGTGCACTTAATCACCTCTAAGCAAATACGGGTGCTGTGGAGCGTGAAGGCCCCAATATCTCACAGGCCTCATAATGACCCTTCATCTCCGCCACCAGCACCGCGCCAAGCTGCGCTCCCTCCTGGATGAGGCCTGAGCCGTGATTACTTTTCTGATGATTTGATGCGTCAGGGAAAATGAGTGTGTGAGTGTGTTTGTGTGTGTGTGTGTGTGTGTGTGTGTGTTTGTGTGTGTGTGTGTTGTGTCTGGAGAGAATCTGTGGCAGGTATGAAGCCTTGAGAGCTCTCAGCTGGGATAATGCATGCAGGAGCTCATAGAGAACGATTCTGAGACTCTGCAGCTACCAGAGACTATTTTCTCCCCTCTTCTTTTGGAGTGTGGAAGAGTCATAAAAAAATGCCTCTCATATCTATGGTAGTCAGTGTCTTTTTTTGCCTCCTCTACTCTGTTTTTTGGGAGAGGGCTGAGTGTGGGGGGGGGGGGGGGGGGGGCACCTTACTTTGGATTTCAAAGTGCTGGATTTCAAAGGCCTGATTTATTGACTCGCTCAGCCACTGTTGTTGTAATCCTCCATTGCGGTGAACGGGGGCCGAGGTGGCAACCCTCCTACCTAATGAAGTGCTCTTTGCGCTCACTCTCTCCCAGACAAACAAAAACAAGCGCACAAAGGAGGAGCGGGCCCGAGAGGGAGGGCTGGGCAGATGGGTCACATGCTGCCCATTCACTCCGCAGCCCATCCAGCCCTTTCAGTGGCCGCCATAAACCCGACAGCCCGCTTAAATACCTGACACTAGAGAAAGGGCCCAAAAACAAAGAGTGGGAGCCAGGGAACAACAGGCAAAATAAATAAGACAGCCTCCTGTGACGGATGTGTGTGGACGCCGCCTGACGTGTCAGTGGCAATTAATAAATGTGGCTCTGGCCACAAAAGGGGGACCTGGGCCAGGGCCCGAGAGTTGCCTCCAGCAGCAAATTCCTCAGCATTCTTTCTTTCTTTCTCTCTCTCTCTTACTCTTTCACTCTTCATCCCTTTCTCTTTCTTTCTTTCTTTCTTTCTTTCTATTTACCCCCTTTTCTCCAGGATTTTATCCAGGAGCTTGCTGGGCACATTTTTCATGCTGGCCCCATTTGGACCCCCTTGTGAGTTATTCTTTGTCCTTTTAGTCACTGAGAAAAGTCAATTATGGATCGTTGTGGTCAGTCATAGTTAGCATTTACTGTCAGGGACACTTTGAAAGAACACAATTGCACTTAATTGCAGGCAGAGAGGGAGAAGCTTGAAATGGTCGGGCCTGGCACTAAATGCAAACAAAATAATGTAATTCAATAGATTTTCTCTCTCTCTTTTTTGCTCTTACTGTATCCTCCACTCTCTCTCCCTCTCCCCACTCAGAATGGGAGTAAGATGTTACTCACATGTGGGCCAGGATACAAGGCAACATCAAACGCAGAGAGGAGCAGAAAGATAAATACTGGCCGGCGATTAAAATCCATATTTATGCAGCCCAATTTTCCTTGCGAGAAAATTCTGCGCATTGGTTAGCTGGCTCCATTTGATCTAATCCAAGAAAAAAAGATGTCTAAACCTCGGGGCCTGTGATCCGAGCCTAATGCATTGGCAAAAACAGTCAATTATATTGTAAATTGCAGGGAGAGGAGCATCAAACTGTTTGAACAGCAAAGGATCTCGGCAAATTAGAAAGACCAACGAGATACAAAAATGTGAAAATAAACAGGTTGGAGAGCAATGAGGAGTCGTGTCTTTAGACACAGACGGCCAATTACAGACGGCTAATAATCCTGGCTGTACATGACAACACAGTGAAAGCATTAAGAAATTACGTAATCTATTGTTTCTATATAGTGTACAACAATCAAATCAAATCAAAGTGTGCAACAAACTTGCATCAATCAAAATGGACGACACTAATTTTATTTCCTGGCTGACAAAGACTGCTGAGATTTTATGGAACAACGCTGTGAAATGTGAGCTCATTATCAAAATCAGTTTGAGAATATTTTATTGTCTCCTCCTAAAAGTGGCATCAAAGATTTCAAGCCATTCTGTCTGAAATGCCTGACTTTTGCTACATGACTCTAAAAGTTTCTTGGAAAGCTAAATTCATGCCCCTTCACAACCTACTAACCACCCACACACAGACA
>NW_027468657.1:33377690-33382690 GCF_046254945.1 Alosa pseudoharengus
AGAGTAATTAAAGTATATAATATAAAAACACAACTAAGCAATAAGGACAGTAGAAGATAAAGAATATGCTAAATATACTAAAATAAAATAAAATTTATAGTGTCTCTAAGACCACCCAGACAACTTTTTCTCAAATCTCACTTGAATTGTTACATTTCTCAGATTGCTGATCAACACGAATACTCTGACCCTCAAAGCGGATATGAATGAAGCATCACACAGAGCAGAGATTTCTCACAAGAGCTCAGTTTAATTAGACTCTAACTGATGACTTTGGGGGAAGAGAAATGTGCTAAAGAGTCAAGCTCTCAGTGTGGAGCAATTAGACACCCAGCATCATGCCATAAGATTTATGAGCGCGCTTAGTGCTCTGTCACTCCTCTTCATGGTCACATCATCTCCCAGGAAGACTGTTGTTGTCCGGGGTTGTGACTTGCATCCTTGCACTACAGGGATGCTGTGATAAGACGCTATTGCAACGGTAACAGTATCTCTATGGTGTTTTAGCAGGAGCTGTCACTGAGAGTAGACAGTAGTGTCCTGCTGTGGCTCCCCCCTCTTATCGGCTGTGGCACGCAGGGTTGACCTGTCCGTGTGTAATGGATCTGACTGCCGCCTCTTAGTCCTCTGGGAATGTGCCAAGTGATAGCCAGGAGTGGGGGGTGACCTCCAGTGTGATAAGTGTACTGTCTCTTGGTGACCTCTCCTCTCTTGGAGAGGATGGTCTGTCTGATTGAGACTGCGGTTAAGGGCCAGTAATGCATCTTGGGAAGAACAAGGCAGAGAGGCAGTGCATGCGTGCGTGCGTGCGTGCGTGCGTGTGAGTGCGTGTGTGTGTGTGCGTGCGTGTGTGTAGACACAGAGCGCTCAACTGCCCCTGGTCTTCCCAGTGGGGCCTCAGTAAGCGTCCTCATTACAGCTGGTGTTCTTGTCCCTCTCTGACCACATGGTCCACCCACACAGAGCCATCCTTGCTCTTAAAGCTGGAACCACTGCAGTCATTGGCTCCCCACAACATTAATCATAGGACAAAAGATGTACATTCAGAATAATTCATTGTTCAATATACTGTATTAGATATCAAGCTTCCATGATATTTGGATAGTTGGATAAAAGTGCTAGCAAAATAAATCAATAAAATATGAAATTTATGAAATATAACTTTGCAATTCACAGCTCAAAAAAAGCTCAGCTGTTTTGGATCTCCAATGGGCTTTTACACTCAAACCAGGTGATCTATAGGATAGTGAAGTCTTGAATCCTGAAGTCAGACATGTTGGTGCTTACAGTTTTTTCTGATTGCTTAAGCACATTTTTTGTAACTATGGCTTTTTTTTGCAAAACTCTACACACAAATTGGAAAACCTTTCACCCAATCAGCAAAACATTGTAGTTCTCAGGGGCGGAGCTACGTGGTGGCCAGGGGGGGCCACGGCCACCACTGGTCAAAGCTTGGCCACCCTGCTGGCCCCCCCAGCTCCGTTCAGTGAAAAGTAAAAAAAAAAAATTGCTGCCGTTTTCGACGGCACTTTGCCAACACTTTGCAAAGCAGGGACTGAACCAATTACTGCACTTTATCTACGACCATTGGCCCAGTCAGGAAGTGTAGCCTATGGTTCTGATCAAATCGTGAGTAGGCCTATAGTTCAGCAGCAGCAGCGGGACAATTCAAGTCATCTGTTATAAACACTTGACAGTAGCCTAGACTACTACTTAACCTCAGTAACAACAGGTGAGTTAATGATGAGTTGGAACATTAATGCTAATAAGATGTTAGAATGTGTCACGAATCATAGCCAAGTGAGCTATTGTAGCTAAGTACAAATTCGGGTGAAATGTAAGCATATTAGGCACATATCTCCGGATGGCTCCAATAAAAGTAGGCTAATAGGCCCTAGCCTAGGCTACTTTATAAAAACAGAATTTGCTGATGGCGTGTGGTTCTTGCCATAGCTGGTCAGGCAGAGGCAGGCTGCTTTGCCTGAGTTCTTTGTTACATTGCTCCGGAATTGTTCATCGCATCGAGGTGAAACCTTAATTGCGTGACAGAGCAGAAGTGGGGCTTTCCAACGAGACTAAACACTTGTCTGTGCGATCAAGTATGAAAATAAAAAATAATCATGAAATTAATTCAAATTGATTCATATTTACAGTTCACCTGCGCACCCACGTTTGAATTACTCGCGAACCCGTAATCGCATAGATATGGCAAGCATATCAGAAGAAAGAGGAGACACAGGGCTATCTATTGGTATATACCAAGTATATCGATGCTTCTGGGCTATAAAAACAGACAACGTACTGCAAAATAACATCATGTACAAAAAACAACACTGCACACCCATTACTCTCGTTTGAATTAGGCCCTACTCTAGACCCCGTGCTCGGATAGATAGCCTATGCCACGCATGTCAGTTGAAAGAGGAGACACAGAGCTATCATTTGATACATCCTTCTGGGTTATAAAACAGACGAAATGACATCAAAGTAATAACTTCATATAGTTCGACTTACCCAACGTTTTTGTGTGTTGTGGTGGCAAAGCATGATCATAATCCAACGCTATCATGTGTTTCTCTATGGCAAAGCATGTTCATAATACGGTTTTGAGATCCTAGCAAATTCCAGCATGGCATTCAATTTGAGACTCACATTGCATCCCAATTTCTTCGACAAAGAAACACCTTTTTGTCTTCACTTTGTTCATGACAATGTAGTAAAAAGTTGTTTCAGAATCATCATGAGTGTACAGCGCAGAAAGGTTATTTTTCATTACTAAATAAAAAAAAAAGCCATTTATTTCTGTAAGGCTCACACCACATGTCTGTAAATTGCTCAGCCCCCAACCCCCCCTCCACCATGGTTCTTATATTGCCAGATTCAAGACAGTCTGCCCTACACATAGATGAAAGTCATGTCCAGCTGACAGTGATAGGCTACATTTAAAAATAAGAATGCTTTTTGTCTTTGTGTTATTTAAAAATAAAATCAAATCAAATCAATGCAAGTATTAAAGGATAAGTCCGGTGTGATTTTGACCTAAAGTGTTTTGAAACATGATACCGAGTGTGAACGTATGTCTCATAGCCCATCTAGGCTTGTCCCCTGCACTCCGAAATCTGGCGCTAGTTAGCCGATGCTACCAACAAGGCGGTCAATGGTGGTGCCTCGGCATCGGCATAGCCATGCAAATAAATCACTGTTTTACACCATTTACGAGGCTCAATGTATCTCCACACTTCATTGGTAGACTTCCGAGGGCCCTGACATTTAAAACGAGACATTGAGAACTTTGAAAAAGCACTGGTAGTTTACTTACAAGACGATTTATACAGACAGTATCTTCTCGAAGTTTAGCGTTTGCAGCCATCTTGAATTGAATTTAGTCACGATAAGTCGAGCGACGAGTAAGAATGAACAGGTATGATAAGGGATCAGATTCCAAAAATAATTCCGTGGAAATGAAATAGATTATGTCAGTTTGAGGTCATACTTTTGTCATAGTTCTGTAAACATACAGGGATCCAAACTTCAAGTATTACATGTAGTGTTTATTTACACACATCAAAACAAACACAAGTGTGTTTTTCCAAGTCAAAACACAAAATAGCAATTTCATTTAGACAAAACAAATCAGTCTACATCGGGTGGTCTCTCTCAAAATGTCGTCTACATCACATGCAATGTCCTAGTCCAAGGCACCGGGGAAAATATATTCTGGAATGCCGAATCCAGGCCTGACACGTCCTCACATCCATATCCTCTTCCTCTAACTTCACCTCCTTGATACTCATTCAACTCTGCTGTGTCATCTGAGCTCCAGACAAGCAGTCATTTCTCCTCAGGGAGCTGTCCTGCACCCCCGTTTCACCTCTCCTTTCATGCCTCTGTCTCTAAGGCACTTACTGTACTTGTATATAATGCACACCTTATACTGCCCTGTTACTCTTACACATTTACACACAGAGGGCTTGAGGTCTGTGTGTGTGTATGTGTGTGTGTGTGTGTGTGTGTGTGTGTGAGATGTGTGTGTGAGATGTGTGTGTGAGTGTGTGTCAGATGTGTGTGTATGTGTCAGATGTGTGTGTGTGTGTGTGTGTGTGTGTGTGTGTGTGTGTGTGAGATGTGTGTGTGAGATGTGTGTGTGAGTGTGTGTCAGATGTGTGTGTATGTGTCAGATGTGTGTGTGTGTGTGTGTGTGTGTGTGTGTGTGTGTGTGTGTGTGTGTGTGAGAGAGAGTGTGTGTCAGATGTGTGTGTATGTGTCAGATGTGTGTGTGTGTGTGTGTGTGTGTGTGTGTGTGTGTGTGTGTGTGTGTGTGTGTGTGAGTGTGTATCTATGAGGGGCCATCTAGGCCTTAATTCATACTTGGTCTTACACACACTATCATAATCTTGCACATACACCACTATACTCATGCACACTCACTATTATAGTCATTTTACATGTATGTATGAGAGGGTATAGTCGTGTATATGAGAGAGTATAGTAGTAGTGTATGTGAAGGAGTATAGTATGTGAGAGAGTATAGAGTGTATGTGAGAGAGTAAAGAGTATAGTACTGTATGTGAGAGAGTATAGTAGTGTATGTGAGAGAGTTTAGTATATGTGAGAGAATATAGTAGTGTATGTGAGAGACTTTAGTAGTGTATGTGAGAGACTATAGTAGTGTATGTGAGAGAGTATAGTCGTATATGTGAGAGACTATAGTAGTGTATGTGAGAGTATAGTAGTGTAATGTGAGAGAGTTTGGTAGTGTATGTGAGAGGGTATAGTAGTGTATGTGAGAGAAAGTTTAGTAGTGTATGCGAGAGAGTATACAGTACTAGTGTATGCAAGAGAGTATAGTAGTGTATGCGAGAGAGTTTAGTAGTGAATGCAAGAGAATATAGTAGTGAATGTGAGAGAGTATAGTGGTGTATGCGAGAGAGTATAGTAGTATATGTGAGAGAGTATAGTGGTGTGTGTGAGAGAGTTTGCATGAAACGGAAGGAGTTTGA
>NW_027468657.1:33387690-33392690 GCF_046254945.1 Alosa pseudoharengus
ATAAACAGTAGGAGAAACCATTAGCATGGACAACACTAGTGTCCAGACATCGGACATCTGTGCGTCAGGAATGAGAAGAACGGCCGTCTCACGACTGCTCAGGCAAGACTAATGGGCAGGGTGAGCAGGACCGGCCTCGTTAGAGCTCATTAGCGGAATGCTCGGGCAGGTGAAAGTAAGGGAGGTTGGCAGGAGTGGCAGGCTGGGCAGGAGACCTGGGGTGGTGTCCAGTTGGCACGGTGACCAGACTGTGCCATGCCACCATGAGCAGAAGCAGTGGCACGATAAGTAATGTAGTCAACACAGGGGCCTTTATCTGTAGTCCGTAGGATTCTATAGTCCATGAGCCACAGGCCCAAAAAGGGGCGTGTCACTACCACTTGGGGGGGCAAATTCTCACTATATTTTTCTGAAAGCTACATATCTCTGGAGTATAAAATGGTATGATAGCAAGTTGGATCTTTTAGCTTTGTGGCTGTACAGGCCTTCAAAGTTGACCTCTGATTTGAAAAAAGGAAATTCCGCCTATTGGCTTTTTTTTGTTAAACCACTCATAAGAGCCCAGAAAATAATCCAAACCTCATTATTACTGATGCATATGTGGTGTTTGATGTTGGCATACATATTTTGAATCATTATGTGATTTTGCCCTTCATTTTGATTGATAAAATTCAAGATTTATGTGTAATAATGAGCAAATCTACGTTTTCAGAGACACAACGTGTTGCAGCACTAATTGAAATGCCCACTACCTCATTAATCAATGTATTTATACCTTCCTACCTCCCAGCAGAGACTTGAAATACAAATGATTACATAGGTCTGCATTGCTATGCTATTTACTATTTGTAAATGTACTATTCGGAAACACCCCAAAATTCAGTAAATTAGTATTTTGTTGAAACTACCCATAAGAGATATTCCAAAAGATCAAAACATCATGATTACCAATCACATATTACCTTTACATTCAAGGAATACCATATGAAAATTGTTCACATCACCACATGTACCCAGCTTAACATAAATATTATAATTTTATAATGTCCAGGGCACATGAAATACATACAGTAATTTCCTGTGTATTAACCGTATTGTGTATAAGCCACAGGACAGTGTTTTATGCAAGTTAAAAGAAACAAAACCATATACCATATTAACTGCCCCCGTGTATTAACCTCATAGCTGAAGAAATTTTGCAAAATCAATGTATAAGCTGCAGCTAATAGTTGGGAAATTATGGTAAATGCATCACAGGTGCTAAAATGATATACATTATATATTTCAGTTGTACTTTTGACTAGTAAGAATGTGGGAATGAGATGTAGATGAACTGGTTGGTGAAAATATTCATACTTTACACATTGTTATCATTATGTACAATTATTATTATTATTATTAATATTATTATTATCATACTTAAAATTGTCTTTCATCTGATGTTAAAATCATTTCCAATGAAAATAAATAATAACTATTTTCCAAGACTTGATCTACAAGTACATACAACCCCAATTCCAAAAAAGTTGGGACAAGGTACAAATTATAAATAAAAACAGAATGCAATGATGTGGATGTTTCAAAAGTCCATATTTTATTCAGAATAGAACATAGATGACATATCAAATGTTTAAACTGAGAAAATGTATCATTTAAAGAGAAAAATTAGGTGATTTTAAATTCCATGGCAACAACACATCTCAAAAAAGTTGGGACAAGGCCATGTTTACCACTGTGTGGCATCCCCTCTTCTCTTTACAACAGTCTGTAAACGTCTGGGGACTGAGGAGACAAGTTGCTTAAGTTTAGGGATAGGAATGTTGTCCCATTCTTGTCTAATGTAGGATTCTAGTTGCTCAACTGTCTTAGGTCTTCTTTGTCGTATCTTCCGTTTTATGATGCGCCAAATGTTTTCTATGGGTGAAAGATCTGGACTGCAGGCTGGCCAGTTCAGTACCCGGATCCTTCTTCTGCGCAGCCATGATGTTGTAATTGATGCAGTATGTGATTTGGCATTGTCTTGTTGGAAAATGCAAGGCCTTCCCTGAAAGACGTTGTCTGGATGGGAGCATATGTTCCTCTAGAACCTCAATATACCTTTCAGCATTGATGGTGTCTTTCCAGATGTGTAAGCTTCCCATGCCACATGCACTAATGCAGCCCCATACCATCAGAGATGCAGGCTTCTGAACTGAGCGCTGATAACAACTTGGGTTGTCCTTCTCCTCTTTAGTCCGGATGACACGGCGTCCCTGATTTCCGAAAAGAACTTCAAATTTTGATTCGTCTGACCACAGAACAGTTTTCCACTTTGCCACAGTCCATTTTAAATGAGCCTTGGCCCAGAGAAGACGTCTGCGCTTCTGGATCATGTTTATATACGGAAATGCAGTTTGCGTCTAACCAGAAGTGCAAAAAAGCAGAAAAGTGCAATGTGATATACACAGTATAGGCAGGTGGTGCATAGACAGAACAAGAAATATAGTGCAGTGTAGACAGTAGTATACAGTTGTTTTGCAGAAGGTGGTTTAGAGTAGCATAAATTAAATATAAATATGTGCAGTGTATTAGCAGTTACCTTATAAGAGCAAAATAAATATGGCTATGTACTGTAATATGAACAATGTATGAACAACATGTACAGTACAGGTATGTGCAATGTATTGGCGGTACCATTATAGTAGTAGTAAGAACAATATAGATATATGCAGTGTATTAACAGAATATATTACAGAAAAACTGAATAAATATGGATATTTAGTATAAACCATATAAACAGATATGTACAGTATGTACAGCTATGTGCAGTGTGGTAACAGTACCATTGTAGTGCAGAAACAGTAACATTACAATAGTATTAATAATAAGTGTATGTGCAGGATGAAAAGCAGTAGAATATGGCTATGTACAGTATAAGTGTAATTACAGTATGTACATTTGTAAATAAATAGAGGGATGGGATAGATGGGTGGGATAGGGTAGTGCAGTTGTGGGGGGTGGCTAGGGGGATGTCCGCCTCCTTGTTGTCCCTGTCAAGGTTGCCATGGTCGTGGACACCTCAACAGGCACAGGCAAGGAGGCATAAGGCAGGGGCGGGGCAGGGGGTGATGGGGGCTTTAGTTTGTTGGATGTCACCGGGATGCAGAGCTAGAGTTCAGTAGGGTGACAGCCGCAGGAAAGAAGCTTTCCCTGAACCTGCTGGTTCGGATGCGGAGAGACCTGTAACGCCTCCCGGAGGGGAGTGGGGTGAACAGTCTGTGGTTGGGGTGAGAACAGTCTTTGATGATGCGCGCCATACGCAAGCATCGCTTGCCCTGGATGGCCTCGATGGAGGGGAGTGAGGAACCGGTGATGTGTTGGGCAGTTTTCACCACCCTCTGCAGTGCTTTCCGGTCGTGGGCAGAGCAGTTGCCATACCAAACTGTGACACAGTTGGTGAGGATGCTCTCGATATTGCAGCGGTAGACGTTCACCAGGATCTGAGGAGACAGATGGACCTCAGAAAGAAGAGACGCTGGTGAGCCTTTTTGATCAGGGTAGAAGTGTTGAGGGTCCAAGAGAGGTCCTCAGAGATGTGGACACCCAGAAACTTGAAGCTGGTGACATGCTCCACCTCAGTCCTGTTGATGAGAATGGGTGTGTGTGTGCTAGCTTTAGACTTCCTGAAGTCCACAATGAGCTCTTTGGTCTTCTTGGTGTTGAGAGCCAGGTTGTTATCAGTGCACCACGATGTTAGGTGCTTGACCTCCTCCCTGTAGGCTGTCTCATCGTTTTTGCTGATGAGCCCAATCACCGTAGTGTCATCTGCAAACTTGACAATGGTGTTAGAGCCATGTACAGGTGTGCAGTCGTAGGTGAAGAGGGAGTAGAGGAGAGGGCTCAGCACACATCCCTGTGGTACACTGGTGTTCGATGGTTGAGGAGGTGCGATTATCTAACCTAACAGACTGAGGTCTGTTGGTTAGGAAGTCCAGAATCCATAAGTTTGTTTTTTCTTTTATCACATACACATATATTGGTAGATGTTTTTTCTTTACCTTGACATGTTTCGACGTATACTTCCATCTTCATCAGAAGGTCACACGGTGGAGTAGTGTGACGCGTTTTTATCAGCTGATGTTGTTACGGAGGTGTGATCCACCTGTCAGTTTTTTGACAGGTGGACCACACCTCCTGCATGCCAGAGTCATTAAGCAGGAGAACAACCGATACCACCGCTGGAAAAAGAAGGCGATTGAAATAGGAAAGCGGAGCCCAAAGACGATGAACAGAGATGAGGGAGCATATATGCTCTCCCATACCTGGAGTGCCATTCTGGGGGGCGGCTGACTGACAGCAGGAGGTGTGGTCCACCTGTCAAAAAACTGACAGGTGGATCACACCTCTGTAACAACATCAGCTGATAAAAACACGTCACACTACTCCACCGTGTGACCTTCTGATGAAGATGGAAGTATACGTCGAAACATGTCAAGGTAAAGAAAAAACATCTACCAATATATGTGTATGTGATAACAGAAAAACCAAACTTATTTATCTCAAGTGTAGACACAATGAATGCAATACAAGTAGTCCAGAATCCAGTTACAGAAGGAGGTATTGATGCCCAGTTCACTGAGTTTGGTGATCAGTTTGGAGGGGATGATGGTGTTGAACGCTGAGCTGAAGTCAATGAACAGCATTCTTACTTAGGTGTTGCTATTGTCAAGGTGGGACAGGGCAGAGTGAAGTGCCATAGAGATGGCATCCTCTGTGCTCCTTTTCTGACGATGAATTCAATGAATAGATTAAAGATCCTTTGTACTCGTTTCAGCTACAATTTAAAAAACATTTGTACTGCAGACCTGTACAGTATGTCATCATTTAACATTAATTTCAACTCACAATTGAAAGTAAGGAAGGTAGAATAGTAATGATCAATAAGGTCTGCATTCAGGTATTGCCATAACATGTTGCTCTGAAAACTCAAATTAGCTTTTTGTGCACATAAACATTTTATC
>NW_027468657.1:33397690-33402690 GCF_046254945.1 Alosa pseudoharengus
ATATGGATATTACTATATACAGACTACTCACTATTCTACCACAGTCTCCTGGTGCGAAGCTCTAGGATCTGTCCTGCATAACCAATGTGTGTGTGTGTGTGTGTGTGTGTGTGGATACAAACTGACCCAGCTTCCGAATGATTCAGCTGCAAGCAAAGAAGTGAACCAAGTTTGCTGCGTGAGTATGTGTGTGTTCATGTGGGTGTCTGGATGCATTCATTTTCTGCCTGAAGTATGTATTATTTATGGCTCTGATTACAGATGGGAGCGTGTTGCTTACCTTTCACCTGGTGCACTGGTCTATTTGCTAACACACCTTCCTGGGTGGACCTCCCAACACTGAGAGCAGCAGTCATTCAGCAGGTGTGCTGGTGGTGGTAGCTCCTGTGTCCCTGCCTCATGCTCAGGATCCCCACTCAGTCTGCAGCCAATCAGCCTCAGGTCTGCTCTGAGGACTCACTCAGCCAATCAGCCTCAGGTCTGCTCTGAGGACTCACTCAGCCAATCAGCCTCAGGTCTGCTCTGAGGACTCACTCAGCCTGCTCTCAGCTCCCAGACTCAGGGCCTCCATCCTCCTCCTCCACCACCACCACCCTCCAGGCTCCCCCAGCCCCAGTGCCTCTCCCCTGCCAAATGCCAGTCCCAGTTTGGGGGCTCACACCACCAGGGCATCTGGGGCCTGGCCTGGGGCCTGTGCGATGGCACCCCCTTAGAGCCGTGGACGTGGCTGTCAGGGCACGGGACCTGGCAAGACCGCCCGTCACTGGCAGTCTGATCTGTGGGCGAGAAGGGGATGGGTGGGTGGGTGGTTGGAGGTGTCAGTAGGGGTGTCCTGGGTGGGATACAGGCTGTGGATCAGAGATGCAGATTCGGGAGCGAAGACCCCCGGGGACCGACATCTCCCCTCAGTCTCCTGCGCGGCTTCTGCCCAGACAGAGAGAGAGTCCTGTCCCAGCCGGAGCCTGGCAGATGGGGAGACAGCCAGCGCAGATTGCCTTGTCTGGTTCCATGTCTGTCACCTTTGGGCCTATGTCATCATAAACAGGGTAGGAGGTGCATGAGGAGCCTTGGCAAGGCGCAGTGTGAGGGGGAGAGTGTGAAGAGTGCTTGGCATTTAATACATTAAGCGTGGGAGATCTGAGCTGTCAGTCATCATGACTGACACCTGTCTGCAACACAAGGAGTTATATGGTGTGACTGTACATGCACATGAAGATACACAAACTCACACATTCACACATTCTCACAAACACACACACACACACACACACACACACACACACACACACACACACTCACACTCACACTTTCATACAAACACACACACACACACACAAATCCTCATGTGCAGAAGACACACAGATAGACATACACACACACACACACAAACACACAATGTTCAACCAGAATGCTTGTAGTTTTAATGGAAGCGACTTTAATAGTTAATGAGCACTACTCCCTGTCACAGCAGACCTGTCATAGTGTCAGCGCATGTGTGAGTCCTGAACTGGAAGAGAGAGAACTTGTAATGTTATGAAATAGTCTATTGAGACAGTTTGGACTTGGAAATATGTGGGGGGATGCACACACAAACACACACACACAGAGAGAGAGAGAGAGAGAGAGAGAGAGAGTAGATTGGACACACACTTACAGTATTGTGGAGAAACTACTGTATGATAGTCACAGACGGCCAGTTTGTGGTGAAAGCCATTAGGGCATGTCCACATCCATGAGTGTTGCAGCTGGACAAAGTGAATCCATTAGAGTTTAATAAGAATTTACTGACATGATCCTTGTACACAAGCAGAGTGAAAACGACACACAAAAAAGAGATGGGAGATGGGGGGGGGCAGAGATAATGGAATAAAGGTGGACCATGACATAATACCTCCACCATAGCATCAACAGTTCAGCTCAGTCAGGAGCACTCTAACCGGGTACACTTCTGCTCACTGAAACCTCCTGGCCCTTCCTGCAGCCAGGGAAACAGTAAGGGCCTCACTTTAAATAGTGTTCTGACATCATATGTACTTAATACACAATTAATTAGTCAGTAACAAAATAACAGCTGATGAAAAACATGTGTGCATGTGTGACTGAGCTGGAAGATGACCTGAGATGAGCAGTCATCTGACTACCGAGTCTGACAGACATGACCTTCCTGAACAGCTGCTGTGGCTCATTTTTCAAACCACAGTGACCTGTCTACCTCTCTCTCTCTCTCTGATAAGGCTCTGACCTGCCAATCTGCCCTCTGCTGGTGGCTAGAGGACACGACGTCCCCAGACAGGACTTCCTTGACCCCAGTCCGTATTGTCTGAGTGAAGTTATTAAATAATGCCTCTTTGGAATAATATGGCGGATTCCTCCGCTGCCCTTTGTGACTGGCGTGCTCTCCAGCCTGTTTACCCACTAAAGCAGGCGCTCTGCACATTAGAGACACCAACCCTTTATCAGGGGAGGGAGCGAGAGGCGGAAAAGCTGCTCAATTCCTAGGCACGGAGGCAAACGACATCACCCACTCCTTCATTACACAGGACCCTATTAAGATATCACCCAGGGCATCGCCTCAGCGTGTGTGTGTGTGTGTGTGTGTGTGTGTGTTTGTGTTTGTGTGTCGCATTGTGCAGAGTCTCGTCGGGTGGCAGCAAAGCATGAAAGGGTTTAATTGAAAACTAGCTGCCGTGTGAGGTGAAACGAGCCATAACACCGCCGCCACTGCTCACAGCGTCTCCGCACACTGGTGATTCGTCTGGCGAGCGGGCGGCTCAAGACCTGCCCTGAGCTTTTCATGCAGACAAATTCATGCCTCAGAAAAAATGAGTGTGTGTGTTCAAGGGTGTTGATAGGGGAGTCCGTGTCTCAGTGTGTGTTTGTGCCTGGTTGAGAAACTGGTTGAGTCACACTTTAGTGTCTGATATTTATTTGCATGTTCAAGTGTATGTGTCCAGGGATGTGTCACAGCGAGACAGAGAGAGAGAGAGAGAGAGAGAGAGAGAGAGAGAGATTGTTTGGGGGTAGTGTGAAAGAGCAAGTGAGCTATGACTGTGAATGTGCGACTGAGTAATACATTTACATAAAGAGAGGTGTTTCTGTAAAGGTCTTCACAGACAATGTCATCTTCCTGAAAACAAATGTGTTGTCATCTCCCAAATTCATGCAATCAGATCATCTCAAGGGAGAGAGAGGAGGTGGAGGCAAGACATGATGGCTGCTATATCAACAGAGGAGAGAGTAGGTTGTTAGCTGTCAACTAGAGGTGACGGCTTATATTTTTAGATTGGAAAGGAAAAGTTACAAAGAGACTGTGAAATGAAGGAGTCACATTTTTCACCAGGAGTTTGTGAGAGCGGGGAGACAGAGCGAAATCACACAGGGTCGACCGAGGAGACAATTTGCAGCTTGTGCGCCTTGTGTGTTAGGCCTCATGTGAACCTGCACTGTCTGACTTCCTGTCTCTCTCTCTATTTCAGTCTCTCTCTCTCTCTCTCACACACACACACGCACATGCACACACACACACACACACACACACACACACACACATGCACACACACACTCTTCCTTTCATCTTTCCTCCCCAGTTGTACTCCCCAGTGATGTCATTAACCAGAGCTCCAGAGGTGAGGTTACCATAGGAACCCTGATTGTGAGGAGAGGGATTTGGAGAGAGCCGACGCTTAGCTGCACTCACCCTCCTCTGCCCGCGGACGGCCGGCCCCTTTGTCTGGCCGTGTGTGTGTTGTATGGTCGGTGGAGGAGGAGGAGGAGTGTGTGTGTGTGTGTTTGTGTGGGGGGGGGTAGGGTGGGGGGGGGGGGGTGGAGAGGTGGACGCATGGCAGCACCGTCTCGTCTTGTCTCTATGTGTTTTAATGAACTACATTGCCAGCCACACTCGCCTGTTGCTAGGCAGGGAGAAGGCAGCAGAAGGTGTGTGGGTTGCCCAGTGGAGTCACTGCTGATATGCACACACACAGACACGCACGCACACACACACACGCATGCACGCACGCACGCACGCACACACACACACACACACATGCACACACACTCACACACACACACACATTCACAGGCTAGTCTTGTCCATCTGCTATCTAAACTCCACAGCTGTGCCCCTCTGCTCTGTGTCAGTGTCGGTGTGGATATCATTGGCCTGTACACTACTGCTTCAGATGGACACAGCACTGAGCACCCGTACACCAGCGGCACAACCCAAATGTGCTGGATGGCAAGTGTGCTGGACCTCACACATTCATTTGACTGGGATCCTCTCATTGTGCCTGCCAGCCTATCTTTCACTCTTTCTTCATCTTTCACTCTTTCTTCATCTTTCTTTCCACCCTTTCCTCATGTCTTTCATTCAATCACTCTTATCTCCTCCGATCGGCTCTTCTGTTAACACACACATCACAGCTCGTCCAACATCTGCCCACATCTCATCCATCCTTCAGCGGCGAGCGCCGAGCCGCAGCGCGGGGACAGGCGGCACAATGACTCCCATTACCATAATCCATCCTGCGGGCCCTCCGCCGCAAATCACACCCAACGGCCTTTATTAATAATGGGAGAGTGCCGGCTCTAAAAACAGCCCGCTCCTCGACAGAGATGGAGCGGTCACTAACTCATCTCCCGTCAGGCCCTGGAGGACCCCGTCTCTGCCATGCGCTCCCCGCTACGCTTGCCGTTGTCCGGCTCCTCTACTTACGCTAGCCACCCGCGGAAGTCCGGCGAAGACGAGCACCCAGGGGCCCACTGCTGCTGCCCTCGCTGTCCCACAGGAGGCTGGCCATGCTGGGCTATCTGTCACCGCTGTTCGGTGCACTGCTGTGGATGTATCAGAGTAATTGCCAACCTGATGCAAGGCTGGAGTGTGGAGCGTAAGCGTGATTGTGTGCAGGAACTCTTTTGTTCGGGCGCCGGAGAGATTTTTAATTTGTCACTGACTCATGGCTGCCTCTGACCAGCTGATCTGTGGAGAGTTTCACAGAAAGCTT
>NW_027468657.1:33407690-33477690 GCF_046254945.1 Alosa pseudoharengus
GACTTCTTGTCCCCACTTAACTCATTTAATCTCACACATGTTCACAGTCCTCCTACTCACAAAGCTGGTCTTTGGACCTTGATTTAATTCTGCTACGTAATTGTACTACAGGAAATTGTATGACTAATCTATCACATGTCTGATCATTACTTGATTAGATTGTACTGGAAAGTCCTGCTGTTCCTCCTCCTATAGTTTCATTTTGGCTAATGTCAGGCCTCTCATGTTGTCCTCTGTGTGGCATCTGACTCTCCTACTTTGAGTTCATACTTGTCATTGCAAGTTAATGGTGCTCCAGACACTGCTCTACACTGCATCTCGTCTGATCACCGCATGTCCCCTTTCCACTCGTTCTAAACCCCGTCACCCATGGCTCACTAACACCATCTGTAAAGTATGACAGGAACTTAGAGCTGCTGAGAGACAATGGCGTAAATCCAGACAATGTAAATATCATTGTAAGTCCTTTTGGACAAAAGTGTCTGCGAAGAACCATAAACATAAACCTACTTGCAAGCACAAATACTTAACTGTCAAGTTCTGAGCACTTTCAACCCTTACAATATGGCTCTCATCCACTTACTGATAACACTAACAGATAGGCACTCAACAAAGCAAAAAATTCATGCATATGCATGTCAATTTCGAAGTGAAACCAGTGCTCCCTGTAACAACTACCGGCTCAAATCCACAAATCAAGGACTTTACAATTCAAATATATGATGCAAATATATAATGCAGATCATCATATTTTCACACAAAAATGAAACAACACGTGTTAAACTAACACTTTGCAAAGATTGTACTTTTAAAAAGCTTCAAATGACTTCTTATAATAACGTAAACTGTCATGCTATTACACACCACAAATTATAGTTTTGCTACTACTATGGCTGTTAGTGCTAGTTGCTGACTGTTAATAGCAGCTTGCAATTGCCATTACAGCTATCATGACACAGCTAAACTGGCTTGCAGCGTCTTGTGTTATCACACAAGCTTGCTCTTTGCAGCAGTGTTGGCTTGGCAATTTTTGGTCCGTTTGCTAATATTGCTAAGCTATCTTGTAATGTTAGCAAAGTTGTTGTCTTCTTGGCTAGATGGATGAACTACTGGAACATTGAGGTTCCCCTAAAGGTACAGTATGTATGCATATTGTGCATACTGTAGGCTATACAGTATGTATGACATACAGTGGACCTTCTTATGTGTTTGATGTCCAAAATAAATGTCAGTGGCAAATGCCAGCAGACTTGTGTCTCATATATGCATGCATATAGCATGTAGCGTTGACAGTGACTGAATATCAGTTGTGTTGCTATGGCATTGTCCTGAAGACTTTGTGAGAGTCTTCCAGAGAAAGTTAACCGGATTAATCAGAACACAATCATGTAGGAGCTGACCTTTCCAAATGGTTAAAGGTTCTCTTCATGTGGGTAACTTCAGTGTGCTTTTCAAATGGTTAAAGGTTCTCTTCATGTGGGTAACTTCAGTGTGCTTTGTGTGCACAATGCTCTCACAGGGATTCTGCAGTCATTTGTTCTTGGCCTTTATTGCTGCATTCTCTTGGTGATCGATGAACCCTCTCCTCACAGTAATGTTGCTTGGTCCATTCCGGCCACATAGTAGCTGTGAGAGGGTTGTTCTGAACATGCGGCTGAAACCCAATGGGCTGTGAAGCTGAGGGGGAATCACTGAAGCCTCGCTAATTTGCTGCCCTTCCCTCGTTTCCCTGACCTGAGCTCCCCCCTGTCCCATCACCTCTCCTCCACCTCCAGAACATCCCCCGACACACATTGGTTTGGCCTTGTTCTTGAACTGGGGCGCTATGGGCATTGATCATGATGCTGAGCCATGACTTTAATGGGCGGGAGGAGGCCTTGTTCATGTGTTTATCAATACTAAGTTGACCTCCCTCTTTGAGCCACTGGCTGTCCAGGACAGGATGCTGCATTAACATGAGCGGAGGGGGGAGAGGGGAAAAGACACACAGGTTATATTCAGTGTGTGCACAAACCGTGTGTTTAGTATGTACTCACTCCCTCTCCCTCTCTCTCCCTTCCTGTCTTTCTGTGTGTTTGTGTGTGTGTGTGTGTGTGTGTGTGTGTGTGTGTGTGTGTGTGCGTTGAGAGTGGAACAGATGGAGCAGTAAAACATTATTGTGATGATCCTGGCCTTAGGGCTCATTCCTCTCAGTGCAGAGGCTGTGTGGGTACAGAGCCCTTTCATGTTGGCGTGAATGATGCTGCGGTCCTGGGTCTGTTTCAGCTATTTGAGTCACTCCGGAACACAAAAGGGGACTCTGTGTCTATTGGAGCCTCCCCGCTGTGAAGAGGAACGCAAGTTACAGCTACAGCACATTAAGAGGACTTAAAATCTGAGAAAACATGGTGTTTTTTATGTTTGTGCATGTTGGAATCATATCATTGTTCATGTGGTTTTTCCTCCACTTTAAATCTTTCTTCTTCTTTAAATCCATAAGTCTCTAGTGAATTTTGTTTTCTGTTTGATGACTGCTTCATATAGGGAATGGACCAAAGAATGATGTTAGTCAATCAGCTCTGTTGATGCAAATGTTCTCAGGTCTTAAGATGGAGGCTTTTGTTTATATTAATCCTAGTGTCGAAGTATCAAGAAAGACTTGTGGTATGAACCATGGAACCATATGAGCCATTGTGGTATGAACCACGGTATTTCTTAAAGAGGTAGTTGACAAAAAGCACTTTGATTATCATCTTCAATTTATTTGTGTAATTCACTCAAAACTATCATTTTATTTTCTGTGATGAACTGCAAATTCAGAGGATGCTGTCATGTACTTAATTTAGGTTTTGCGATCTGTTGTATAGGAGATATTATCTTTTAGAGTTCATAGAGGCATGCAGATTGTACAAAAAACTCGAGAACTTCAGAGTACAATTTGTGCATGTGTTAGAAGTCTTAAAACGGTTGCATAAGTGTGACATTTTTGAAAGCCGCCATATTCAAAGGGCCTCAGACTGAGGATGATGCAAATACGGAGGAAGAAATGAAATCGCTCATTCAAGTCACGGCTCTCCGTTATCTGCTGAGCACCTCATCTTTTCCCTCCGCGTCTGGGATTGCGATGCCACAGGTACACGCGAGCAGTCGCAAATCGACTGATATCTCTGAGCTCATTCTTGTTTTCCTTCTCTCCTCCGGACTCTTTTGTTCTCTTCCCTATTCTTCTCTTCTCCTCTGCTCTCTTCTCTTCCTGACAGGGTGGGTCACGGCTGAGCGGCTCCGATGCCCATTCTCCTTAGAAACACTGACACCTGCATCAGCAACCTCGCCGTGTGAACATGGGGCTTGTGCATCCAGGGCCAAATGGAAATGAGTCTGTTTCAGCTGTTTCAAAAGCCAAAAGACAAGACTATTAAGATCAATGCCTCTTCCTAGAGATCACATTGATTTATTTAACAGTGCCTGACTTGAGGTGAATTGAGATCACCAGAAAAAACGAGAGTGTGCTGCTCCGTATTTAATCACCTGTGTTCTGGTTAAAGACACTCTCTGGCCTTACATGCGTCGTGATAAAGAAACTCTCATGTTACCATGGCACATTGTACACACTCACATGGCCACATACAGATAACGGACAGCTCTTCTGATGATACGATCTCCATTCTCGGCTCTTTCGTCAGGTGTCTGTAATGATAGTGTCAGTGTTTTATCTTTAGCCAGATTCACCACGACATGATTCCTTCTTAACTCGTTTGCACTGACACCACATGACTTGAAGCAGTTGAGGAAAAGAAAACAACTGAAAGATTAGCGCTGAACGCAAAGTGTTCTGTGATAGTCTGTTGAGCTGAGGTCTGAACGCTCTGCATCTCTCTGTGGCACTCATTAAAACATTCAGACGAGCCAAACACAAGACACGTTTATGGAGAGGGGAACATTTCCCCTGGAGACTGTCAGAGGGCTTGTGGTAGCAGAGCGGCTCAGTGTGTGCTCCTCTGATGTGGAGGTGGTGGAGCAGAAGCTGCCTGCATGTAGAGCCTCTGGAGGAAGCCCTGCTCCTGCTCCTGTTTGTGTTCCTGGAAAGCTTAAGTATCTCCATCTGGTGCTGCTGCAGTGAGCCATTCTGTTTGTGTGAGACATGCATGTGCACTCTCTCTCTGTCTCTCTCTCTCTGTCTGTTTTATACACAGACACACATGTGCATGCAATCACGCACACATACACACACACACACACACACACACACACACTCACACACACACACACACACACACACACACACACACACACACACACACACACACACACACACACACAGACGCTCACACACAAATACACAAATTGGTTGTGCTTTGTAGGTTTGCGGATGCCATGGCAACTGGTACTCACCGTGCCATCCAGGACGCCTACGCTCCCCATCACCCCCCTGCTCGCTGCCCCTTGGCACTGCCAAGCGCTGGGCGCCGCTATTCATTTTACCCACCCTGAAGAGTTGTCCTCCGGGGCCAGATCACTGATGGCAGACAGCCACTGACCAACTCCTCTTTCTCTGATCTGACTTTTACTTTGTCTGTGTGTGTGTTTTTATCACACATATAAACACACGCACACACACAAAAACGCTAACACACGCAGATATGCACACTTTTGTGTACCAAGCAGTGGAGAGACCTGAGCATCTTTAGCAGTGGCAGCTTGCCACTGGTGGGTGGCTTGAAATATCAGCTCTGGTGTTACATGATAACATGTAATCATTCCCTGCAACAACCGCTCATCCCAAATCACATGCACTGAATGAGACTGTTCATATTTACAAAGTAAATGTTACGTTGTGCATGTTAACATATCATACACACACACTTACACATACATCCATATCCACACCTTACTATAGACACATTACTTTCACAGAATCATGAAGCTCTTTGCTATTTCCTGACCTTGTAGCCTCTGGGCGAGCCTATGGCAGCAGACATCTTTAAGAGGGAACAGATACACGGTCGCACACCCCGCTGAGAGCGCACTCTCCCGCCGCACCTCAATAACGCTGAGGCGCTCTGTGGCTGCCTCCTCCTGGAGGGACTCATATTGATTATTGGTGGTCCAGCTGTTTGTGAGAATGGGGCTTAAGGGGCGCTCTGCTCCTGAGCCCTCACAGCCAGCGCTAAATGAAATGCACTTAGAGACACAGCACTCCACGGAAGACAACAATTGTCAAGCTCAGAAATGAGACCGGCAAGAGGTCTGCTCACTCTCTCTCCTCTCTATCTCTCTATCACTCTATCTCTCTCTCTGTATGTCTGTCCATCTGTTGGAGTGGTGCCTTGAGTGTCCTAGTCTGTCGAGCCAGCTGCTTCACCACCCTGTCTCCAAACTCGTTGCTCTGGTAACTCGCTGCGCCCTTGGATTGCAATCATCCATTCCCACCCCCCATGTTCCTCTCCACTATGGATGTAACGGTATGAAATTTTAACCTCATGGTTATAGTGACCAAAATTATCACGGTTTTCAGTATTATCGCGGTATTTTTAAAAGTGTCAAAAGTTAACTGGGGACGCTGGAACTCATTTTCACCTGGGGGTGCTCATAGTTGTTACTGAGTAGATGTGATCCCTTTATTCTGGTGCATTTTAAGGTGGCCTATTGCTACTGGAGAAGGACATATTTTCATTCACATTCATAGGCCTACATCCTGACTGCACAAACGAACTTTGTGGCTACATGATTTCATTGTACCAGGCCTACTTTAGTCAAAAGCAGGCTTAAATGAAGCTGGGAAGGATTAAACACACGGCTTCCACACCATGGTAATCAACCGTGATAATTATGATATTTGAAATGAAAACGATAATTGTTATCGTCAACATTTTTATCGCGGTTTACCATTATACCGGTAATCGTTACATCCCTACTCTCTACCATCTTCCTCTTCATCCAGGTGGGTGGAGGCCATCAAAAACACATGTGCACACACAAGAGAAGGTAAGGTAACTTTAGGTAAGGTAACTTTATTTATATACATTTTCATTGCACAGAGTGCAACCCAAAGCGCTCCAACACAAACAACATAGACAGAGCGGGGAAGTCGGCAGCGTACCCGTTAGGAAGAAGCCCCCTCTCCTCAAATATACATGAGCTGCTCCTCCCTACTAGTTGGAGGAAGCTTTTGTAGTGAGCACAGTAGGGGCTTGCGCGCGCGCGTGTGTGTGTGTGTGTGTGGGGGGGGGGGACTTTATGTGGGGCACTCGGAAAGTAATTATTTCATCTTTGGAGTGGAAAGCTGTTATGTCAGCGCTACTCGGAGAGTTCTGTCTGTTGTGGTGAGTCAGTGCGCGATTACGCGGCTTATAGCGCCATTTCGACTCTCACGTCGACGCTTGCCAGCTCGCCCGGAGACGCTTGGCAGGCTTGTGCCGTGCATCTCAACAGCATTGGCGGCGGGCATGACAACTCAGCCTGGATATACAAACAGATATCTTCTCCACTATACTAATTCCAGATCAGATCTGATCCCCATTCCACACAGTCACCAGTAGCTGTTTAGGAGCTAACTGACACATCTTCACTGGATGCAGAACTGTAGAACTGCCCTGCTGTGTGCCACTGACTGCCCACTGATGTAGTCAAGGCCTCTGAATCCTCCATTCCAGGAGCTCTATAGTCACACTGACATCATTCCAAACTAAATTAGTCAGCCTTGTGTGGGACATAATATATAATTATTACAACTATTCAAATAAGTTCAAATAGCACTCAACAGATTTAAACTGGGAATGCAATAATCAATACACTAGATAGTACTACAATAGCCTCTTTGCAAAAATACAAACAGACAAAAATCAAATAACATTGAACTACAAACAAGGATGCTGTCATTCTGAGGCACATATTATTCATTAGAATGAGCATAATCTCAGCAGATATGAATGTCTAAAACACTTTGTACTGGCAGGCAGCCTTCTATGGCAGTAGATGTTATGAGACCCAGTGTGGCCTTACCCCTTTAGACAAAAGGGCTCTCCTCTGTTTGAGGTACATTTCATTTAATCTCCCTCTACATATGAAGAATGTAATCCATTATGGACAGTTAAAGCACCATAAGACCCTAATCAGCATCCGTCATGTGCCCGGCCTACACCTGCTCTCCTCCTTCATCTTCTCTCATCTGACTCATCCGTCACTCTGCCACACTCTGTTCTACACACACTTCTGTCTTCCTCTCAGATCTTTGTTGCATCCATTAGCCAATCAGACACTTTCAAATGCTGTCTCTTCTGGACTGCTGCCTGACTCTCTTATCTTGCTCTCTGTTTTGTCTCCACTCTTGCATGCATTTGGGCCATGATGTACACAACTGAAATATACTGTACTGTACACTGACTGGTTTTGAAACTGATCACAGTTTCAACTGTGGACAGTTCACCTTGTGATGGTAAATCGTGTGTTGTATCATAACTGATTACAGATACAGGAACGAAGTTACATTTTTGGTATGTTAAAGTTCGCTTTTTAGACACACTGGCTCCAAAGCATGTGACTGTGTTCTGGGAGCCATGCCAGTTCTGGTCTGGTCAGAGTGACAGCGGCCACCACCCCTAAGCTGACAGGTCTGTGGAAAGCTTTCATTCTGTTTGCATTGATGTGTTTGGAGTATAAAAGACATCAATAAATCCTGTCAGTCCTTCTCCATCATCCACATCAGGCTGGCCAGTGACACATTCATTTAGAATTCCTCTATTCAACGATGAATAATGTACATAGAGTCACAAATAAGTTTCTGCTGTCAACAGACATGACTGATTAAGTGCTAGGAGGCTGTGTGTCATTGGCCTCTCTTGCCCTGGGCTATCTGTCAGGGCAAACAAAGCACTGCAGTAATACAAAACTCTAATAATACAATGCAAATACAATAATATAATCCAATTCTAAAACACCTCAAATCAGGATCTGTGTCTGTAGTTTGCCTTAATTGGTGGTTGCCAGAGCTCTGGTGCTGGTGATCACTGCAGTGGTAGCATGGGCTAACACTATCAGGCCATTATTGCACAAGCATGGCTTAATAGATGGATTCCCCATGTTCCAGAGATGCAGCTCTCCTGGAGTGCTGACATTTCAAGAGTTAAATTTTCTCCATTTGTTGATGAGTCATGATAGAAACTGAAAAAGTACAGAATGTAATCATTAATAGCAACTGGCTTTTGTTGGTACTCTAGAGAGAGAGAGAGAGAGAGAGAGAAATGTATAAAAACTGAGCTCCGGTGGCAAACATACCCCCATCTCTAGCCAAAGCTCCCCTCACCCCATCACCACACCTCCACCTCTCCATCTTTTACAGGGCTCCCTTGTAAACGAGATTTAAGATCTCACTGGGACTCGCCTGCTAAAATAGGTAAATAGAGGTCAAATAAAAGTAAAATAATCCTCTGATGACTAAGTGTGTTGTCGCAAAAACAGCCAGCCCCTGATCGAGTCCCCGCGGTCCTCGGAGAGTCGCTCCCCCTTGCGCGTGTGTTTGTTTAGCGCACCTGGTTTTAATGGGACTCTATTGTGTGCTGCGTGCTCTTCTCTGCGCAGGCTCCGCGGCCGCACCGCGCTTGTTTGCGTTGCTACTCGGGGACTGCATTTCACGGCCCGCTGTCTCTCGTCTCGCGCGGCACGACACTGCAACCACTCGAGGAACGAGAGCAAATCGCACTGCTCTATCAGCGGCACGCGCCAATGATATTCATACCCCCTATTCTTCAGATGGACGCAGCTGTTTTCAATCATGCATATTGGAGAAGCTTTTTGTCACTGTTTGACATGTAGTGAACATGCAGTGTGTCTTTCTGCAGTCAGTCATTTGTTCGGCTTAAAAGGAATGAGAGTGCCAAGAGGTGTGGAGATGAAAGGTTGTGTGCTAAGGGTCTCAGCTGAAGACACGCCATGGTGAACTGCATGAAATCATCAATGAGCATCGCAATGTGGCAGCTCTGTGTTGTCATGTATTGTCAGTGTTGTGTGGAAGGCAGTGTCCTAAATGTAGTGTATTTATTTCCTTTGATTTATTTACTTTCTACACAGAGGAGTGAAGATGGTCCCTGCTGCGCATAGCCATGAGAGATTAATGATTGGTTCTATAACTGTATTTAATGGAATGAAAGTTGAGAAGAAATAGGAAGAGAAATTAAGAGGGAGGGAGAGAAGAAGCAAGAGAAAGAGAGAGAAAGAGTGAGAGAGCCGTATGAAGTAGAATACAGGATATCCTGTATGCCCCCTCCCCATACCCCATACTCCACCATTCATTAATTAAAGGCGACTGACACCACCTAAAGCACATTTGTGAGAGATTTAGAGGTAGACCAAAAGAGGGGGTGGGGAAGGAAAAGAAGAAGAAGGGAGAGAGTGAGAGACATGGACGGAGGAGAGAAAGAGAAAAGGCTGTGAAAAGCCAGAGAAAAGCAAACGGAGAGAAGGAGAGGGGATGCATTAGTGATGCGCCAGAGCCCTCATGAATACTGCACGCTCCCCGCTACGGCTATCGGCAGCAGCAACGGCAGCAATGGCAGCAGGGGCAAGTACTGGATGCCTGACTGCTGTTACGTAACGCCTGGCAGCCTCCCGCTCTCTCTCTCTCTTTCTCCCCCGCTCTCTCTCTCTCCCTCTCTTTCTCCCCCGCTCTCTCTCTCTCTCTCCACACTCACTGCAGCAGGCGCAGCAGGCAGAACAGAGCAGAGCAGGCTGGGATTCCCTCCTGTGCACCCAGAGAGGAGGGAGAGTGAGGCGGCCGGGGCTAAAGGACGGAAACAGGACAGAATCTGCCCTAGTTGGAGGAAATGGGAGGAAAAGAGAGGGAGAGAGAGATAGTAAAGAAAAAGAAAAGAGAGCGAGGAGGAGAGAGTGGTAGTGTTACTGGGTGATAATTGTACTGCTTTGTATGCACATTAGTGCTCATACCCATACTGCTGTAGTTTATCTTATTTTATTTTCCTTTTAATGGCCTTGTTTACTCCCTTGCATTCCACACTAGTGTTGGCAACACCTTACTTCAACAGTCATGATAACAAAACACTGATTCAGAAAGAGAAAGAAAGAGCTCAACAGAGAGAAGGACACAGATGGAGTGAGAGAGAGAGGGAGAGAGAGAGATGTGCAGGTGGTACACCATGGCTTGTGAATAAGAGGGGAAGACACAGTGGGTCATAAGGGTCAAGACCTGACTGAAAAAATAACAGTGGATGTCTGTAATGTGCGTCATACCTTGTGCTTTACAAATGTTCCTGGTCCTCTGATTACACAGACATGAGCAGTGGATTAGGCATGTGTAGATATGCAGTACATGTCCTCTTTCATGTGGATTAAAATAATACTGTACTAATTCCACTGTGCCACGAGGACTGGGTCCTCCAAATGCCATTCCCAGGGCACGGCGTGTCTTTTAGGATTTCATCAGTCCGCCTAGTCTCTAAAGCCGCTGGGGAATCCAGAATCTTCTCTCACAAGGATTGCACTCTGCCTATAAGCTGTGCCCTCTGCCACAGCGAACGCCCTTTATTGAAATCACTGTGTGGTAGGCAGCGAGAGGACGACGCATATTGACACCCACTGCAGTCTTTATGAATGATATAAAACCATTTGGAAAGATGAGCCTGACATAGATGGCGATTGGTTTTGTGGTGCGTGTCACATAGATCAGGATCACAGAGGAATTTCAAAGAATCTAGTGCTACTGACATTTAGCCACAATAGCCACTGTGCTCTTATGTCTGATACTAGGTGTTCATGATAGTCTTGTGCTGAGCCAACTGCATGCTCCCAGGTTGGAACAACATCAGTTTCTGATCTATCGGTACTAAAACGGACTAATAATCAAAAATATATTGTCTAGAGAGTGGCTGCCTGGAAATAGTCCAGTGTTATCAACAGCATGGCTATTATCAGCATGCTTATAATGCATCCCATTCCACACAGGGGCAGATGGAAACCACTGATATAGAGAACACATCTTAGGAAAATGATTTATCCATCAGAAACAAGTCTGACTTGACATGACATGATTACATCAGATTGCTTTATAGAGCATACAGTATGCAGGTCATTTGATCTATGAGGTACTGTATAATAAATGACGTGTCATTGTGATGCATTATTATAAGAAGGTATTTCTAGGAGATGTTTTTACATTTGCTCTCTGGGCCGCTATGGAGTCTCATCCCTGGTACTGCTGCTTTGGCATGGCACCATAATTAACTGGGTTGTGTGTGTATTCTGATTCCAACATATTGTCAGTTGGATGTTTCAGATAGTTTTAATACTAGAACTACAAATCATATAATAGCATACTTGTACATCAGTGTTGTGTGGTGATTGTACTAGCCGTGTGGTGATTGTGCTAGTGATTGCACTGGCATGCCTAAAACATCTATTCCATCATATTGTAATGTTAATTATTACACGGCTCTTGACAAGGCAAGTAGAACACTCCATTGACTTGAAAGGGGATTTCCCAAAGTTGTAGCGGTCCTTATTACCGAGGAAAGGACCTCTGAAAAAAATAATGACCGCTGTCAATGGCAACGGAGTTTGTGCTTCTAATTCAGGTATTTCATATCACTACGCAAGGACTGGAACTTCATTCAAAAGTAAAAGCAGACCAAAGATTCTTGATTACTAGCTCCGCTTGAACCCTCTCTGAGCAGACGGTTGATCAGCTGTGTTCCAAAGAATGTTTGATTCAAGTTTAGCGTGTGTTGTTGCGAACTATTTGTTTCAGCAAATGCCATGATGAACGGTAACAAATAGGCTAGGCTATGTAGGCTAAAGTCATATCGTGGGGAGTTTATTATTTCGTTTTGGCAAGTAGTCGTGTAATAAGCGGGATAATGTATAGAACGCCGGTCATTATTGGGAAAATAAGTCCCTGGCCGGCGCTCTATACATTATCCCTTACATAATAGATCCCTTTGGTACCACTTCTTGACTCATTCAGGCCCTCACAAAGGATTGTGGCCTTCTAAAAATACTAGCCCTTCAGTCTATTTTACACAGTCCAAGGAAAAGTATGAAATACAATAGCCACTGGGTAGCAAATATGTCAAATTGTACAGGTCTTTGAGAGTAAGTCCATGACCGAACCAACCAGTGTAAAAAGATAGTTCTGTTAGTTGGCATATCATTACTTTTATACCAAGCTTAGCCAGATATCATTTCTGTGCATATGACGTGAAGGAACCAACCATTATTGCAATGCCAGAGAAACTGCATTCAGTTGTGGCCCTAATATCATGGCAAAGTCTGCAGTGATTTTCAACAACAATTCTCCATATGGCAGCTTACTGTTCCATTACATGTGCAGATGATATGGCTTTAATGACTGCCCAGGTCAACAGGGGCCATCTCTCTGGTCTGTAGTGCATGGGTGTATTTGTGTTTACAAAGTACTGTATACTGACCGGTCATCTGCCAAAAACCATCAAGAAATCATTTCTGACCCACACATGGTTGGTGGTCACCCCCTAATAGACCTCTTATGTCTAGCATCATATGTCATTTAACAATTGGTGAGGGGTACCTTGGGGGTCGGACATACAAATCCATCCAGTCATTAAAAAGCTACTGAGTTCTCCTTGTAAAGGATTTGTCACCTTTTTGTATCAATGGTTATCTGAGGCTAAATATACTTCATTACACATACAGACTAAATGGGAAAGCGATTTGAATATAACAACTGAATTATTAGACTGGGAAGGGATATGGGACAATGTCTTTAATGCATCAAAAAACCCTAATCATCAAATGATACACTTTAAATTCTGTCATAGAGCGTACTGGACACCAATCAATAGGTATCATGCCAAGAAAACAACAAGCTTGAATTGCGATTTATGTAATAAAGATATTCCTGGCACGTTTAGGCACATGATTTGGGATTGCCAAGAGGTTCATTCATTTTGGGAAAATTGTAACTGATATATTGTCAGAGTTATTGGAAATGGATATTCTTTTTAAACCTAGACTGTTGTTGCTTAATGATGACTCACAGATTAAGTTTACAGAAAAACAGCATAAAGTTTGCCTTGCAGGCTTTACAGCAGCACAGGAACTAATTGTGCAGAGGTGGATACCGCCACATACATTTCCTGTTAAAAAATGTCTGTTATACTTTCAGGATGTTATTATGTTGGAACTTTCTACTGCAAGAATTCATAAAGCTAAAATTTCAACACTAAAGAAGTGCAAAGAAGTGCAAGGTGCAAAGTGCAAAGAAGTGCAAGGACAGTAAGGACTTGCTTGCAAGCCACATGAGATAAGACACATGCTTTGCTTATTTGTATTTGATCAATATTGTATATAGGCCTATATATTTTTCTCTCTCTTTCTTTCTTGTTTTCCTTTTGATTTAAGAGTCCATAGTCCAATGTGAGATCTATATCTGAGGTTTGGGTGGGAGGGGGGTGGGATGAAACTAATGTTGTTTGTAATTTTGAGCATAACAATGTATTGCTTTGTTTGATAATAAAAACAGTGAATTAAAAAAGAAGAATAAATTGGTGTCAGTTTAGTATTTATATTTCACTTTGGACTACATCCACAGCAAGGCTAAAGTCATTGAACTACTCACACAACTTTTATGGTGTTTACCCCTTCGGGATAGCCTAGAAATCTAGACGCGCCCCTAGCGGCAAATTACATTTGCTGCCAGGGCTAGTCTAGCAACTCTCCGTTGGCTTGTGAGCTCCAGAAATCGAAACTCAATCAGGCCAATGAAATCGTGTATAGAGTCGTTAGGTGGGCTTAACATAATGATTGATGGCAGAGTTGCAACGGTTTGGCTTGAATTCCCTGCTACTTGAAAACAAATAAGATGGATGTTGCTGTTGGCGAACAGTGTGACACGAGTTAAGCTTTTATTAAGTTGGCAAACGTTTGAACAAGCCAACTAGCTCCGCTGGTGGGAAACGCATGGGACTCATAGCGCTGCCGCTGTCCTATTGCGTGCAGAGGGAATTTGAAAGACAACTGATTATCCCGCCCTTCGGACTGAGCACTGCGAACGGTGAGTGCCCAGACCCTACATTTTAATGTGGGTCTGGCTCGTCAGGCTACCTTTGGGATTGAGTATGACCTGTCGAATGAAAACAGAGGAGCCAGGTAGCTGTTGTGGTATTTATCAGCGTTAATAAGCCTGTTTGGTACTCCCACTCATGGTAAAGCGCATCTCTCCACCGGGCTCAAGAGGCTCAGTGGACTCAGCCTCATTAGAGTAGGATGGCTCCCTCTCGGCTGCTGACTGGCAAAGAAGAAACAAGGTCCTGTTACCCCAGTCAGTGTGCAGAAAGAGAGGGCCCTGCCCCGCCTAATGAATTGGAGTGTCTCCGGTAATGAATAGAAAGCCGGGTGTGGATTGTGGAAAAGAGGTAGCGTGGAGCGCCAGCACTGTGCTGCACACATTTCAATATGCGGCCACGGCAGTGATCTCCAACGGTTGTCATGACATTGCAGAGCAGTAATGTTTTGGCCTTTTTTTTATGACTTTAATTGACAGGACAGTAGAGAATGACAGGAAGTGAGTGGGAGAGAGAGTAGAGGTGGGATCCGGAAAGGACCACGGGGCGGGAATCGAACCCGGGTCGCTGGCGTACGATGCAGGTGCCCTAGCCCCAGATGCAGGTGCCCGGCTCAACGACAGAGCTGACATGCTCAAAACATAGTGACACTCAAAATGTGTCCTGGAGCCTGCATTAGGTAAATGAATAGTGTAGGGGAAGAGATTGGGTGCAAATCAGTCGGCAGCGATCAGACATCCCAGTGCAGAGCAGCAGCAACAGGTCCACATGCCAAGCAGATAACCTTTCAAGCATTGTGGCTTATGTTGTTTAGTCAGTTCCACATCATCCCCGTGAAACCTGTACTCTGATCCATTACCAACTAAGTGGATAACTTTCCGTGGACTAAACAAAAGGTAAAGATTTTGTTATCACAAGGCTAGCTGGTTTGTTATATGGCGAAGCATATAGCCAACTTTGTTTGCAGCAGTGAAGCTGAGTTTGTTGTTAACATTGTTGGTAACTGTCAGGGAATTTAACCCCAACATATAGATACAAGAACCACAACACGTAGTATGGCTTTGCCCACAAACTCTGGTACCAAGAGGAGAGCCTGCTAATGTAAGGAAGAATTCCTCACACCATCAGTCTCTGACTCTGCAGCCCAAAAGCTGTGTCTTTTATTGTACAGATGCACACAGAAAATAGGAAGCAAGACATAGCGACTTCATTGTGACATACTCTTATCTCACCCACACACACACACAGACACGGTGCAGTTCCTGTCTGTCTGGGTGCACACTTAACTTGTAGCCTACTCTCTGTTCTTAGAACTCAGCACAACAACATTTAACTTGAACTCTGTTCTTAGAACTCAGCACAACAATATTTCCGCTTACACAAATGGTTATACAATGATAATAATAAATATAGCTGCAAGCAGCAATGAGGGGGCCAAGCAGGCCAGCTCAGCAGGCCAGATTTGCCATGTAAGTCAATGCCGTTGCATCAGACATATAGCCTTAAGCAGTCACAGCAAGTTCCATGCCATACAACCCAAGATTGGCTGAGTTACAAGGTCAAGTTTCACATCAAAACATAACTGATTTTGTGGGGATGAACCAGGGCTGAGTGTCGCCGCCCCCTCACCCAGCCAACCCACTGCCGCAATCGCCCGTGCCCGTCCCACCCTGCCCCACTCTTGGACGCACGCTTTAGAATTAACTGGATGGAACTCGCTGTCATCAGTTTCACATCAAAAATAAAAGATCGATTGAAATATTATCATGCTTGCTGTGATTTCAATGCCCCCATAGAGGTCAACGGTCACCAAATTATTTGTGCATCATCAGGATGAACCAGACGGTTCTATGGGCTACCATTGACCTCCATTGCAGAATAATGCAGCAACTACAGGCCAAAATACATTTTTGCCAATTACAGAGGTCAAAGGTCACCAAATTTCTTGAGCGTCCTCCTGGTGGGTCCTGAGGACAATGTACTAAGTTTGGTTTTGATACATGAAAGCGTTGCTGAGATATGAGCTCACTTCCTGTTTGGCGGCTTTGCCGCAAATTTCGATTGGCTGTAACAGGCGAACGCTTCTGTCAATTGTTCCAGAAAAAAATACACTGATAAGGCATGGTCTGAAGATGGTGTCTGCCAATTTTGGTGAGGATCAGCTGAAATTTGTGACATGCGAATACTTATTCATGTTTTTGATTAAATCCAATATGGCGGCCGAATCAATTACGATGACATCACAAGTTGGCTTGGGTCGGCCTAAGGACTTCCAACAGTATTACCAGACACCACTAGTGCGTTTTAATTCTAAGCACAACAGCAGCTACAGGCCAAAAGGCATGTTTCTTAATTACAGCGCCCCCTAGAGGTCAAAGGTCACCAGATTTCTTGAGGGTCCCCCTGATTAGGCCCTGAGTCCATGCACCAAGTTTGGCTTTGATACATGCAAGGGTTGCTGAGATATGAGCTCACTTCCTGTTTTGTGGCTTCGCCGCAAATTTTGATTAGCTGTTACGGGCGAACGGTAATACATCCGAAGACGAAAAGTGATAACTTTTGTGAGGCTTGGTCTGAAGATGATCTGTGTAAAATTTGGAGTCAGAGAAGTCAGAGAGTTTGGAAAATCAGAGAAAGTATGTGACCCCTGATACATTTTAAGTGTTTTTGATGAAATCCAAAATGGCGGAAAATCCATCATGGCGGAAAATGACGTCATAGGGTGCGTTGAACTCGGCTTGGTCCAAGGATTCCAACGATACCTGACTTTTGAAAATCGGAACTACGGGTCAAAAGTTACGTAAGTGAACACACTTCCAACTTTGCCCTGTTGGTGGCGCTAGAGGGTTCGAGTTGCCGACATGAATCATGGGACCGTCCCCAATTAGTGTGCCAAATTTCCCAACTTTTTACCAGACGTTCTATGGGCTGCCATTGACTTCCATTGCATATAATAATAATAATAATAGGAAAACGTAGAAACACAATGAGGTCCTCGCAGCTTCGCTGCTTGGCCCCCAAATATAGCTGCAAGCAGCAAAGAGGGGGCCAAGCAGTCCGCAAGCGGTGATTTAACGGGGTCCGAGCAAAATGAACATGAGGTAGCATAGCTTTTTAGTTTACATATGCTTTGATTGTTTGGGCCAAATTGTTCAAAAAAACGTGATTGGATTTCGGTTATCGGATTTCAGTTACCGGATTTCGGCTATCTGATTTCAAATCTTGAAAATGGGTTGTTCAAAGGGAAACAAGGATCCTGAAATTGGATTAGATCACGTAATCTATTCTTGGTTTTGATCTGGACAAAACCTTTGTGTTGTTCAAAACTTTTGAGTTGGATTGGAATAAATTTGATCCATAAAATTAGGATTACCCTGTGCTGTAACAGTACTCTATTCTAGTGTGCTAATCTCCTCAACCCAATAGTTTTCTAACAATACTCTATTCTAGTGTGCTTACCTCCACAACCCAACAGTATTCTAACAGTACTCTATTCTAGTGTACTAATCTCCACAACCCAATAGTATTCTAATAATACTCTATTCTAGTGTGCTAATCTCTACAACCCAATACTATTCTAACAATACTCTTCTACAGGACTATGTATTTGTCGTGGATAAGATGAAGAGTCTGATAATGGAAGGCAGTGTTTCCCACATAATTGAATTGTATTTGTGGTGGTAGGTGAAGGGGGTGGGGGTGGGTTCTGTGTTGGAGTCAATAAGATGAACCGCCTATAATTATACAGTTATACTTGCCTTGCAAGACAAGTCCTGACTAGTAGCTGTAACGTTATAGTGTGCTAACCTCCACAACCTCCACAACCCAACTGAAGGAACTGTAGAGGGCGATGTGGATTGAGGTAGAGTGAGTGTGTGGCGAGCAGGCAGAGCCTTGGTCAGAAGGCTCAATGGTATGGAGTGATGACACGGAGATGGCAGGTTTCGGTGCAACACAAGTGAACTTTATTTGAGTTTCAATTAATCTGTTCTTTTGTTCTTTACTTGTATGTGTGCTGCATCAAAGAGGAAACAAACAGAAAATGGAGTAATCAGTGAAATGGGGTAAATCAGTACAGATCCCAACTCACAACAATAAACTGAAATCATATGGCTATATAAGGTACAACTAAACAATACTTGACATCCCAAGTCAACCAACATCATCTAATCATCTCTCACATGGGACTCCAACACACCAAACCAACAAACAAAGACCTTAACTTTACACATGATGGCAGAGCTACTCTACAAACTGATAAACATCACAAAAGTCATAGTGAGGGTCATTAAAGTGATGACTTACGCTAACTCAAAGACGCACACAAAGCAGGACACACTGGAGTGCTGGGTTGATATGAACAAAAGAGTGAACTGAGGGCGAGCAAACTGGTCTAAGCACCTGCTCCGGAGCTACAGGGTTTTCCAGCAGGTAAACTGGGCGTGGTTTGGTGGCAGAGCCAAACAATCCTGCAATTAATCATGCAATAATATTTATATATATATATATATATATATATATATATTTATATTATATATAAACTTAGGGAGTCTTTTCACCAACAGTATTCTAACAATACTCTATTGTAGTATGCTAACCACCACAACCCAACAGTATTCTAACAGTACTCTATTCTAGTGTGCTAATCTCTACAACCCAATAGTATTCTAACAATACTTGATTCTACAGGACTATTTATTTGTCATGGATAAGATGAAGGGTTTGATAATGGAAGGCAGTGTTTCCCAGAGAATTGAATTGTATTTGTGGTGGTAGGTGAAGGGGGGGAGGTGGGTTCTGTGTTGGAGTCAATAAGATAAATAGCCTATAATTATACAGTTAAACTTGTCTTGCACTACAAGTCCACAAGTAGCTGTAATTATATATATATTATAGTGTGCTAACCTCCACAACCCAACAGCATTCTATTCTAGTATGATAACCTCCACAATCCAACAGCATTCGAACAATAATGTGTCAAGTAGGATTTGAACTCTCAACCTAAGGATCACCAGTACAAGGCATTATCCCACTGAGCCACTGTCAATCCTACATGTTGGCCAGTCACATTCACATGGTGAAAATGTGTATTGGTAAACACACAACAAGAAAAACTCCAAGCATACATTTGACAATAAAATGAAGGGCTTTCCTAAAAGAGTACACCTGAAAACTTTTTGAAATTCTGGGGCAATTAGACATTTGTAGAGATGAACACTAATGGATGAAATATAAATATGATAGACATAATGATGAAGGAAAAATAGTAAACAAAGAAGGTCCCAGCATTCTGATTCTTGGCAACTGATGAGTGTGAATGTTGACTGGCTGATGTCATTCAGGTGCTGTTCAATGGTGTGAATCTTAAATGACAAATCCTAAAGCTCTAACGGGGTTTTGAACACTCAACCTAGAAACATCAGTACAAGGCATTAGCCCACTGAGCCACTGACAATCATACACATTGCGCAGTCACATTCACATGGTGAAAATGTGTGTTGGTAAACACACAAGAAAAACTCCAAGCATACATTTGACAATAAAATGAAGGGCTTTCCTGAAAGAGTACACCTGAAAACTTGTTGAAATTCTGGGGCAATTAGACATTTGTAGAGAAGAACACTAATGGATGAAATATAAATATGATAGACTTAATGATGAAGGAAAAATAGTAAACAAAGAAGTTGCCCTAAATGTCAGAGTGTGTATGTCGATTGCATGATGTCATTCATGTGCTGTTCAATTGTGTGAATCTTCAATAACCAATACCATTCGAGCATGAGCCTAAAGCTCTACCAGGGATTCGAACTCTCAACCTAAAAAAACACCAGCACTAGGCATTATCCCACCGAGCCACTGCCAATCCTAAATAATGGGCAGTCACATTTACATGGTGAAAATGTGTGTTGGCAAACACACAACATCAAGAAAATTCCTAGCATACATTTGACAATAGAATTAAGGGCTTTATAAAAAAGAGTACAGATCTGAAAATGTGCACTGTTAATGGTATCCACCTAATGATGGTTGTATGGTTGTTATCCAAGGGAAAAAAAATACTCATTTAGGAATATAAGTGATATAGGAGAAATGGGCTGAGTGGTCGAACTTTATTGGCCTATATCTGTGAAATGGAACAACATATCCAAATTATTTTGATAACTTGTGTGAGGCTTGGTCTAAACATTGTCTATGAGAATTTTGGTGAAGATGTGATAATTTTTGAACAGCATAAGACCAGGGTGAAAAAGACACATCTGAATTTAGAGATTAATATGATGAAAGAATCCATTTGGTCAATTTGGTAAGGAGAAATAAGCATTTTTGACAAGAGCACCACCTTTGGGTGCAGTACCCCAAATTTTGGGTTATGGGTAGTGGGGGGTACTGGTAACAATACTTGAAAATGTCAAGTTTCTAGGACTTACGGTTTATAGGAATATAGGTGATCTAGGAAAAAAGGCCTAAGTGGTCTAACTTTATTGGCCTATATCTCTGAAATGGAACGAAATATCAAAATTCTGAGCAGTAACTTTTGTGAGGCTTGGTCTAAACATTTTTAGACCATAAGACCAGGGCCAAAAAGATGCATCTGAGTTTAGAGATTAATATTATGAAAGAATTTTGAGTCTAGGTCAATCTGGTAAAGAGAAATTAGCATAATTAACTTTCTTTTTCCAATAGCGCCACCTTTGGGTGCAGTACCCCAAATTTTGGGTTATGGGTAGAGGGGGGTACTGGTAACCATACCTGAAAATGTTAAGAGTTTTGGAGTTACGGTTTAGGCTGCAGTATGACTTTTACAGAATTTTGGCCAAAAATGAACGGTACAGAAAAAATAAGCAAACATAGAAACACAATGGGGGCCTTCGCAGCTTTGCTGCTTGGCCCCCAATTTCCTTACAGTGAGGTAAACGTTTCTTCAGTTAGGAGCAGTAGCCTACTGTTTTTTTTTATGTTGCATTCATTTTCATTGGCAAAAGCTAGCCTAATATGCATGAGAACCTATATAGATTTGAGGGAGCTGCAGCTGTTAGCATCAGAACGGTCATATTAGGCCTAACACAGCAGGCACTAAGGATCGTGTAAACCTCATCCCCAGAAACCAGTTTCAAACCAAGCTTGCACTGATATGATGTATGATCACTGATCAAATTGCTATTTTCTGACAGGATGAGCACAACCATGCAGGTTCTCTGAATCTCAATGGAAATTTACATGGAATTATATATTTAATCTTTAGCCTAGCATCTTAATGCTGTATTCACAGCACGGTGAATGACAAACGGTGACAAAATGCTGTTGTTTATGAGTTCATAGCCTGGTTATTTATCAAGGACTATATCACGTTCTATATGTTATTATGATCACTCGCATCACATTACCATGGCGTTACTGTGGAGGTAATGCTACGGTTAACTTAAAGGTATTATCCGGAGTAAAATGCACTTTAGATCAATTTACGAATGATTGGGAGTACATACATTGAGTTGACATCAAAATCATGTCATTCGGATGTGTTTTGAGAAAGTTCGATGGAGTAACACGCTCTGGAAATTCACAATTTCGTTGCCGTTTTTTTTTTTTTTAAAACATAGTACAGTATTTCTTTCGAAATTGAAATGAAGTTGGACTACTCTGGACTCTCTATCCGACCACATAAAGACCTCGGGATACTTCAGTTTGGCTTTAGGGACCCTCTACTCACTACCACGTAAGTGTAATGTTGTTTGGAACTGTAGAAGAGGTAAAAATAGCATTTTGTAGCAGCGAAATGACATGCCCGGGTCACTTCCAGGCTAACGAGTTTTGACTAAAAACGGTAAAATCGAACTTTCTCAAAACACATCCGAATGACATGATTTTGATGTCAAATCAACGTATGTACTCCCAATCATCCGTAAATTGATCTAAAGTGCAGTTTACTCCGGATAATTCCTTTAACATGCCCACCATTTCACTGGAGAGATGTTAGAAAACTTTTAAACTTTTTTTTATTCTCCCGAGACGCTAGCTACTTAGTTCGCTCCTTGTCTCAGATCAGTGAAGAACTACCAGAGAAAACGTTGGAGAGAAAACTCAAACAAGTTAATGTTAGACTTAGACTAGCTGTGTTTCTCGTTGCAAAATTAAAATCTCCATGCGCGTTTGTGGGCTACACGCAGTCTCAAAAACACTGTTTACAGCTCTTGAGTCACGTACTAGGTCATTTTTTTTAAATAACGATAATGTAGATAGGCCTAGGCTACACTTATGGGGTGGGTGCTATTGCGTTTTCTAAAGAATCTTCCATCTTGGTTTTGTACAGAAATTAATATTAAGTGACACATACGTGTAAGGGAGAAAAAAAGGTCACCTTCCGATATTTAGCAGGTTACGGTCTGGAATTTAATTTAATATTGTTGTAATGGTAGGATAACTACACAGTTTACACAATAATTACACTGTGTTATAAATATTGTATATCAATGCATTTATTGTCTGTCAATTACCCAAAATTGTGGCTCTGTCTCTCATTGAACAGTAGCTTATTTAATGCATTCTAATCCATTGTCAACTTTTTGAAGTTTACATGTACCACGTGACCTTAATGAATTTTGAACACCCATTGTCGCAACATATAGTCTCACACACGATCTGCATGCATCAGTATGAAAGCTGCGCTTGAGGTCTGGACTTTCTGTACTATCCAACCATCAGAGAACACTGACTCCTCCTGTGCGTATCGGGGGGGGGTTTCCCATGGGGCCGCTCGTGTGTTCACGGGAGGACATGGCCTCGCTTCTGCAGCCAGTGGTAAGTGGGCTAAAAAACATCTGGGAGAAATGGCCCCGGCTGCTCCTGTGGGAATCCCCCAGTTGGACACCTTTGGCAGAGATGGCTTTTCACATGACACCGGGCTTTTATTTATTTACCACAGAAAGCCCAGGGGCGTATTGTGCAGAGTGCAAAAGTGGCAATTACAGAGACGACTGAGGCGAGTCCAGAGCACAATTTGTCCATCACATAGTGTTTTAAAGAATTTCCTTCGCAAATAATCTTGGTCAATGGAGCATGCTTTCATTCTAAATGGCCATAAAGAGGGCCTATCACAATGGAGGTGTATTTAATTAGAATTTTATATGGGCTTGCTCTTTTTATTGCCCTTAACTGCAATAGCTATAGAGTATACTCTGCAGTATGTATGTAATATGTTCCATCTTTAAATCATTTTATTGGAGCTGCAGAAACTCACACAGGTCAAGACAAAAGACATTAACTCAATAAAACGAACCAGAGGCAGTGTTAAAAGTATATCTTAATATAAACATTTTATTCAGTGCATTTTGTGTATACAACAAATAATAAACACCTGGAAGGTACCAGGCTGAATGCCTGTTGGTACATGTGGTTTTCTGGTTTGAACTGTGGTAGTTTGGAACACATGATCCAACATGGGTTAATACACATAGCCTACAGTACATCATGCAGCTCTAGTCCTGGCGTCCCTGCTGTCTCCCATGCAACAGATATGTTCACCTTAAACCAAAGAAAAGTCAAAAGTAACAGAAGAAAACAACCTCCCCGGCGCTTGGATGAAGAATGGGGCCGGGGAGAGAGAACATAGCCCACCAGAAAAGGGTCCTTTGTTGTACACAACTTCATTTGTCCATGCCCTGTACAAGAGAGGGATTTTTTTTTCCTTTTTTCAAGATTTTCTTTTTTTCACTTTTACAAATATGACATATCCTATAAAATGTTAAGCCACCTAAAATTCCACAGTTTTTTTTTTCTTCTTAATATAGAAAATTGTCACCACGATAAGTTACTCATACACGAAAACAGAGTCCTGGGTGGGAGCTTTCACCATATGTTGGCGAGTTAACACCGTATATGGTGACCAAAGTCAGCAAAGACAGAGAAAGAGAGACAGAGAGAAAGAGAGAGACAGAGAAAGAGAGAGAGAGGAAGAGGGGGGTAAGGCATGACATCATCACTGAGAGACAGAGAAACAAAGACATTTTGGGGGGACAGACTGACAGAATCAACGTGACAAGACAGAGAGACAGGGGGAGGGGGAGAGTACATAGAACAGTCGCTTCATGCCTTTCGCTCGGAGTGTACCAGCACAGAAAAAAAGCACTTTCTAGAATACTGGGCCATTGACACCCACAGCCAGTAAGCAATTAAATCTTTCTCTTTTAAGCACTTTTATTCACCTCAAGTTTTTTTTTTTTTAAATGTACGGTAAGAAAAATAATTCATTCACTTCCTGCTGTGAGTGGACACAGGCGTGGTTCCACCGCTTAAAGGGACACTCTTTGGTGTACTGGAATTCCTTTCTTCTAGTATCACAGACCGAACAAAAGCACAAAAGTACAGAGGGAGGGACCACAACAGGAAAGGGGGGGGGAAGCAAACAAACAAACAAAAAGGCTCAACGCTAATTTGAAAAAAAGTTAGCAAGCAATGCAGAGCCATGGTCTCTCCCTCTCTCCTGAGAGAGAGACACAAACGAGACACAAAACAACACTCAGGGTGCTCAGCTGAGCTGCCCGTCTTTTTCACATCAGGTCGGCTGAGCGCAGGCTTTTATATTCCCATGCTAGAGACGAGCGCTGCGTCTCTGAGCGAGTGCACTAGGAAAGGCGGGAGAGCTACCATTAGCCGGCTGGCCTCGACACACCGCAGCGGGTCAAACCGTGGGTGCGGCTTCGTCCTTTGGGCAGCGCGAAGGACACAGAGGGCAGGGAAAGGGCGCTTCTTTACCACTGCACCGAGCAGCTACACCCCCCACAAACTGCCCTTACGGCATCCCAATTAAAACCATAAGAAAATAATAATAATAAAAAAATCGATGCAGAGGTGTCTCTAAATTTGTCAGACTCTACTGGAGAAATGAAAAATGGAAAAAGAACATTGGTGAGTTGTTTGCAGTGGTGACCCAAAATTAGAAATGCCCCATTTGTGTTTTGTACATTTCTTAAAAACTCTACAACTACCTAACGTCATCGTTTTTAAATGAGCTTACTGTGACGGTGGCGCAGAGTGACATGAAACTCAAAAAAAGCTTAACAGTGTCGAGTATATGTGTGTTGCTGCTGTCCTGCACCACCGAGAGCGTGTTTGAGAAGAAGAGAAGTCGGGTTGAAGTCTCGAGCGGCCGGAGGTACAGGTGGAAGGCGTGGCGCAGGGGGTGGGAGTTGCTAGATGGGGCGGTGGTGGCAGGTGGTGGTGGTAGTCGTGGGCAGCGGTTGCCCTGGCTACGTGGACTCGTTCTGGCTGACCGCCTTGCCCCCGTTGAGCACGGCCGAGGCGCTCCGGCTCTTGGTGGGCGTACCGCTGCCGGAGCGCGAGAACTCAGTCAGGTCGTGGAGGGAAGGCTCTCTGTACATGGCCACTGAGGAGAGAAAAAATGAAGGGAAAGAAAGAGGAGAAAAGAGAGAAAGAAGAGGAAGAGGAAAAAAAGAAGGAAAAGAAAGACAGTCACTAGAAGCTCAGACACACACAAAGACAAAAGCAAGCCTGCTCAAGCAGAAGCTCTCCTGTGATCTGTTGCTCTCTTCAGGGCTTCAGCACAGACCCATCAGTCTGACTTCAGCCTCATGACCAGCTTCTCTCTCTACACAAGTCAATCAATACGCCACTTCAGGGGAGGGGGAGGCTGCGCCGGTCGATTCTTGACATATTAGTGGTAGCTGTTACGCAACCTCAAATTGACCACGTCGAGGAGGATGAGGCTGGGGTCTTGTCAGGAAGTGCACCAGAGGATCAGACGCCTTTGATGGCTTAAAACCAACACTCCACTCACAGCCGTAATTAGCATTAGTCTTTCAGATCTCTGGTTATACTCCATATCAATATTACACAGTGAATTAGATCTTGTTAGTATTAAAGGAGAAATCCGGCGAGTTTTCACATAGATCTACGTTTCTTGAGGTCACCGAGTACTGTCGGTACACCCACAACCCCACGAAAACAAACGGTTTTACCAAGCTCAAGTTGCTACAGCCAGCAGTTAACGCAGCCAGGCAGCTTCAGCGCTACACTCTGGGGGCATGTCCGTGAGCTCCCATTTACATACCCACAGAGTGTAGTGCTGTAGCTGCCTGGCTACATTAGCTGCTGGCTGTAGCAACTTGAGCTAGGTAAAACCGATTGTTTTCGGGGGGTTTTCGTGGATATGAAAATAATACTTCATATTTATTTGAGAGGGTAAGGAGCAAAACAATCACCAATCACTACATCTGACACATCTCCTATATATAGGAGGAAACTGCTTCTACATCAAGTAATTGGTAGGAAAAGGAATCTCAGCTGTTATACATTAGCTAGAATGGTCATACATTTAGTGTGTATGGCAGATTGGGAGCACTTAGAGCACGTAAATGAGTTCTTCGCTGAGAGTGGAGGTAGTTCTTCAAAGAATGCTTTTACATAAATATTCCATTGGCCTAATTTCATGACTGCATATGTAGAGACTAGCGTTCCTACTGAAGGCACACTGCTCAAGGCTAATAACACTCTAAGACATGTCTACGGATTGTTCCTCTGAACTAAAGCAAGGGGAGGGCTGGTATGCTTTTCAATATCTTGGCTGAGAAGCACTTCAACCAGCAACAGAGATGTGAGAGAATCAGAGCAGAATATGGAAGGAGGATATGAGAAAGAGAGAGAGAGAGAGAGGGAGAGATGAGGTGAGTTTGGTTGGAGGCCACCAAGTACGAGAAGGTGGCTGAGTGGCATCTACAAAGCCGAGGCAGGTCCTTTCATCCCTTTAGCGGATGGGCCAGCACTCTCACTAAGTCTTCATTAGCTATGAAACAAGAAAACCCTACACTCTTCCTCCATAGCTGTTACTTAATCAGTGGGAATGTCAGTAGTATAGTAGCTTGTCAGTGGTAGTGTAGTTAGTCTGTGGTAGTGTAGTTAGTCAGTGGTATAGTAGCTTGTCAGTTGTAGTGTAGTTAGTCAGTAGTAGTGTAGTTAGTCTGTGGTATAGTAGTTGGTTAGTTGTAGTGTAGTTTGGCAGTGGTAGAGTAGTTAGTCATTGTAGATAGTCAATGGTATTATACTGTAATAGTGTCCGTAAGTTGTGAGGCTCAGCACCAGATGTTGGCCAGGTGGGCCAGAGCTGTCCAGACTGAGCTGCTCATGGGAAACTGACCACTGGACCACAGCCTCCTCCTCCAGCCTGTTTCCTGACTGACCCTCAACCTCGGCCATAATGTAAAGCCGATAAGCACAGTAAGCCCCCTGTCGTCGTGTATAATTCATGTCCACCTCCCCCTCTGTTCTGACCACCCCTCTCTCTGTCTGTAAGCCGTCATCCCGGTTGAAAGCTGATCTGCCTGTAAGTGTCTGCTTCTCGGGCCACATCCCCCAAAAAGCTATAAGCGGTGGCGGGGCCTGTCTGAGTGTGCACGAGCCATGAGCTGCGTGCGCCGCTGAGTGCAGGCATCCGCTCTCCAGCGGGGAGACACATGTCAACACACGCACCGCACTGCACTGCACTCGTCCCAGAATGGCCCGTCAATCAGCATTCTGCATCCCACAGCAGTTTGTAGTTTTCACTGGGAAAGTCAAGAGAAGTCGTTCAACACCGCAATCTGGACATGGCCGGCTCATGAGATCTTCACACCGAGAAGAAACCACTGGATTAGTGGGCTCTACTCAGACTTATAGGCCATCTCAAACCATCCAACACCACAGAGTCCTCATGGGCCGCATGAGCAACACGCTAATGGGTTGTGGTCTGAAGATAAATGACCACTGGTAAACCTTAATCAGTTTCTTAGGTTGTAGTGTTAAGTTTGACCAGATGTATGGTTATGCATGACTGGCAAACTTATTCAGAGAATTTTGAAATGTTCCGTCACTGCTAGTCAGCTTATTTTCCTCAGTAAGCTCATGGCACATGTTTTTCTATTTCTGCACTGAGCCACACCCTGAACATCCTGAAACTATCCTGGAAAAAGAAACAAAGGCGAGACACTGACGAGACGTCCACATTAAGCTGTCCTCTTGCATTTTCTCCCTCTTCTCTGCTGATTGTGCAGCAGCAGTTCTTTCTTTAGAGAAGAATGTCTGCTGAAAGTGTCCCTTTTATCTTCCGTGTTAAGTATCTATGTGTTCCTTGTTCAAGATGAAAGGTCTACGGCTCTTTCAATACCTCTTTCACTCTCTTGTTCCAGCCCTCACTTTCTTTTCCTCCTCCTCTTCTCTCTCTCTCTCTCTCTCTCTCTCTTTTTGTCATCTTTGGCTAATCCTCTGGCCATTAGCGCTGAATGGCTGACCTGTTCTGGGCTGGACGGTGTGGTGCTCTGCGTCGTGTAAAGAGCCCAGCTGTCTCCATGTGAATGGAGCTGCGCTTCATCATCCTGTCAGGCCCTGCCAGAGACAATGCTTTTAACTGTCGGCCCGCGCCGGCGGAAGATGAAGAGCCGGTTGAGGCACTCAATACGGCCCAGTCGCCTACTCACAGCCCCACGGACTACAGTCGTGGAGAAGACCCCCTCTCTACATGACCAGACTAATCTGGCCTTGTTTCTTAGCTACATAATAACTAGTTTAACTAGTTAATAGCTACGCTTGTTAATAACTAATAGCCCTGGTTCATGGTTGATAATAATAGTACAACCTTCCATTAATTACACAGTTTGTGTTCCAATGGCAGCCAAATCATGTTCAATAAGTGTGGCACCTAGACAGAGCTTCTCTCTGCCTGGCAGGTCTGGCAGGGGTCAGACAGCGGTCATAGGAAGATCATGGTGGCAGAACTGACCTTTCAAAGGCTTGGGGAGGAAGTGGGCAGCGGGTTTATTCTTCTTCACGTGGTTTCCTTTCATGATCTCACCCTCCTTGTTCAGGCCGAGGTACCAGCCCCGGCCTGACTGCTGCTGTCGGTAGATCATAGAGGAGTACGTCACGTAGTAGTTCTCAAACACAGACTCCTTGAACTTGCACTCAGGAGTGAAGTGTTCCTAGAGAGAGAGAGAGAGAGAGAGAGAGAGAGAGAGAGTGGGGAACAAAGGAGGACAGGAAAGGAGGAAAAAGGAATGGAGAGGTGGGGGGGCGAGAGGACAGAGGAAGTGCTTGGTTAGTATGATTGGAGATACTAGTCTCAGAAGTGGCTTCTTTTACCTTGAAAGAAATGCCCCTATAAGCCAGAGATGGGGAGAATGGTTCTTTTTGAAGTATAGCAAACGTACAGTATATCTCTTATAAACAAAGTATTAAATGTTTACTCAATTCCAAATAAAATACACTATGTTGTAAAACACTGACGCCAGCAGCGCTGCTAAGTGTACTCCTACATCATATAAATCCCGCCCCATGCTGAATAATCAGTTGTGTTGGCTTCTGGGTTTTTGGTAATTTGGAATTCGGCTTCAATGTTACGGGGTCTCCAGACAGACCTGCAGAGCAAATCCAAATTTGTTAACATGTTCGTCTGGGTTTGCGCAGGCTAGGCTTCTTTATCATGCTTTAAACAAAGACAAAAGTGATTATGTCTGAATGGATGATTTAGTCGCACATGTCAGTGATACAGAAGGCTATACATTAGTAACACCACAGATGAAACACAATGACAGAGCCAAACTCTGTGTCTGTCCACATGCAACACAACCACAAGATTGTGACTAGAGCAATTACACTCATCAAGTCTAATTTCAAGATTTGAGATGCTACTAACGAGAATGCAGAACATCTGTCAGGCAGCTCAAATTGTCTGTATTCTCAAATTCAACATCTGTCAGGCAGCTCAAATTGTCGGTATTAAAGAGAGATTTGATTAAAAACACATTTCTGCAGTTCCAGTAGTGCTTGACACAGTTGGTTCCTGAACCAGGAAGAGAGCCTGTTCTGAAGAACATGACCCCCCCGCCTTCTTCCTCTATGCGTTCTGCGTGTGTTGTCCTGTTTGAGCGGTGTTTGCACACACGCTAATGTCCTGCGCCAGTGTCCCTCCTCTCTGGGCCCCCTTTCTCTCCTTTGTGTGAGCTCCTGCTCTTGTGTGGTGCCCGGAGCGAGATCATTAGCCCTAAAGCGCTATTGACGCACTGGAGAGTGTGATGGGACACAAAGGTCCGGTCTCTCATGCCTCGCCTCATTTACTGTACTGGCCCCGGCCGCTCGCCCGCCCGCATGTGAATGCGGCGTAAACAGCTCATTCCGCTCATTAAGAGGGAGGCCCTCTCGTCTCGAGCTGCATTCACCACTGATTGACCATCGGTTTCCTTTTGTGGAGGCCTCGCCGAGTGTTTGAGAGTGTGTGTGTGTGTGTGTGTGTGTGTGTATGTGAGTGTGTTTGTAGGGGGAGCCAATCTCGGCAAGCCGGCGCGGATGCCCAATAATGTAGCGCCATCAATCCTGTCTTTTTTTTGTGAGCGCGCAATGGCTGCTAATTGTCTCTAAGCCATCCCTCATCTCTGCTTTTCGCCGGAGAGCCATTCATCCAGTTCTGAGTCTGGACGGCAATAAAAGGAGAGAGAGAGAGAGAGAGAGAGAGAGAGAGAGAGAGAGAGAGAGAGAGAGAGAGAGAGAGCCTTCACTTGGTTAAGAGCCACTGGGAGGAGAGACATCTGAGCATGGTCAGGCTTTGTCCCCTTTGAGTGGACGTGGACAAAGCACTGCGCTTTCAAGTGAAAATGATACAAACACCGGCAGGCTCAACAGGCCGCTAACGAAACAGACAGACGTTGGTTAATCGCAGAAACACTGACCCTCAATGACAGCTGTTGGAAATAGCCCCTCGGAAAAGTTTTCTTCTTGGTCAGTGTTTTTTTGGGAAGAGTCTTCATTCAGATGTGAGCTCATGTCTACTAGCGCCGTTGCCATGCACACAGAGATGAGACCAGTGCGGCGACTGCTGGGTCAATCTCATCAGTACGCTCGGACGTAAACAACAACAAATCATGAACGGATTTATCAACACATGCTCATGAACCAAATTAGGGCAAGCCCGTTGGGACCAGCAGATGACTGAAACAATACCAATCCATTTCTTCATGCTAGCATAAACACAAACAAACAAAAGTCCCAGCTACAGACAACATATAACATATTGTACCAAGGTTTCCAAGGGGACAACAGATATTTTGCAAATCTTCACAATTGTACAGTGTCCAGGACTGCATGTCCCAAACCCGCTGATTAAACAACTACATTGGTATCTCACACAGAGAGAAAAAATGACATTTTATGTAACTTTGGTAGTTGTTCAACAAAGCTTCTGGGAAAAGGCACTTCAGCTTGATGTCTGTTGGTGTCGTCAGGTGCGGAGCTCAGTGTCTGTCTGTGCACGATGACAGAGCAGGTCTCAGGAAGCTCTGCATGCATCACAGATAGTCTGTCTGATAGCTGGCAATTCTGGCACTAATCCAGAATGGAGGATGCTTATGCATTCAACTCAAAGCCTTGGCTCATCCCTATGACTTCGCTCTCGCGTTCTCTCTCTTTCTCTCTCTCTCTCTCTCTCTCTCTCTCTCACACACACACACACACACAGTGTCTGCAACACTTGTCATGTCACACATTGCCTGTGACAACTGCACCTCCTTAGGGATAATCTGTTGGCTCATGGCCGAACGTCACCATAAAGAGCAGGACTGAGAAGGAGATTAGACATGGAAGGGCAGCGCACTGTCAAGGATGTGAGGTGCAGTCACAAAGCAGCACAACCCAACACCTACACAGAGCCGAGTGGTCATCACTGCCGTCCATCACTTTCCCTCCTGCAAGCAACTCGTTTCAAATGCCACCAAGATCAATCACAGACACAGCCTTTGGCAACCAGGAGTATAATTGTGAAGAAACACCCGAAGCTTTGTCTCTCTCTCTCTCTCTCTTCTCTCTCTCCCACCCGCGTCACACGACCACACCGCTGCCCAGGAGCGGACGGTCCGAGACAGAGCCTATGCACATCTCCCTGTGCCTCCTCACAGACGGCCAATCGTGGCGTCCTCGCCGCTTAAAATTAGCGGCGCGTCTCGCCTCCCGGCACCGCCCTTACGTAACTCTTCCTGCCGTGTCCACTGTGGGCCCTGCCACAGCAGAAGGTCAGGTTCATTAGAGTCGATTGGAACACAAATGGATACACGAGGACCCGGCAAAACAACTATGCTGCTTCTAAACGGAATCAAATTAAATGGTGTCTCGTAAAAGGACAATTAATCTTAATCACAACAATCAGATGGACTGCAAAGTTACCTGCAAGGCTGTGCGGGTGGGCCTTATAATGCATGTTACACTGGGCTGGTGAACAGTATGTGGTAATTTACTGTGCTTTGGGTTTCCCAAGTCTCTTGTTTGCTCTTGTTTGTTAATGTTAACTAAAGTATTGTGTTTAACTTTAATGATCTAACACATAATTCGCATTTCAACTACCATCAACTATACAGGACAAATAATAAACAGTTAAGGGTTGAGATTGTATGTGAAACCAGGTGGGTAGAGAGGGTATTGGGGGTGGGTTAGCCCCATATGCCCCATAGCCAAGGGTTAGGGGTAGAAACTGGGATATGATTTGTGGCCACTGATAGCTACCCAAAGGTGAAAAACAACATGAACAATGAGCTGCATTCTCAGAGGGCAAGACCCCACACCCACCAACACAGACACATTTCTCCACAACAGAGACAGATTAATGCAGTAACAGAACTTCATACTACCACCTCACCAGCACCAAATCAACCATTGCTTATTCCTATCCAGCACTTGCTTGAAAGTACGAAGCGATATAATAGATTTGGCAACAACACTTTTAACTCCCACCCTTCATCACAATACACTGTGGGACTTAAATATTGCTTAACAATGCTAAATGCATACATTTCCAGTGCTTTGCCTCACCCCATGACTTTACGCACAGAAATAACCCAAACTGTAAGCATTAAATCAACAGTACATTAACGTATCACTTTCTGTGCCACACTTTATCAGTGTTGTCTGCTGCATGTAATTCATCTCATGAGTGGACTGATAAATTAAAACCCTGCCGAGGGCTCTTTTAACTTCACCTGCCTCTCTGTTACTTCATCATACTGATCTGAGGCCAGCAGTCTGTAAATCGGTGTTAAAGTGCTCGAAGAGACATGAACACGGCCGCGGTTCTGTGCTGTGTCAATACATCAGGGCCACTCGTAAGACCACGCCCAGGCATCTGTCTAACCGCGCGGAGCCGTGAGGGAGCCGGGAAAGGAATGGAGCGACTCTGGGCATTCATCAACACCAGACTCCCGTCTTAGGTGACCACAGCCCGCCCTGGCGAGAGCTAATATAGCTGGGCCGTATTAATCACGCTGGCAGGCTTCCGCCTCGCTGCCTCTACCTGAGAGAGCCAGATGACAGGCTGCTGGGCCACGGAGCTCCAGGGCCACTCTCACCTCAATTAATAAGCTTACGGGGATCGGACGCACTGTAGAGAGGCTTGGTGGGGGAGGGAACATAAGGTAGGACACACTGATGGAAATGACACTTGCTCAAGTCAGGGGATGGGAGCGAGAGTTAGAGAGAGTTCTGCAATCTCATGGACTGAGAGATTTAGTAAATGCATTTGATTTGATTTGATTTTGTACAGAAACTTCAGCTCTGCCCTTGATGCCATGAGGACAGAGCAGGGGCTTTGTCAGGCCAAGGCAACCCTGCCAACCATGCCAACCTGGCCACCAGTCCAGTCTCACGCCCGATGTTTGGTCTCCTTCACATAATGACATGTGAGAGAAAAGATGACTGAATCGGACGCCGAGCAAAGAGCCTTTTCAACTGTCCCAGCCATCTCATCACGGCTACAAGCCTAAGCCATCTCCTCACGGCTACAAGCCGAAGCCAAACGCCCAGTGAACGCCTGCCATGCACAAGAGGCCAAAGGAGCAGGATTCTTTAAAAGGGAGCGAGCGGAATAAATATAAGAAACGACCGAAAGGCAGAAAAAACGTTGCGCTCGACGTGGACGGAGCTCTGGCTCTTGGCACAGTCGCTGGCAGCGCATCCCAGCAAATGGACTTTAAATGATCCCATTAAGATGCATTTAAATGGCATTTAACAGCCCTGATCTCACTCCCCTAGTCCAGCAGCACAGGCGTCCTCTGCAGCTCGGAGCCCAGCAAGTTTCAAAATGCAGTGTTGGAGGGGGTTCTGCTCCATCAGCCACACGCCATCGCGAAAACGACATCCAGAGCAACCGCTGGGGCACTTCTTCTATTGCTGTTCGGCAGTGTGGTTACCGTGGAAACCAGCATTTTGATGACGAGACGCTAATTGGCATAATCGGGCAGCTTGGGCAGTGTGGGGTAAACACGGAGTATGTAATGCAAACACACGTGCGCTATAGGGACTGCCCATCACAGTCTGCTGGACTCCTCTCTCCTCCTCGCCACCCCCACTCTCTTTCCTTCTCTCATTATTCTCTCTTGTGCACCCTCTTCCTTTCTCTCTCCATTCTCTAGTTTTCTGTCCTTTATCTCTCTCCCTAGATCATGTCCTTGATTGGCAGCTGCAGTCACGTTGCGAGAGCCCCCCCCCACACACACACTGCACCCACAGCCCATTCTTCCTCCCTTCGCCAGTGAGCTTCCCTTCCCCCACAGGGTATCCCTGCCGGACGACTGATCTCACATACAGAGCCCAATGTGCTATGCTAATTATGTTGTGTGTGTATGTTACAGTGTGTCTTTATGTGAGTAGTGAGAGTGTGTTCATATGTCTAGCTACATGCATGTATTAATAATGTATGTAGCTTTTCAGAATTGGGCATGTACAGTATGTGCACATACAGTACATGTGTGTGCCTGTACGTGTGTGTGTGTGTGTGTGTGTGTGTGCGTGTGTGTGTGTTGGGGGTATGGAGTTGAGTTGTGTGGGTGTATATGTTTGGAAGAGGAGGGGGTCACGAAGTGAAAGCAAGATTGGCCATGAAAATGTGTTGTATTGATCCAGAGCTCTTTAGCATCTCTCTCTCTCTCTCTCTCTCAGCCTGCCTGTGTGGCTCTGTTTCTTTGTTTTTCCTTTTAGCTCATCTCCCTCATTTGACTCCTTTCTACAAATAATAATTTATACAATCCTCCCTCCATCTCCTTCTTTGTCTTTCTACACACACACACACACACACACACACACACACACACCATTTTTATTTCTGGTTTAGAACAATGCCTGCTCTCTATTTCCTTCCTTTATCTCTTGTAAATATATTCAGATGCTCACATCTCTTCCACAACTCCCTCATTTTGCCCCTCAATTTATCTCCCCTCCTCCATTTCCCTACTCTCTTCCCCTCGCCACCCCTCCCCCACATCTACCATCCCTCTATCTTATTACAGTCCATCCTTTATCATCTCTCTCTCTCTCTCTGTCTCTCTCTGTGTTCAGGAGAAGTTAAAAGCCTGTATTCCTGGCTGAGGCTACATTACCTCTCCTTATGAAATTCCTCTCTGTGGCGCCATCTCTATCTCACTGACCACCTTGTCACGCCACATGTAAGCCTCAATCTCAGCTGCCTAATCATCACACGTGTGTGTGTGTGTGTGTGTGTGTGTGTGTGTGTGTGTGTGTGTCTGTTTTTGTCCTAAATCCCAAAAGAACAACACTTATTTAATGCCAAAATCATACAAAAAAAGCCTCAACAAAGCCATTTACAAAAAATACATCATCCATAATTGAAACGAGTCAAAAACTTGTATTGCCTTTTTTGTTCCCCAGACCCTTCCATACAAATCCCAGAGCACATAATTAAGCCCCATCAAGCACCTCGCATGATGCAAAATGTGAGTTGGTGGCAAGATACCTCTGATTACCACAGAGAGATACTGCACAATTATTTCTTAGTGGAGACGCTGCAAAATGAAAGCTGTCAACCCTTTCCAAACCCAATGCCGAGCTGCTCACCGACATGACATCAATTACGCCAATAACATCACGATGAAACCGCATGCCGAGTCAATTTGGGAGAGCGCATAAAACCCCCCAGCACAAATGCGTACTTAATGCTGGGTTCAATATGCCATCCATTTCTGAGAGAAGCGACGGTGGATTATGAATAGCTCGCCTTATCCTGCAATAAACAGCGCTTTACAAAGACCATTTGTTTTCTTTCTCTTGCCATGTGGATTTAAACTGTGGCACAGCGGAGCCCGTCTTCCCCCTCTGAGCCAGTCAGCTAGTCTTACTCCCTGTGTCCTCCCCAGCTCTGCTACGGCACAAAGGGCCAAACACATCCCAATCGTCTCTCTCTGGCTTTGTTTTCATTTAAACTTATACTCACATACATATACCCAAGCACACCCATCACATAATATTATATTATATTCATTCATAATGAGAAACATCTGCACAAACATGACATGATTTCACATGTCTGTGGTCGTCTCTAGCTGTAGTGACTCAAAGCTTTGCACTTAAATACAAGTCTAATGTGCAAGCAGTATGTTGGTAAGCATGAGTGCTAACCAATAATACAGTCCTCAATCTCATCCTTCAGTCCTACACATGCAGTATGGGGTGTGTGTCCTATGCAGTATGGGGTGTGTGTCCTACACATGCAGTATGGGGTGTGTGTCCTCAACCAAGGGCTCTGAAATCCAGAGCACACACACACACACACATCGGAGGCAACGTCCACTCCTCGGAGGTAATCCGGAACCCTGACGTCTCTGATAAATCCCTCCGCTGACCTGCTGCTAAATTAATTATCACACATCAAAGGCACCTCGGACGGAACATCATAAATGCCTTTATAAGCAAGCCAAGCCACTCAGAGGAGAAAAGACTATGAACAGTATTTTGATCAGGCGGTTCAGCTCGGCAGTGACTGTGATACCCACATGTGCTGTAAAGTACAGACAGACACATGCTTCAAATGTGCTACCTTTGGTGCAAGTGACTTAAAATCACACCTTCTAAAAATACAGATGGGTTTCAAGTTGAAAAAATATTTATATAACTTTACATCTGTTTTCTTTCCTGTAGTTCTCTTTTAAAACCCAGGCACTGCTTGCTTCTAATTAGTCTCCATTTCTCTTAACAGTCGCACAAAATGGAGACACAAAATGTCCATCCCAACGTCCTCACACTGCTGTGGAGACACAGACATGGCAGGAGGCGACCCACCCCGGCACAAGACCGAGGGACAGAAGTGAGAGAGGAGAGGAGAGGAGAGAAGAAGAGGAGAGGAGAAGAAGAGGAGAGGAGAGGGGAGGAGAAGAGGAGATAATACATGTTTAATTGATTCCCACTCTCCCACACACTGTCACACTGACGGATGAACACATTTCCTCCACTGCGCTCTGACTCTGACTCACCCACACACGTACACTCTCCTCTATCTATCTCACTCACACACAACACTCCAGCCTCTTCACACACACGCACACACACACACACACACTCACACACACACACACACACACACACACACACACACACACACACACACACACACACTTACTGAAAGAGAGAAACAAACCTGCAAGCAGAGTCCATCTAAAGCAAGTGGAACGTTCACTTGCAATGTGCATCTGTATTTTACCATCTTATCTACTAATATCCATAAATATGTATGCAGTAGCAACACATTTTAAAAATTACACCATTTAGGCAAAACCCAGTATTCAAAGTTTACCATCTTAACTCTGAAATTACATTCATTCTTCATCCATACAAACATTGTGCATCTAAATTACACAACTGGCCCTAACTGGCTCCAGCAACAGGCCAGTAAAGCACTCCGGGGCTATTCTTCAGTGGACCCAGTCTCGATAAATCAGCCACACTTGACCTTTACTGTGTGCTGCTTGTGACAATTTCAATTAAATGCGGAAATGAAGGGTAACGTCAGTCAGACACCGAGGCAGAGAAAGGGTCATGGCCTCTCTTTCAGCTCTCTCCACAATACAACATGCTGGCAGTGAGGCATTGGAATTAAAGTCAACTCTCTCTTTCTCTTTCTCTCGCTCACACACACACACACACACACAAACACACACACACACACACACACATGCACTCCCTCACTCACACAAGCTCCAGCAGGAGAGAAAGCCAGCCCACACCGTCTCTCAGTGCCTGAGTCTGTGCTGCGTCACCGGCCCCCTCCCTGTCATTGATTGGGAATCTCCCTGCGAAGGAGCCGCTGCCATTGGCTGGAAGTGCCGTGTGCACCCCATAGCAGCAGTGAATCATAGCAGCAGCGCTCTACAGAGATCAGGCTGCAGTTGTTACCAGCAGACACGGGTGCACTCACACACACACACACACACACACACACACACACACACACACACACACACACACACACACACGGGCACACACACACACACACACACACACACACACATACCGTATTTTCCAGACTATAAGTCGCTCCTGAGTATAAGTCGCATTAGTCAAAAAATGCGTCATGAACAGGAAAAAAACATATATAAGTCGCACCGGACTATAAGTCGCATTTATTTAGAAATGTATTTCACAAAATCCAAAACCAAAAACAGAGACTATGTAACTGGATTATTGAGGCCAAAAAGATTAATGTTAATGAAGATGAAAAAGTGCAGCCAAGAGGAAGGCAGGAAGGTCATTGCAAAGCAAAAGATTCACTGAAAGAAAATACCATGTGGTATACCAAAATGTATCTTAAATGTGGAGAATACAATGCAATCAAGCATTTTGGGCGATGTGGAGTCACAGGCTGGCAGCAGATTAAATGCTCACAAGAGAGAAAAAGATGCAGTTTTAGACGTGACTGAAGCAAGCCAGGCAATAGGCCTATAGGCCCGACAGTAATTGTAAAGCAATTTACAAAAGATTCACTGAACAAAAATGCTGATATGATACATGCAAATTTTGCTAAAAATGTGGAGAATGCAATGCAATCAAGCATTTTGGGCGATGTGGAGTCACAAGCCGGCAGCCGATTAAATGCTCACGATAGAGAAAAAGACGGTTTTAAAAGGACGTGACCGAAGTTGAGGCAAGCCAGGCAATAGGCATATAGCCCCGACGGTAATTGTAAAGCAATTTACAAAAGATTCACTGAACAAAAATGCTTATATGGTACATGAAAATGTAGCTAAAAATGTAGAGAATGCAATGCAATCAAGCATTTTGGACGATGTGGAGAGACAAGCCGGCAGCAGATTAAATGCTCGAGAGAGAAAAATATGCGGTTTTAAAAGGACGTGCAGACCGAAGCTGCAGCCAGCAGGTGATATTTAGATATTTATTTCACAAAATCCAAGACTAAGAACAGACTGACAGACTATGTAACTGAACACATTGAGGCCAAAAATATTGAGAATTCTACAGGGAATCTTGAAGACGAAGGAGTGAATAGTGGCAAGAGGCAAGCCGAAGGCTGCTGACAAGTGCCCGACGCTATTGTAAAGCAATTTACAAAAGATTCACTGAACAAAAATGCTGATGTGGTACATGAAATTTTAGCTAAAAATTTGGAGAATGCAATGCAATCAAGCATTTTGGACGATATAGCGTATTGGCACAAGCTGGCAGCAGAACAAATGCTTGCAGAGAGAGCGAGAGAAAAAAAAGATGCGCATTTAAAACCAGGGCCTAAATTTCAGCGCGGGATTGCGCATAAATTATTACTAAGTATTGAGCATACTAATAAAAGTCCCGCAACGCAAGCCATCATAATGCGAGAAATTCCCACACATTTTACAGCGCTGTCTGACGTTAATCTAATAATGGAGCGGCCTGAAAGCGGACCAACTCTGACTTCAATTGAACCCCATGCAGAGACACACACACGCGCGCGCAGGACCACTTTGGGGGTGCCTCTCTCTCTTTGCTCTCTCTCTCTCTCAGCAGGATTTGTCACCGCTAAAGTCAAATTATTACGTGCTTCTACATCAACCGCTATCGACAGGAAAGGAAAACAAACGTTTAGCGATCAGGAACCGCAAACACAGAAGCATGACAGCCTATAATATAACGCGAGACAACGTGGATGTGTTCTCCATTTGAGGAACGTTATAATCGATTGCGGACGTGAACAGACAGCTACAGACACGGAGCGCATAGTAGGCCTACTTTCAGTTTCTGTGCGTATTCACGTGAAAGATAATTAGTAGCAAAACAGCGATCAAATATTACATGGCAGTGAGTTTTGTTTTCAAATGTTTTCATGCATGTCCAGATTACGGGTGAGGAATGTTTAGGGGACAGACTATCGTGAATCCTGAATTTATGGCTGGGCAAAGCACAGCACCTTTATTTGGACCATGGCTTGTAGCCTATTCGAGTCAGCTATAGGCCTTCATTTCTTGCGTTTTACTGTGAGACATAGGCCTATACTTTTCATTTGGAGCAGCATACCGGTAGGCTATCAATGGCATTGGGTCACTATTAAGTTTCATGTATGAAAGAGTGTCGGGATGTCCATCCGCTTATTACGAGATAAGGCATCCGCTTTCATTCATTCATTCATTCATGGAACGTGTGCTGTGCTGCAAGGAAAACCTTATTCCGTATAGCCAAAAAGGTCTAAGATAGCCTAAATGTAGTTATTTTTTAAATTATGCATGATTTACTTTTTTATAAAATTCGTACTGATGCCTGGCAGCAACAATTGTGTTTAAATGTAGGTTAACCTGGGGCTGCGTGCTACTGGTAGCTTGAGAGCAATATGTTGGAGACTCATGGTGTAGGACAATGACTTCGTTGGCAACAATATTAAACCAACCAACAATATAAATTATTAAGAAGAGCTATTTTATGAGTTAAATTGAAACAAAATTATACTGGCTTTTATTTGTCCGAATCTGAGGTCCAGCTATAATAGAATCCCGGCAGTAATTTGAGGATTTAAGTATGCACGTGTGTTTCACGACTTGTGCATTTGAGAGCGCTCTCTCAAGGCTGTAGACGATAATGTTTCATGTAGGGTTCATGTCAGTTAATATAAATTAACATTTAAAAACATGTTCAATTATATAATTGTTTTCATATATAAGTCGCACCTGACTATAAGTCGCAGGACCAGCCAAACTATGAAAAAAAGTGCGACTTATAGTCCGGAAAATACGGTACACACACAGCGCTGGAATAGAAAGCCCCATTCTCTCTGCTCTGTCAGTCAGCTGGCTCTAGAGATGACGGAGAGCTTTGATGGCCGTGTTTAAAGGCTGCAGTGTGCAAACTAAAGCAATCAAACAGTTACACAACAGAGACAGAGACAGAGACAGCACCGCCCGCCTGCCTGCCTGCCTCTCGCCGTTTTCACCTGGCCGACTCGCAGCAGGTAATTACTGAGCACTGTATGTGTATGTGTACTGTATGTGTGTGAGTGTGTTTGTGTGTATGTGTGTGTGTGTGTGTGTGTGTGTGTGCTGGGATTTTTCCCTCTTCCCTTCACAGCGTCATACATGAACGGTTAACACAACACAAGAAGTGATGATCTCAGCAAGCTGCCAAATGACATGCAACACACATTAGGAGAGAAACTCTAAATCGCTCCAGCAGTGAAAAGGCTGTAGAGGAAAACAGTGTCTGGGGAAATGATGAACACGGAGTGCAATATACAGAAAGAGATTATTTGTGTGTGTGTGTGTGTGTCTGTGTGTGTCAGTGAGAGTGTGTGTGTGTGTCTGTGTGTGTCAGTGAGAGTGAGGGGGGGGGGGGGGCAGAGAGAGAAAAATTATGGATATAACTTATGATGTATGATCGTATGAACCCATTAATGTGGACAAGCCTTGAGAGCATCAGGTGTTCTGGTCGTCAGCCTCTGCCATTGTTTACTGTTGTTGCCCACACACACCAACACCTGAGGGACGCCACCTGCTCTCTGATCTCTAATTTTAACACGGCAAGCCTCGTCGGCAACGTGCCGCATCACGCCGCACGGCAACACAATACTCTCTGTGCAGAGCCCCGGGCGCCAGTGAGGTGATGTTATCGAATAAACCAAGCGAATCTCCCTGTTTAATTAATATGAGCAGGGCTGACATCGTTAAGACCAGTGGGGCGGGAGGTTAACACAGGACACGGTAATGTGAAACAACATGTATCTGTGTGCATATGGAAGTCATTGAGGCAAAGCTCATTGCTATTTGCATTGTCTCATTTTCTGCCTCAGTGAGGCAGGTGGCCTATCAAATCTATTCTACCAACACAAGGCTGCACCTCGTTCCAATGCAAATAAAACAACTTTAGGACATACCAATTACAGAATAAATTGCATTCAGGGTGTACAGGACAGGTGGGTTTGGAAGGGAAGTGCTGTTGGAGTTTGTCTCTACGCCTCAGTAGGGAGGTACTTTTAATTCGCAACGCATATTATTGTTATCACATCTACAGATGACTTGAAGCACTTTAACTTTAAAGCTTTGAGTGACTTGAAGCACTTTAACTACCAACTACACAGAACATCTTCATTTGTTACAGACCACAAAGTAGAGATCATCAAACCGGAGTGCAGGGCAGTGGCTGACATTAAAGCAAGCATAAACTGGAGATTCTAACCACATAGATGCACTGATCTCAAAAAGTGGGGGCAGATAGGGGCGCAGAACCATGGGGGCGCCAAAGCCATGGTAATAATAATAATAATAATAATAATAATAATAATAATAATAATAAAAATAATATATTTGGTGTATTCTATATGTAGCTACTGTTGTACGTTTCTAAATAATTTCTGCATTTCCTCAATGTTAAATAACATTTTAAAGGACTAACAGGCTAGAGAAAGCGCCCTATCTCATAAAATTCTGTCATATAATTTTGACATAGAAGAGAGAGTGGGGGCGCCGTGAGCGCTGAGTGAGCAGGTACAAGTAGTGAGTTTTCGTCTATGGAAAAAGATGGATAAAGCAAAAAAGCTGTCGGGGGCTAAAATAGAAAAAGAAAGGGAAAATGAGATGGCATGTCAAGGGATGTGACAGTAGTTAAATAAGTGGATGGTGAAAAGCAACAGGTAGGATTTAAAGTGTGACGTCTGTGCTTGGAAGCACACGTTTCATGTTCATGCTATTCATGTTACCAGACTAACTAGCGTTTGCTAAGCATATGCCGATTGAAACAGCCTATATTCCATTCAGATAGCTAGGTGGCTACCATGCTCATACTGCACTTTTAATGGCAAACTGCAAACAGAAATGTCACACTAGCAACAACTCATTACATGATTCCATTTCCTAACAATGAAGACTCCTTGTAATAACTTAATATTGTGCTGTCAATGTGGCGCAAACAAAGGCTAGAGTTTGATCAGCCTTATCCTTTGTGAGCAACAACTGGCAAAAGGACGTTGAGAACCGTTTAGACGTTTAGACTCTCTTAAAGTGACAATGCGACATTTAACAATTATACTTCAAGTTCAAATCGGCAGAATTTCTTAAAAAAAAATAATATGTAATACATTATTGGCCTTTTGTTTTACTTTAGTTGTTTGTGTTTTTTTTTTTTTTTTGGGGGGGGGGGGGGGGGGGGGGGTGCGCCAATTTGTTGTTGCATACCCCTCAAAAAATGGGTAGCTGCGCCCCTGGATCTCATATCATTAAAGCAAGCAACTAGAGACTCTAACCACATAGTTGCAGTAGGGGTGGGCGATATGGACAAAAAATAATATCTCGATATTTTTTGTGATTTTCACGATAATGATAATTAGTCGATATCCTTTAAAACAAATTGTAAAAGTCTGAGTTACTTTACAGCTCATTATTTATGAATAGCATCAATACAATAATAACCAATAACCTGTGACTTTTTAACCAAATCAACAATGCATGCACTCTATGACACATTTCCAATTTTGCCCCCACTTGTGTGTGTGGCAATGACATGGTTTAGACAGCTACATTAGAGAAGATGACTAGGCCTAACAGTTTCCCAAGAGAAAGTCTGAAGCTCCTTTTAAAAAACCTTTACTTAGGATTCACTGTAAAACTAAGCAGACCAACAGAGTACATCTCAGTTTTTTCCTTCAATGTTTTGTTTAAGGGAAATCATGTAGTAGATATTTAGAGCGAACTTCAGTCCATTTACAAAAGGGTTACATGAGAAGAGTTATTTGTTTACAACTCACTATTAAAATACTCAAAGGCAAATGTTTTCTCTTCATATAATACCATGTAGGAAAAAATGTGACTGGCCCATCAATGCTACGTGAACAGAAGTAGCTGCCCAAAATCCCAAGTAGGCTCGTCTTGATCTAGCTACACAAAATAAACATTAGGCCTGTGTGTGACAATGTGGACCCACTAGCGATCATGTGACACTTGCTCTGCTGCAACGGGGCTACTCTTGCATACACCTCCTGGATTTAGTTAATGTAGGCTATGGGGTTTCAATGCGTGATTTTGAGTGTTTTTCCCCATAAGTAATTTAAATACTCGATAATGTAAATTTGTACATCGTTAAAACAACAATAACGATATTATCGCAGACGATATATATCGCCCACCCCTAAGTTGCAGTGATCTCAGATCATCAAAGCAAGCATAAACTGGAAACTCTAACCACATAGATGCACTGATCTCAGATCATTAAAGCAAGCATAAACTAGAAACTCTAACCACATAGATGCACTGATCTCAGATCATTAAAGCAAGCATAAACTGGAAACTCTTACCACATAGTTGCACTGATCTTAGACTGCACTGATCTCAACACTACACGTCTTTCCCTCCCACACAACACACAAAAACAAACACACGCATACTGTACACAGAGGCTGTGGATGCAGCCAGTGTGTTACTGTAAGCAAGCATGTGCCCTCTCAGCACAACTGAGTAAAAACACACACAGACAAACACACACACACACACACACACACACACTCACACACACACACAAACACACACACAAACAACCACACAAACACACACACACAGACACACACACACAAACACACACACACAGACACACACACACACACACACACACACACACACACAGACAAACACATACACACACACACACACACACACACACACACACACACACACACAGACAAACACACACACACACACACACACACACACACACACACACAAAACCACAAACTTCCATTTCTGCTCGTATTTCTCTGGCCGAGCCCAGTGCAAGCGGCGAGATTCTGACATTTTTTATTTGGCTTGGCGTCTGAATTATTCATGCCCTGGCCCATTAATCAGAGATGAGGAGCCAGCTGCCGGGTCAGGGCATTTCAGCGGGATTTGGGCGGCTTGATAAATCCAGCCTTTTCCTTTAATGATGGAAAACTACATCAGAAATGCATAGCCTTGTTTATGCAGGCTGTGGTGGTGGGAAGGATTGATGTACGCTATCCTCCTCGACTGGAGGTTGTTTAAAAGGGCCAGAACCGGCGAGGGAAAGACCTGCATCTGGGACCACAGATGTGGAGGAGCACAGTTTGAGAGGCAGGCCCTAAGCCAGGGGTTCCTAAACTTTTCCACGCCCCTGGCACCCCCAGGCACCCCCTCGCGGCCCCCACTTTGAAAACCACTGCCCTAAGCCATGGCCATGTTCTGAGGGGGCAGGTCTGCCCCGTTCCTGTGCCCACTATGGTCATGGGTAGAGAGCAAAAGGGATGGTTCTTCATGTGGCGTTGTTCTCTGTCTCCATGCCATCCCAGCGCTCCGTTCAGCCCACATACTGGGCTTCCTCCCAACTGCCTGCGTCGCCATAGTAACCAGGCCCAGCGGCAGAGCTGGCCATGTTTGGTCTGGGGCGCACCGGCGGGCAGAGGGTCAGGCGTGCACGTCCGCACGGGAGGGGGGGTGGGGAGGGGAGAGGAGAGAACAGGGGAGTCCACCCACCCGCGGTGGCAGAGACGGGGAAAAGCCCGCTGTGCCACTAACGCGGCAGGACAGCGGCACCGGTCAGCAAACAAGAAAAGCAACTCAGCGGTCAACAGGAGCCACCAGTGCAGGCCACTTGTAAACACACTTCATGGTCCTCCACTAGCAGCTGCTCAGCACAAACACACAAAGGCCACCACAGACTCACAGAGTTAAACATTTTTAACAAGTCTGGGATGTCTCCAGGCTTGTTGACTTTGTCTTTTTATGGAATCACACTGCTTGAAATTCAGTCCATCATTTTCACAGTGCATCTCATTTAAATATTTAAGTTAAGTGCGCAAATGGTGACAGTCTCTGGAATGAAATGCGAGTGGTGATTCGTGACTACGTGGTGAAGCCCGGATACGGGATCAGAACTATGTGAAGCATCTCAAAGCCATCACGTGCAGCTGACAGCTCAGCATACCAGAGGGGCCGTGCACTATGAGGCCCCAATGTCACAAGTCACAACCCAAACAACATTAGCTATAGAGATGACCTGAGCACAAAGCCAAACATTCCTTTGATCAAAAGGTTGACAGGCGATGGCGGTCAGGTGAGTGGCCGTAGTCCGACTCTACACAATTCATTCCATTGTGTTTGAAGAGAGCGAATGGCTGTGTGTAAATGAATGCTATTAGCATGGGCTGCTGGAGTAGTGCGCTGTGCTGGGGGTGGGCTGGTGGCAGGTGGAGGCAGGGAGGAGAGTGATTGCAGCTGCTGTCTGCTGGAAGAGGGTGCGGTGGGGTGTGATGGAGTGTTTAATGGCCAGGACTTAGGTATCTGGGGTAGCCGACAGAGGTGATCTTCACCTGCAGGGTGGACGAGCGCCAGCAACACAAACACAGACAGGTACAGCTCTCCAACTCGCCTCACTGCCTGCCTCGCCCTGCCTCCGACACACACACACATTTCCCTCACGACTCTCTCTTCCTCATGATCTGTACCACACACACACACACACACATATACACACACACACACACTGATCAAAGAGAAGGTACTTACTGATGTGTACAGGAAGCCCTCACTGTTCATGGCCAGGTACAGCTTGGTCTGCACACCTTGTATGGCCACCACCCGCAGCCCCACGGGGATGAGGTTGAATACGGCTGGGGAGAGAGAGAGGGGGGGAGAAAGAGAGAGAGAGGGGGGAAGAAAGAGAGAGAGAGGGGGGAAGAAAGAGGGAGAGGGGGGGGGCAGTTATTTGACAGTTTATTGAAGGGCAAACTTCAGTTTGATAAGAAAGTTCCTTTCATTCAGTTTCCGTCTGGCGATGCTACTTCCACCATCCGGTAATGAGCAACGGCTCTCTCCCACTGAGCTCGTCTGAGAGGAGGCAAGTCTGCCAGTGACTCCCTCTCTCCCTCTCCCCACAAGCCCTCCACACCTCCACACCTCCCTGCGCCTCCTGGCCCTTTCACCCAATGAATGGAGTCGCTGAGCCGGGCCCGGCTGTACCTGCCAAAGCCCCTCGCACCTTTATCCTCCGCCGCCGCCAATAACCCCCGCTAATCTCTGCCCAGCGCCACACACACATGGGCACGTTCTGCCAAGCGAAAACATGGCAGCGCCGCTCACTACCTGCCTCAAAAAGGGACACCTTGGGCATGAAGAGGAGAAGAACGTGGCTGTTTTAACACTGAGAGAATGCTATGCCCCCTAAAGAACAAAAGCTGCAGCAGTGCCGCCTCACTGCGCGTGAGCGAAACATGCTGATGCTGATGCCCGTCATTGTCCCCGATGCCATCGCTTGCCTGGCATGTCCACTCAGGCATCCCAGCTTAATCCTCAGGGCCAATGGCAGCCGGGGTGATGCGGGCACTGGCATTGTTGGCAGCATGAAAAAGTGCCCATCTGCATGTGGGAGAGGCTGGCCTACATTTGCCAGCTTCACTTAAGCTTGAGCCAGCGCAGCACATGTGGATGACCAGGACCGGTCATAGCAGGCGGACAGCAGATGAGCACTGAAACTTGTCCCTGTCCAAACCAAGCAGCTGTGTGTGTGTGTGTGTGTGTGTGTGTGTGTGTGTGTGTGTACCAGTGGGCAGTGTAACTTTTTGAGCTCACGTTTGGAAGGCGTCTGACCCTCGTTTGAGGACACGCCAAACACGAACTGTAAAGCTCTTAAAGAAATCGGCTCCTCAGCAGGTCAGCGTGGACGCATAGTGCCTCACCAAAGAACCTGAGCTCGACTCTTTCTGACACACACACACACACACACACACACACACACACACACACACACACACACACACACACACTTTCTCTCTGGAGGAAAGCGTGAGCTTACAAGCCCTGATTAGACCCCTACTGCAGGCCTCCTGCTGTGTTTACTTTCTCTCTGTTTTTCCCTCCCTTCATCATAAACAAGAGAAGAGTGCTTATTAATATTGCATTCTGGGGACAGGGGCAGGCGGGTGGATGGAGCGAATAAAGCCTGTGCCCACTGCAGTGCAGTTGCACTGCCCGCTCCATTAATACCCACCATGCCACCCTAACCCAAGCCCTGCCCAACCCAACCTGTCCGCTCTACGCTGTCCTGTTAATCCCACATCAAGGCCTTTGCTCTATTCTCAGCAGGCCCCTGCAGCTCTGCAGCGGTCCCCCATCCACAGAGCCCCACCAGGCTGGAGCTCGGCCCCTCTCCCCTCTCCCCCCCGGGGTCACCCATCCCTACTGGCACCCAAACCCCTCCAGAAGTCTCGCCCAGTGGATGAGTGCGCGAGTGGACCGAGGTGCAGTGAGTGGCAAATTCAATGGGCATTTGAGAGTTGGCGGAGATGGGAGGACTTGGCATGTGGAGCATGAGTTCCAACTGTCTGCACACGTCTGCCATCCTCCTGCTGTGATGTGGCACATCTGGTGGGCTACTGCTTCATGACTGGTGCTAAAGTCCTATTACACACAATCACAATCACACACACACACACACACACACACACACACACACACACACACACACACACTTGTTCTCTCTCTCTCTGTCTCCTTCTTTCACATTCGCACACCACAGCAAACACAAACGCACACATACCACCTCATATCAGCAGACAATTCCCTTACTCCCCCACACTGACTCTGAACTTGCTCCTTCTCGCAACACACACACACACACACACACACACGCACACACACACACACATATTGGTAAACCTCATTTCAGAGGGATTACCAGTACTCTGCCGCTGGGGATTTGAAAGAGAGAACTCAATTTCCTCAACCTTCTGGAGCACCTGAGTGTGGGCGTGAGGGGGGGGGGGGGTCATGTGTCTGACACCTTCACATGTGTGTGGAGACGGGAGACCAACCTCACGCTCTGAGATCCCCTATCCTTTCTCTCGAACTCATAGCTCACTCTAATGCATTCCACTGTGCAAATGACTTGACCATAAGACAAATGGGCCTGAGTGCTTCAGTCAGTTTGCCCACCCCAAACATTGAAATTTGAAACACGGGCCCGAGCCCCAGCAGAGTTCCGCCACAGAACTCTCTCAAATAGGGCCTAATTAGTGCTTCCACACTTAAAGACAGAAGCACTGCTGCATATCATCAAATGACAAATTAGCACCAATTAAAAGATAAAAAGGGCAAACAAATATATTCCCAGCCCCAAAGACAGACGAGGTATGAAGACGAAGCTGTACGCGTCTGTATTGAACATCTCTCCACATTCATATGACAGCGAGAGCAGCTGTGCTATTCTGCAAGCCTGGGCCATTGTTGATGCAAACAGACAGACTTAACGTGCATCACATCTCCTGAATGAATCATTCCCTGAATGCTGTGGAGCTCTCGGGGTGGTGACAGGCACATATTTGAGCTGTGCCACGCTGAAGAGCATTATCCCATTTTCATTTTCTGACTTCCTGTTACCAACGCCTCATTTAAAGAGGATGGATGAATATGGATGCAGAGTTTTTGGTTGGGGTGGAGGCGGGGTAAGGTAGGACAGCGTGGAAATTGCACGCCAAAACGGTAATTGCTGCTTGGGTCTCGTTGGCAGTGGAGGCGCGAGGAGAGCAGATTGATTTCATGTACTTTTGGAGGTCTGAAGTGTGCTGTTTATCCGTCTCTCTAATGTGGCCCCTTCATAACTTGTTCTCATCGAGGACATTAGGCAACGGGCGAGTGGGTTATTGAGGACTGGGTAAACAAAACTCAGCCTCAATGAATGATTCCGCATCTCTATGAGTTTGTGTGTGTGTGTGTGTGTGTGTGTGTTTGGGGGGGTGCGATGTGCATGTGCGAACATCAGAGTTTGCCCTCTCCCCCAACGAAAACATACACCCATACACACACACACACATGCACACACACACACACTGAGAGAAGAGGACTGCACTGCCGTCACCATGGAGACAAGAGCAGCCAGCTTCTAACAATGCTATTTTTGTAATGTGTGAGAGAGAAGCATCACATTTTCCACTTTTTCACCAACAGCATTTTACATTTCTCTTCAAAAAACATGAGAAGCAAAAAAAAGAGAGAGACTGTTTTGGTGGGAAAGGCAGGCGGCTCTTACATAACCTCATCTCCATAAAAAAGAGGAACAACTTCCAGTGCTGCAACTGGACAAGAGTAGAGAGTAAAAGAGAGAGATATAAACAAAGAGAGAGAGAGAGAGAGACAGAGAGAGCCACCACACCACTATACAGCAGTCCTCCCATGGGGAATGAGAGGGAACCAGATCAGCTGTCCACTGGGAAAGCCTCTGCCCTTCACAGGGACGGAGGCCTGCACATCACAGCTCGGATAATTGGCCGAGGTGGGCATGGCAAAGCCGCTAATTGAACACGGCTGGGATCATTTACGTCCGCTTTTCAGCCGTGTTTACATCACAAGGCCAGCGGGTACCATGGCATCTTCTGAGGCATGGGCGCGTTGTGGCTCTGTCACCATGTGGGTGCCACCAAACACCTGCCTGCCAGCCACACGGCACTGAGCAGACCGTGTCTCAGGTGTTTGAGAGAGGTCGCCTTGTGCGCTCTGAGACTGAGTCATGTCTGATTACTGATGCTGTTTGGTAAATGACTTCAACCAGGCACAGATAAATTTTCAGCAAGGGTTTAGACACAACTGTTTTTATTCCATGTCGTCGTTGCATTGTTCCCAATAAAACAAAAAAATGGGGAAACTGCACCAAGCAAACAATACAAAAACTCTCTTTGAAGTCACTAATCTGTCGCCATAGGTTTGGGGTTCATTCTATCAGTGTGCGATGGCTGTGCAGATATCTGGAGTGGTGCGGACTGCTGCTGTGTGGGGTGTGCGGCGTGCAGCATGGGGTGTGCGGCATGCAGCATGGGCTGTGGGGCGTGGAGCATGGGGTGTGCGGCGTGGAGCATGGGGTGTGCGGCGTGGGGTGTGCGGTGTGGAGCATGGGGTGTGCGGTGTGGAGCATGGGGTGTGGGGCGTGCAGCATGGGGTGTGGGGCGTGGAGCATGGGGTGTGCGGCGTGCAGCATGGGGTGTGCGGCGTGGGGTGTGCGGCGTGGAGCATGGGGTGTGGGGCGTGGAGCATGGGGTGTGCGGCGTGGGGCGTGGGGTGTGGAGCCTGGGGTGTGGAGCGTGGGGTGTGGGGCGTGGAGAGTGGGTCGTGGGGCGTGGAGAGTGGGGCGTGGGGTGCGGAGCCGAGCTGAGCCATATAGACGGCTCTGGAGCGGAGCTGCCCAGGGGAGTCATGTGGAGGCTGCTCTCAGTGGCTGGGTGGCACTCCAATGCAGATTGCCGTTAAATTGCCAGTTAAAAGGGCCTATGCATCAGATTAATGGTCAGGGAGCCTTCAAATGTGATTAAGGGCAGAAAGCGTGTGTGTGTGTGTGTGTGTGTGTGTGTGTATGAGTGAGTGAGTGTGTGTGTGTGTGCGTGAGTGTGTGTGTGTGAGAGAGAGAGAGAGAGAGAGAGAGAGAGAGAGAGAGAGAGAGAGAGAGAGAGAGAGAGAGAGCACAATTGTGTGTGTGATCTCAAACTAAAGTACGATGAGATAAAACTCTATCTGATCTTCCCCTCAGGAGAAAGGAGATGTCCTTATCGTCGACGTGGCCATTATTCTCCTGACACTCTCTGGACTGCGAGATCTAATTATCCAAAGGGTGTCAAGATCAGAGCGAGGAACCGAATCAAAGTTGATTAAGCTGCCACACCAGGTCCCAAACATCTCCTCTAGGCCTAAAGTAAATTCTTACACAAACTCAACAGATCTGCAGTGACGTCCTGCAAAGCCAGAGAACAGCTTGGCTCACATAACAAAGCAGCACCTACAGGCTGTCATGAAACGTGTGCCCACAGGGGGGCTTGGTTCCTGGGTGGCACCACTACAAAGCCAAAGGCCTGAGGAAGAGGGGTGGAGAAGAGAACTCACTGTAGCCGTTGTCCTCCTCTTTCGTCCCATCGATGGTCCCATCTGCCTGCAGCTGCAGATGGAAGCCCTGTCGACTGTACAGCTTTGTGACGATCCCCTTCAACTGGGGCTCTACAAGGGAGGGAGACAGAGAAAGAGAGAGAGAGAGAGAGAGAGACAGACAAAGAATGGGGGAGGAGGGACAGAAGAAAGAAAAGGTAAGACAGATAAATATCCAGACCAGACATACACCACCCCCAGGAGAAAGACCATAAACTCTACACAGCCCATGTACACTCACATCCATTCCTAGGTGAGAATAGGAAAAGTAGGAAAAATAGGCAATGTATTTGACATTTTTGTTTGTTATCTTAGTGATAGATGCAATGTGGTTCTGTTGTTGAAATGACGTTGAATATACTTCATTCATCAATACAAGTCATTATGAAGGGAAGATCCAGCTGACTGGTAGACAATATTGAACAAGCAGTGTTCATTTCCGTTTCACATTCATATTGTAAGGAGACGCAAATGGCCTGGAATATTAACACATACACGGTTGAAAGCTATTGTGTAATATGTTGCCAAACAAGCAGCCGAAGATGAAACTCTGATTACAGGAAGTCCATGATGAGTCTATCTGTTTACATTCTGCTCCACAATCTTGTCACGTCAGCTTTGCTTTTCATTCTCATCCAAGCCTAACAGATAACAAAGACTGTCTCGCTCTGGTGATTGACAACATTCATTTCCTGGCTGGGCTGCATGAGGAAGCTCTGTCCAGACCTCTAATGTGCTGCTCTTTTCAGTAGGCCATCTTTGAAATGTTTTTTTTCTTTGTTGTTTGCTAGTCTCTACCCGGCCTTCAGAACTGGTCCCAAAGAGGCACGGATGTTTACTCCACTGCTGCTGCGTATATGTGCCTGCAATGTACATGTTCTGCAATATGGTAAACAAGTACTGCAATACGCCTCATCAAAGAGAAGAAAAGTGCACATTGTGTGCCGCAGCCAGGCCCATTACTGGAGCCCAAATGAAACAGCCTAACAGTGCTAATTATGACAAATGCAAGTAAGCCTGACTGGCTTTGTAACAGCAACGAGCCTACGGCAAGCCCATATGGTTGGACATCAAGACTAAATGACTGCTTCTAGGATTTATTTTGCCTGCGAGAAGTCTGCGAGACACGTTCCACCCCATCTGTGTCTGTGCAGGTACGCCGGCCGCTCCGTCCAGCCTCTGTCCCCACCACCACATCGCTTCTCCTTTGGTCTGGCCGACAGAAGCTTTCATCTCCTCCTCTCATCTCCCCTGCCTTTCACTTGTGCCTTTTCACACTCCCCTCGCAAAAGGTTGCCTTGCCAATTGGCAGGCCTCGACTGTTTTCTGCACACTGATACCTGGCTGCTTCCAACCTTCGTTGAAGTGCCCAGGAAGTAGACAACCTTTTTTCAAACTGCTTGGTTTTGTGCTTCGATTGCTGTTGCTCACATGAAGATCTGCAAAGTGGGTGGACGCTTAACATGATGCATTGAGGATGAGAAACAGGAGAAAGCTTTCTGCAACCAATCCAACAGCGTTTGCAGAGAAGTGCATTGTATTATCAAGCGTCTAAATCTTTAAAAGACTGCTATCACAAACTATTATAGCTGTTGAGACCAGTTACACTCAGGCTGATGTGCTGAGGTATTGGACTACAGGAGTAACTATGAGCTATATTAACCCTTAGAACCCGATTGACGCAAAGTGCGTCAAAAAACACACCCTTTCTTCTCTGTTACATTGCTCCAGAACGGTTCATCGCAGCGAGATGAAACCTTTATTGCACGACAGAGCAGAAGTGGGGCTTTCCAACGAGACTAAACACTTGTCTGTACGATCAAGTATGAAAATTAAAAAAAATCATGAAATTAAATCCAATTGCATCATATTTACAGTCTATACTTCTCTGCATTCACCTGCACACACATTACTCTAGTTTGAATTACTCGCGAACCCGTGATCGCATCGATATGGCAAGCATATCAGATGAAAGAGGGGGCACAGGGCTATCCATTGGTACCACGTTTATCGATCCTTCTGGCTTATAAAACCAGACGAAGTGACTGCAAAATAATAACGTCATGTACACAAACCAACGCTGCACACTCATTACTCTCGTTTGAATTACTGCGGACCCGTGATCGCATAGATATGCCACGCATGTCAGATGAAAGAGGAGACTCAGAGCTATCATTTGATACCAAGTACATCCTTCTGGGTTATAAAACAGACGAAGTGACAGCAAAATAATAACTTCATATAGCTGGACTTACCCCACGTTTTTGTCTGTTCTTGTGGCAAAGCATGTTTATAATCCAATGCTATCATGTGTTTCTCTATGGCAAAGCATGTTCATATTCCGGTTTTGAGATCCTAGCAAATTCCTGCATGGCATCCAATTCAAGGCTCACATTGCATCCCAATTTGTTCAACAAATAAACACCTTTTTTGCCTTTACTTTGTTCATGGCAATGCAGTAAAGAGTTGAGAATTATTATGACTGCATACAAACAGGCACGCAGGCTAACACGCAACCTCGGGTCAAGTCAGGTCAGATCAGTTCGTGTCACAGATATGGAGCGCAGAAAGGTCATTTTTCATCACTAAATAAAAAATGGCATTTATTTCCGTAAATCACACAGCAAATATTTCTGTAAATTGCTCAGCCCCAGAGGATCCCTCCAACATGGCAATTATATTGCCCGATTCAGGACAGTCTGCCCTACACACACATGAAATGCATGTAGAGCTGTGAGCTTGCTGTGGTGAGATACATGTCGAAATATAAGAATTTTTATAATACACTTTTTATATTTTAATTCTTTAAAAATCAAAATAAAATCAATGCTAGTATTAATACATGAAATTATGGCAGATCTGAATAGCCTAAACTCTCCTGAAAAAAACAATATATAATATATGTGTGTGCCACTTACAATGACCAGAATAAATCCTTATGAATAAAGGTAGTGAAAATGCCCTAAAAACAGCTTAGGGTTCTAAGGGTTAAAGGTGACTTCAGAGAAAATGGGAGAGTGCTTTGTAAACTGATAAGTGAAAACAATAGAAATGAGACGAAGAGGCTAATGTTGAGGATCATCTCTCTCTCTCTCATGTGTTCTTTCTTTCTACCACACACACATACACTCTCTCACTCTCTCTCACATACATTCACACACAAAATGACTCACTCTTTCCCTTGCTCTCACTCACTCGCTCTCTCTCTGTCTCTCTTTCGAGTGTGAGGACTGGGTGAAAGTGTGAGAGTGTGAAGACAGGAAGAGAGAGCCGTCTCCGCAGCACCAGCTCTCGGGCTCGCATCACACTGGAGAAAGTCTCCCGGCGCGGGGCCGAGGCCGAGCCCGTGCGTTACATAAGCACTCCTCCCAAAGTCCCCGCCTGCCTGGAGTCACTCCGACACTGCTACTGGGGACCATGGGCACGGCCATCTCACAATTCTCACACACACACACACACACACACACACACACATCTGAGGGTGCACCCCGCATCTGAAATCACAGGGGCTGGGCAAATGCCTCCTTACAGAGCTGCAAAAGAGAGTTTGACGGAGATGGGAGTGGGAGAGAGATGGAGACAGAAGGAAGGATACGGAAAGGAGAGGACGTGGTGTGGAAGATGACAAGTTACGTAAAAGCAGAGTGTTGAGCTTCTCATACGAAACTGATCGATTTGTGGGAGGTCATCACAGTCACATACAAGCAGACAAACACACACACACACACACACACACACACACCAGACACAAGGAAGTTCTGTGAACCCCCAATGTCTCAGCTTTCCTCTCCCACTCCTTCTCGTCATACACTGTGTGTGTGTGTGTGCGTGTGTGTGTGTGTGTGTGTGTGTGTGTGTGTGTGCTCCAGTGGGTCACAAAGCTATTTTGAGGGGTCAGATAATCTTTCATTGTTTGAGGAGACCCTAATGCAAATCAGCTATCCTATGCCCTTTCCACAGATCATAAGTAAATTACTACACCAGTGGATCTGCAATGTGAAACTACAATAGCCAAAGAAATATCAAATTAAACATTAGTCTCTCAAAGGCTGGCCAGAGGTACCAGAATTCAGGCAACCAAACTGGTGACCACGATAGAGGGAAGGAACAGTAATTCACAGTGCAGTGAATATAAATACAAAGATGGAGAGTCAAAGTCCTCTCCCACGCAAAACCTGCTTAGCTGGCTTTCAATTGTCTTCTCATTGCCCCTGGGATTAGGCGAAAGAGGAGGTGGACATAACTACACAGCACTAGTTTTAGCTTAAGCATCACTTGAGTTGTTATGCACGACAGGTATGCTGTTTGTGTGGCTTGTACTTTTTTCTGAAAACCAATGCTGAAAACTTGAATAGATTAACTGAAGATATAGACACTCACATGAATGTTTCAGCTGGGGATTTCATTAATTAATAGCTTAAGCGTTATGTAGTGTATTATGCATTATGAAAAGGCGTCAAGGTTTCAACTTCACAGAATGTAACTTAAAGTAGAGAGACAAAGTAGTGCATATATCTGTTTGCAGTGCACGGGTGCAGATGCCAACAATAACACTAAACATGTGAAATGGAAATAAGATGTGACAACATGAACGTAACGTTATCATAAGCACACCTGGTCGTCTTCGTCTCCTCTTCTTGGAGCCGAAGAGTTTGACCCGGGAGAAGACGCTTAGCCTGCTGGGCTTCTCGCACGTCCCTTTGGTCCCTTTACTCGGACTGTTCACACAGCGACATGCGTTGGACTTCTCTCGCTCCCTCGCCTGCCTCTTTTGCCGAATTAAGGAGCTGGCGATCGCAGCAGCCATAGCCAGTTTGTCGGTGATCCAAAGAAAACTTCCAGTTTACGCTGCGCGTCGCCCCACAAATAGAGTGGTGTTTTGCTCAAAAATTGTGCTTTTACGCACCCTCGACATCCATTTCAGCACTCAAGTGCACAATGCAGTCATTGTTACCTCCAAAACGACGAGACAGATTCTTAAAACAGACGTTATGTGAAATCAAAGAGTTCAAATGTTTCTTATAAGTTCTCGCTTAGAATGCCATCTTTACTGAGAGCATGTTGAAAATGCTGCATCACTATCCGATCAAGCAGATTTCTTCAAAAAACATAAGATACATGTTAAAGAGTGTGCATGCAGCAGAACCACTGCAGCGGGAGGCATCGGTCTCCCGTGAACTCTATGCCATTATCAGAGCATCGCAACTAATGATACAATCTTCCGAAAGCTGAAAACGTTTTGCACCATCCCACAAAAACCCAAGGTTCACGCAAAAGTCAACAGAGATGCAGGTGACACCGGAGGACTCCTCGTGCAGCGAGTAGAAACACCTGTTAGCAAATAACGACAGAGCACATCCATCGTCGCGTGATTTTTGAGCGTGCCATTAGTTAATGCTTCCCCTAGATGCCCATAACAGAAGAAAAGAAAGCTAGACTGGATATACTGGATACTGAGGAACGACTGATTACATGTTTTGATTGCCTCTCTTCGGCTGTCACATCACAGCACAGAGTAGGGGGCTTCATATAAAATGCGCTATCCTGTACAATGAGGCAGAGAAGCGTTCTGCACTGTGTTCTGTGTTGCCTCCCGCTCAGAGGAATACCGCGAGGGGCGGACGGACGGAGATACAGGACTAAAATAACGTCATCTGGAGACTCCGTCAGCGGCAGCGCACCCCTCGTGTAACAACTCTACCTCTTTATTGTGTTGCCGTGGCCACTCTTGTGAGAAATTAAAACTGCCTGTAGCTATCTAAAAAAACAGTGTATACCATGTAACGTGGATTTGTGTGTCCCACAAACGCATACAAGTTTTACACCTGGGGTACACTTTGAAACAGACGCGTTTCCCTCACCCACCCCAATTATAGTCGTTTAGTTTTTTTTATTAGACGGTTATGTCACTGGTTGCAGACCAAAGGTAGGACTGGGGAGCACCTGGCTTTACGCCCTCACCTAACCGTTGTTATAAAGTTCGATCTAGGCGAGTGGCAGACACCCAAACAAACCTATCCTCTGGTATTAAGCAGAAAGTCGAACGACTCTGACAGCTTCACTGATATAGCATGGCGCGAAATGTCCTACAGTATTGGGCTGGAAGTAACGTACGCGATGCGAAGGAAAACGTGTGAGGAAATAGTTAATCACTTCAACATTCTCAAAATGAACAACATCTAATAGAGAGGAGATAATGATGACCATACTGCTACAACATAAGAAATGCGTCGCCCATATGTTCATCAGAGTTACCATGGTAGTGCAGTGTTTGCACCCATGCGCTGTCTCGGCTGTGGGTATATCCATCACACAGGACACGCTCACACAGCGAAGTACATTAGGCTACTTCCGACCAGACCCGACTAACATCACAAGTTAACCTTAAAGGAACTTGACAATAGTCCTCTGTAAAATATATAATAGCCTACTGAAAATATGCATTATACCTGGGTATAGCAATACATAACTGTACACCCAAGAGAGCCGTTATGCAGGATCCGCCAGAGTACAGATACTGTAGACATCACAACGCTAAACAGATTTATTGGACAAAACTACCAATGACAGGTGCTGTCATCTCTTCACACATTATCAGCATGTAATAGCCTATTCAGTCTACTGAGAAGGTATGCTAATTAACTGTACTGGTCAATTAAATGATTAAATGAATATAATTTTGGTTAATCATGGACCAGGGGTAGTGGCAGGCTCTGCGTGCAGTCATTGTCTTATAAAATCAGACCAAACGTCAAAAGTAGTCGGATAGACCGCACCCTATAACCAGGGCTCAAGTCTGTAGCCTACCATCGGCAACTGCCAAGTGCTCATCCCTTCCTCCCTCCCTCTCCAGTGCTCTATTCTCCAGCCGCGTGATTAATGAGAACAAAGGCTCAGCGGTGGTGCCACCTACTGTACGATCACACTCAGCTCATGCAAAGGGATGATAAACACTACAACCGAGTCTGGATTAGTGGGATATCTGTGCGGCACAGCGAAGAGATGCCTTTTGATACTTTCTGACCTCCGAGTGATCTGCTTCACTGATATGACATTGAAACAAGTGAGTCCATGGATTAGTTTACTGAGCATCATATTACTGAACACTTTCCTTAACTGATTCAGCATAGTTCAACAGCTTAATAGACACCAGCTTTCAAGGCATACAGAAAAATACAGAAATAAGTTAAATAATAATTAAAAAAGAAACGAATTGATGTAATACTCACTGCAGGAAAACAGGCATGAAGGCAGTGTCAAGAACGCCCAATACCGCGTCATTCTTCAACCGGGACAATGAGGATTGAGGACAAGGTTGACATTGTCAAATAGGATCTGCTCAAGCTGTTTTTATTTTGTATCACTGGACTAATGAAGGCAAAGTCTTAATACAATGTTGCATTTATGATAGAATTTTTTTTACCCCAAGCCTCTATAAAGTTCCATAACAAGTCAAGAAGGTCGAAACGGGCCTGTTTCTCTTGCAACAGAATAACATCAGCACCCTGGACAGCTCCACTGTAAAATTCACAGCTAACTCGTGAGTTGCGGCATTTTTGTACATGCGGCATCATATTAAAAAGACATGTTAATAAAATCTTAAAGGATCAAAAGAACAAAAACAGCCATATGAAAAACTGGAGGAAATCAGAGTTGCCTACCTGATGTAGATTTTCTCAGAGGAAAATTCATAGTCATTTTTGCGACACAAGAAAATGGACAAAAGCAGTTCTGAAGATCTCAAACAGTCCCGGAGCAGTTAGCGAGCACAAGAAGATGCTACTAAGTTTGAACCATATCTAAAGTATCCTTAGAGGCAGGAATGAGCAGCCATCTAGGCGGGGCCGATTGTACTCTGAGATCATTAACGGACATTAGTGATTCGCTATTATGACTAAAACGGCCATTAAAGATTCATGGGGCCAGGCTCTGTTGATCCGGCAAACATAGGGCGTGTGTTGACTAAACTGCGGCGCTCTTGGTCTTGGGAAGAAAGCAATCGAAAGCCAGCCCTGAAATTGTACTTCCTACTCAGGAGCATATTTTCCTCTCACATTACAAAAACGGGCTGTAAACTGATCCTTTAATGCGCCGAGTAAACCAGTTAGGCCGGCCCTTCCACTTTCATCTGAAAAGCATCAAACTACATCAACGGATGACAATAGACATCAATGTAAGCGCAGCCTGGTTCTGTTCTTAACCCCCCAGAGCAAGAAATTAGGGCTTTATTTTCACTCAAAGTATTCTGTAGTATTTACATGTTGAAAATTCAGCAGTAGTCTAGTTAATATCCCAATTGCCACTAAAAAATCTGCCGTTGACATTAAATCATCATGATAAGTAAATTCTGTTTTTCCTCAACACAAATGATTAGTTATGCTATGTTCAATAGGTTTTCTGCCTAAATGATCAACAGTGAGAAAGTTTTAGAAATATTTAGGAATAGGCTAATAACCAATCAGTCTAGTTGCTGAAGCAACAATAGCCTACAGCGTGAGAGAAAGGGGAGTTGGTAATGTTTGTTTTTAATGAATCACTTTAATTAATCACCAGAAAATCAACACCTGGGCTAAAACAAGCCTTCTACTGTATGTTTCAGAGTTGATCGCTAGATGGCGGGAAGTGACCGGTGTTTTGACATCTATTACTGCTATAGGCCTACGCGTCTATTGCTGATACATGACATTGCGGCTATTCTACGATCGAATAAATGCATTACAGGCCATAAACTCTTCTCCCGCTGAGTCAATATGACGGCACAGCGGGGAGAGGATTTCTGCCCCGAAACAAGTTTCTTTGTCATTTTGCTGCAATTATTCAAATTGATACAGTGCTAAATGTGCCATTTAAAATCTGCCGACGGATGTGCTGTACAGTGTCATTATTTCCAGGCAACTTAAGCCTTACAAGGAAAAAAACAAAAAACTGCAGGTCGTCCTTCATCCATGATCGACATAAATATGGCCTTACATTAAAAGCCATAACATGAGCAAAAACGGATGTATGACATTGATTGCTTGCATACATAAACAGGAAATGACACTGATGGCAATATCACGTGGCTAAACACTGACATGTATAGTGTTTCACTCAATAAACCGTACTACATTCATATTTCTGAATATATGAAATGTGATCGCCTAATGCAGCATAACTATTTATTAAAATACAAAAAACCTTCTAGAAAAAATTGCACATTGTTTCAAAAAGTGAGGTACTGGCTATACCTAATTAGGACATTAAATGTGTGTTGTTATGTGAGTGTTTGAAATGTATATCTTTATCACAACCTCTACCTCTCTGTGTGGTTTAGCCAGCTTTGAACATCCTGTAATATACTCTCACCCCAGGCTCCCAGTGGGTGTAATGTGTAATCTCCCTGCGTCCACAGACTTGGCCATGTAACCCTGGCTCTCACCACTGCTGCCAATGCTCTCCTGCCCGTGCTGGACGCCCGAGGCCCCTGGGCCCTGACAGAGGAGTCGGGCTAGGAGGGTGGGGGTGGGGCTGGGATGACTGGAGCACCTCGTCTGACCTTGGCTCGGCCCTCTCACAGCTCTCTGCTCTCACATAAGGTCCTTGTCGTGGAAACCAATTAAAGCGGAGGGAGAGCGGCTGCCCGGCGCTGTCAGGATCCCTGTCCACTGCTGCCACCACAAGGTGCCCGGCCCCGGGGTAACGATGCCAGCCGCTTCAAAGTGTCCCGCGCTGACAGCCCCAGGGTCGGCCGGCAGGCACGGCCATGCAACTCTGCCTGCGGCGACTTTCACAGTCCACCAGATCTCTCAAGTCTCACGCATTGAGCGTGAGACACACGCATTTCAATGACTTCACACGCTCACACGCCACACATGGCATTTCTCACTCCGAAAAATTATTAACTTGCCCGCACAGAAATTTCTAAGGGCTATATTTTACAAACGTGTCACACAACGTTGCTGTCTGTGCGCTCATTCAGTTCAGAGAGCTGCTGTTCAGTTACTAACCTATCGGCCAATCAGAAAATAGGATTTCTCAACCAATCAGGAAATAGTTTTGTTTTGATGTGGGTCCGCAACGTGGAGACTGCTGGTCCGCGGAGTCGTGGAGTGAAATTAGGCCCGGTGCTTCGTCTGATAATTTGCTGCGCAGTTGATCAAGATACCGCGGACCGACAAAAAAAGACAACAAACGTTTCTGCTATCGATGTCATTAAACATGGAGCCATACAAAAAGTGGTGGTAGGCTATGAGCGTTCATTAAATGCAGACGTCTGCGCGAGAGAAACTGAAACTAATCGATAACGTTGGTATCAAAGCTCCGCTTCAACCTGTTGATAATTGTTTAACGACACTTAATAGAACAACGTTGATTTTTGGAACTTCCATAGAAACAGATCAGAGACTGTATAATACACTGTATAGCACTGAGTATTGTATAGTCAAATTTGAATATAACGTGGCCAAAAGTTAGCCTTCTTTCTATCTGTTAAAGATCAACAGATCAGTGATTTACGCCTATCTGCTCGCCAAAAAAGCTAGTTTTGTGTTTCCTGAATCCTTACATTCAGGCATTCAAATTAAACTTCATTAAAAAACATGTATTTTTTTTCTCCATTTCCTACCAATGTATGATGCTTGCATGAGGGAAACATCCCAAAACAATAACACCCATATAATTCTTGCTGTTTTGAGAAGTATTTATTTTCTTATGCAAGCATCATGCAACCATGCAAAAGCAATGAAACTAATTATATCTTACATTAGTAAAGCAGGCCTCTGATGTGCATGTCACAAAACATAAATTAAATAAAATAATTAAGTGAAAGTGCATGTATAACAATATAGGCATAATAATGATTTGGAGGGAGTGGGGTTGGGTACGTGTAGATGAGCCCTATGACCCCAAAGTCTGCCATGACTGGGCCTCGGGTCAAAGAAGTTTGAGAAAGGCTGGTCTACCCTGCATCAGATTGAGGTTTGCAGTGATGCGCCTGAAGGCACGGGTTAAGGACCCAGTCAGTTACGTCACAATATGCACATTTGTTTAAATTCATACCTACGTAATCACCATGACCAAAATTGTACTTTTTTTTTTACTTTGAATCTTGAAAAAAAATATTGACCTACCTACCGACCCAGTTTTTTTATTTTTTTGGCTGTTACTGCAAACAAGAATATTTTTAAGGATGGCCTCATGACTGTCAAAATGGCTGACATTGAACCACAGTGCTTTAAATGGGAGCCCCCAGTATCAGTCATCAAGGCATCAAAATCTGCCACAAACACTTACAACACACAACATCACTCATAAACACACACACACACACACACACACACACATGGACAGAACCACCACTGTTCAAGAGACCATTTTGGGGCTAAATGTGCTTTTTCTCATTTGGTTGTTTTCTGTTTGTTTATAGAGCAGAATGAGCCACTGCGGTTCAAGTTATTATTATAATTTATGTTATTATTATTTATTATTATTTACTATAGGGTTCTAGAATAAATAAAATAGTGTGTTTGAAATCATGGAATTTGTGCTCTCTCATGAAGCTGGGTCTATGGGACATGGGGAGGGTGGGTCTCTGTTGATGGGGGGGAGGGGGCGTGGCGCCACGAGTAGTAGGACTTTCATGTACTTCGATGAGGGGGGAGGGGGCGTGGCACTGTGCCAATGCCACGCACCTCCCCCCTGAGAAACAAAGTCTCACTCCTAGCAAACTTCAAAACTTGAGAGCCCTGCAGTCCACTAAGGGGCAGCTCATTCACACAGCACCGCCCCTGGCTAGTCTGGGGCCGCAGGTATTTTTACTAATACATACTAAGACTCAGTGCCATCCAGGGGTCATCTGATGAGCATCACAAAACATCAAAGAGGTTTTAGAGGTAAAACATGACTACACTATTTCCTTCACCATGATGACACCTCATGCTTTCACTACAGTGTCTACTGCTGTGCTGACACATTGTGCTGGCATGCGGTCATGAAACAGGCAAACTAGGCTAAATCAATTTGCTAATTTAATATAATGTACAAGATCCTAAGTACAAACATCAGGTGGTCAGCTCAGTGCTCCAACACACCAGAGCACAGCTTTATTTCATACGCAACACGCGGTGTTCATTGCCTGATACAGCACTTTGGCTGTCAGTAGTTTTCCATAGCCTATGGCGTTCTGGCAACATTCGGCTACTTCCCAGACATATAGCAGGGCCTATACAAGGGACTGACCCACGTCCAGAGTGTGGTGCCAAGGACACCGTTACTGTGTCAAAAACACTGTGTCTATAGCAAACCTTCATTAAGAGCATGTCATAGAGTCTGAATCTGCATCGCTGATCAAGGTGTTGAGTATTTGGTCAGCAGCTTCTCTGCAGTCTGACACTGTTGCTGAGCTTTGTCCAGCCCTGCTGACAAACACAGGCCCACAGATGGCCATGCCTGTCCCCTTACTCTGTGTTGCTCAAGCTGTGAACATTGGAGTAGCAGCAAAACGCTGCCTGCCCCATGTTTGAGTGCCAGGAAACAATGACATCATCCCCTATTTGCGGCTACACTCTCCTATGTATGTATGTGAGTATGACCACTAGATGGAGACACTGGAGCACAAAGGAATCTCAAGTGGGTGCAGTGCGCTCCATGAGACGATGCTTTGACCTCTGATATATTACTGTTTTACTCTTTGGAGATATATTGACTGCTGTTTAATATATATTGATTAATATATAATGCTGTTTTACTATGAAAAACCCATAGTTTTATTCACAAAAGCAATGCAGGTTTGGAATCAGATATTTTATATACGTCAGCAATGACTTTAGACTACTATATTGGGCATTGAGTGCTAGCAAATGCATTCATAAATACAGCACTCATTCTGAGAGCTGCAGCTGTGGCTCTCATGTATTCTGGTCTAGTGCACAGAACGATGATCAATGAATGGAAATGAGATGTGAACACAAGAGCTACTGCTGCTGGTTCCTCCAAGAGGACACGTAGCATCTGTTTAGGAGCGAAGCTGCTTGAGTGAAGAACAGACCGTGAGCTGCCAGTGCCATGACAATTGCAGCCGTTGTCATGGCGACACTGCCTATACGCATGCTGGAGAGGTGGGGAGAGGGAGCGCACGGCGAGTCATGTGATTGTGTGACGGGGGGATGGGAAAAAGGGGTGTGTGCATATGTGTGTGTGTGTATGTGTGTGCGTGTGTGTGTGTGTGTGTGTGTGGACCCCATTTTCAACCCACACTCTCCCAGGACTCAGTGCAGAAAAATATACAGGAGATTACATGGAGACCTCTGTCTCCCTGGCTGGCACACTGTACTGTCCTCAGACACCAGAATGGACAGGACGTGGTGGAGGAAGAGATGAGGAGGTAGAGAACAGGTGAACCTGGCGTTAAAGAAGGAGCGAGAGATGAGGAGGTAGAGAACAGGTGAACCTGGCGTTAAAGAAGGAGCGAGAGACAGTCCAGACAGGTGGCAGTGAGAGACAAAGGGAACATTGCATTTTTGACATTATCAAGACCAGGGTACTTCATATCAGTAAACCCTGATGCAACAGAACTATACTATCAGAAATGTCAATTCACTATGACAGTCAACAACCCTGAAGAGCCTTTTTCCTTGTAATACTATTCATGTTGTGCTTGGATTTATCATCCAAGGGTACAGACTGCAGGTATGGGGGTGGGGTGGGGTGGGGTGTATGAGCGTAATGGTTCGTAAACACAATGATGTAACACCATGCCAATGCAGACGAGAGAGCTTCCCATATTTCTCCACTCTAGTCAGATCTCCTTCACCGTGTCTGTTGAGTATTTCACCGTGTACAATCCAGAGTCAGTTCAACACATTAGATGCTATCACAGCAACTATTGTCACCCAGGAGAATGGCGACAGCATTTAGCCGCTCCGCACCTGTCAAACATAATTAGGAGCGCGGCAGCCGCAGCGGTCTGCTGCAGATCTGGCAACCTTAAGGTGAGGGTGTGCTTTATTGAATCATAATGGCTCAGGATCTCGCTCATTACCGGGCCCAGAGAGGCCCCGAGTCATTAGCTGCCCCCACAATGGTGGAGAGTGACACTGAGCTATGGAGACTTGGAGAGGGAGTGGAGCACATGGAGAACATCATGTGGGATTACCGTGGAGTCTCACTGAGGAGACACAGGATCGAGTGGCTTTGTCATCAGCGCCAGCAGTTATTTTCTTAGTTTAAAGACTAAGTTGAGAGTCGAGCACCAATCAATTTACTGCGAACAAGGCCCCTACGCACACAACTGTTTGTATTCCAAAGGAATAACAGCATCATTTTTCTGTTCTACACAACAGAGGAACATCGTTCCTGTCGAACTGAATGCAGGGCTACCCGGTTAGAATGACAACAGAGTAACAGCTAGAATGACCCCTTGCACAGTTGTTGCTTATTGGCAGAGAGGTCTGAGGGACTGCAGGCAGACCTAGCAGAGCTAGAGCAGGGCTCTCATCCTGCAGGACAAATCTCTAACCTGAGCAGAGGCAGCAGTGGCAGGTCAGGATAATGGCATCCTGATGAAAGCAACACAGAGAGCAGAGAGTTGCCAAGGACTTCTAGACCTAGTGGGAGGTACACAAAAGGTTCAAAAGCACAAGACATTTCATGGCCCAGGATCCATGTTGAGGGGGCAGCAGGGTGAAGATACAAAGAGCAAGAAGAGCCTCCTATGCACACAGGCATCAGCCCTGCAGGTCCCAAGCTAACACGCCATCTCTCCCTCTCTCTTGCTCCCTCTCTCTCTCTCTCTCTTTCTCTTTCTTACTCTCCCTGTGGATGCAGCTACACCATCTCAGGCAAAGCCAAGCCAAGCTCTTCAAAGCTCTTCATCATAGAAGTATATGCTACATTATGTTCTCACTTCACCAGAATCTGTGGCAGGGTGTTAATTTGTCACAGAATTACCAATTGCATTCCATGATTGAAGTGAACTTGCATTACAGTTGGCTGTGTGTTTTACTGTATAGTCAATGACACTGAGGTCAAATTACACCGGAGATGGATGGGATGGGGGGGGGGTCTTTACTGCAGGTCTTGATTGGCAAGTCAGTGGAGGTCACGGAGATCGTATTTCACCGATTACTGATTAAAGAGACTGTTGACAGCTCTGAGGGCCAACTGTGGTCAATAACGGTCACTTACAAGCTTATCTATCAAGGTAAACCTGCAGTGACCCATCTGAGCCGAGGAGAAGTTCTCTTGCAGCCACTTTGCTACTTGTGTAACTTTGAATGAGGCCAGCCAGGCACTTCAGCATGCAGTGAGCACAGATTATTTCTGTTTCTGGGTTGCACTGAGATTCTACCCTAGTTTGCCGTGATTCGACCAAAAGGGAGCTAAGAGTTTAGGAAAGGTGAGCCACAATGCGCCTGCACTCACTCACACTCACACACACACACACACTCACACACATGCACACACAAGCACATAATTACTCTGCCTGACTGATGGTGATTGTGAGTATGTCTACAGAGCAGAGGACAGAAAAGTTAGAGTTGTTCTGAGTCATTAACATAACACTTCAACTCTCCAGCACTACACACTGCAGACGTAATCCACATTGCCAGAAGCAGTCCTGCATCAGACTTCAAGCTCAATCCAAAAAACATGGGAGTAAACATGCTAGCAATGGATGCAACAGTCTGTCCTTAGAACACCTAAAGTTTACTCCCCACACAGTTCTGTCCTCACCAGCCCCTGTTTCACTGACATAGCCTAGAATCCTACCCGCCAGCCCAAATCCTCAGACCTTTGAATGCATAAAGCACTCTGCAACTGCAGAATAAAATATCCATGAAAAGCAAGGAGAATGGAGCAGCGGCATGTATTTTTCAGACATTAGATAGATGTGGAGGCTCTCCTCCCCGTTTCCTGAACAGAGTGGGCCCTGCAGGTTCCTCCTGCCTGGTGACTGTGAAGGGAGGGTGGTGGTGGGGCGTGTGGATGAAAGTGAGGAGCTCTGATTGTGCGGTGGAGGAGTCTCTGTGAGGATCCGCGTCTGCAATAATCATGAGCGCCTGCTCCATCTGCAGACGTTCAGCATGAATTACTTATGCACAGCTCCGATCCACATCACAGCAGAGACTTAGTGAGAGAGCTGGGCATAGAGTGTGTGGCCCGATCGACCTACATTCAGAATCATTCAGACACTGGTATAAATGAAGGTGGTCTCAACTACCGTGTGTATTGTTAAAGAGGCAATGGAGGAGAGTGGGGGAGTAAGAGATTGAGAGAGAGAGAGAGAGAGAGAGAGAGAGAGAGAGAGAGAGAGAGAGAGCGATAAGAGAGAAGTAGAGGGCCAGTGAAGGAAACGAAGAGATGGAAAACTGATATGGGGCCTACATCATTCGCACTGAAACAGCAAGTGATTTAAGTGCTGTTAAAGGTGCAGTATGCAAAAGGTATCTGGACTAGAAGCATTGAGGTGATTCTGAAGGCATCATAAAGAGCCAGCATCTCTCATTCCCCTGCGTTCCATCAGCTGAAACAAATAAGCAAGACTCCATGAAAGTAGAGGAACATTCTATTTTCAGTGCTTTTAAAGTCTGTTATTATAAGTTGTGAAGGAGAAAAATGACGCCTCCGAAGCAGCCCACTGGCCAATGGCAACCCTGTCGTTTTCAGCCCACTGGCCAATGGCAGCCCTGTCGGTTTCATTTACAGGCACCTGTGCTGATGTGGCTGCAGAGAACTAAGCGTAGCAACCGCTCTCCCACACCATCAGAAAATAGCACAAATCACATCAACTTCTCTCCTGGCACTGGAAATAGAATAGTGCAGGGTGATGGGGCGCAAGCAGCGCTGTGATTGAAGGCAGTTTGCCCCCAACGTGCACCCATCAGATGCCCTCCGGGTGCTTTCTGAAGGTGTCTGGCCTCTCGCTGTCCCTGACTGCCCTCCGTGTGGAAGCGTGGCAAGGAGAGCCTGGCACGTCCAAGCGCTGGCAGCTGACCTCAGGCCAGTTCTCAGAGAGACAGAGTGAGATGAGTCTCATCAGATGAGAAGTGGACGGTGCAGAATGACGCAGAACTCAAAACAGCCATCTTGTGATGTGGAATATTGCAATGTGGAAGAAAAAACAACAGAATTACTGTAGACACATTTACCTTTGAGAACATGCTTGAATTTCCCCTTGGGGATCAATAAAGTATCTATCTATCTATGCTGGCATATTTTTAGACGGTTCACACCGACTCCAGTCGCACGGTGAAAACGTCCCTCATTCCCCCTATTTTTACTGTGAGTCTCTCCCTGTGTCATCTGCCTGCAGGAGTCTGACCTTCTAGCCCCTGCGTCACGCCGCCCCAGCTGAGCTCCTGGGAGTCCTGGGAGTCTCACCTCCTTGCCGGCCCTCATCTGCCTGCCGGACGTCACCTGTCATCTGTCCAGCCCTCATCTCATCCCATCTCATCGCCTTCATGGAAACTGGGATTCATTTCCACCCAGAAGAGAAGTGACTGATGCTCTCTCTGACTTCCAAATTATCTTACAGACTCTCTTTATCAACGCCTCTCTGACAAGACATGTTTGAAAAAGTACTGACAATTACGGCACTAAGTGACAGGTGGTGATGCAGACGCGTGGAATACAAAGAAGTTGAAACAAACGGAGAGAGAGAAAGAGAGAGTTACATGTAAGTGCCGCTAAATCTGGTTATGGGGCTTGTATTTCTTGCAAAAGCTGTTTTAGATAAGTGCTCCCTTTCCACCTCTGTGTCTATTTTAAAGGAGAATTCCGGTGTGATTTTGACCTAAAGTGTTTTGAAACATGATA
>NW_027468657.1:33487690-33507690 GCF_046254945.1 Alosa pseudoharengus
GGCAAAAGGGCATTATGACAACGTAAAGATCAATGCTCTTAAAGTGACAGTGCACCATTTATAAGTAAAACAGCATTTCTTCAGAAATTAATGTTTAAAAATACACAGTAATGGTCTGTAAATAATAGGCCTTTTATTTTACTTTAGGTGTTTGAGTTATCATTTAAATGTCACTCACTCAAAGCCACTCACTTAGGGCACCGAAATGGCCAGCAGGCCACCATCTTGACATGTCTTTATTAAAGGAACCGTATGTAAAAATTGTATTTCAATTAATCATACAATTGCCCTGATATGTCACTAGACATTAAGAAATCATGTTCATTTCAAATACTTATATCACTGACAACAGTAGTCTGGCCAGGATATTGTCATTTAAAAAGTGAAGTTGCAGCCCTCAACTGATGTTGATGTTGTCATGTTGTGTTTTGGCCTAATGTGCCACCCTCCACCTATCTACTAATCACAAAGTCAGTAGTGTTTCGTCATCCGGTTGCCAACTCTGCCAGTCAGAGGGGAGGGGAAGGGGATACACCGCTCTACAGTAATTTGAAAGTGATTGTAGTACCCGTTTTGGCCACAATCTTACATACGGTTCCTTTAAGCTTTGATTTACAATATAGTAGGCTCTCTATTGATTTTAATGAGTAGGCCTAGGCCTTAAAGTTACAGTATTTCTATCACAATTTACCAGACTTTGACCTTTTGTCGGTTTTTAACAAAATTCTGACTATGATTGTTCCTTGTATTGCATTATGAGCACTGCGCCTATTGCATTCTACTGTTGCCTTACCACATCTCCCTCCATTGGAAGAGCAAGCTGCATTGAGCGTAATAAACTGCATTTAGAATGGCAAATCCATATTTCTAGATATTTTGGTGAAAGTAACTTAAAAGTAATGCAATAGTAGTGTAATGCCTTACAATTCAGAGACAGTAATATTATAATGTAACAAATTACTTTGAAATGACAGTAATAAGTAATGCATAGTACATTACGATTTTGAAGTAACTTGCCCAACACTGCCCGCAGAACATCCCCTAGACTGACAGGACAAGTGTCAGTGCATCGACACGCACCAGGTAAACACAGAGGACATGTCTGTCCAATTGGTTATTACAAGTGGCTAACGTCGCTAACGCATGACATTGGGACAATGTTACAGCTCAGCGCGCTCTCTCTGTCTCTGTGCTGAGCCTGTCGACCTGGAGTATTATCCTGACATGACTTATTCATGGCCAGCTCCTATTAAGGCGCCGAACACGTGTAAATAGAGCGAGGCGCCGCCGTGGCAGCGACATAGGCTCCACTCGGCAGGAGGAGGAGAGGAATCGACTCAGGCCCATTATCCCACCCAGACGGTGGCCCTCGGCTGTTTGTTTGGTGCGCGCCAACATTTGCATGGACTTTATTGGCCACGCTGCAGCTGGCGCAGAGAAAGAGAGAAACAGAGAAGAAGGGATTCAGAAAGAAGGGATTCAGAGAGGAAAGGAGAGAAAAGAGACTGAGAAAGCACACCATTTGGCTTCCTCTCACTGTTCACAACACTGTTTATTTGTGGGCTACATGTTTTTCTCAAACTTCAGGTAGCTCAATTTGCTTTGCAACTAAGCCAACTAGCCTAATTTGTCTAGAAGCACTATAAAGGGGAGGGGGTCGAATGTACCCCCCTTGTACATTAATTACACAATTAATTAAATAGACATTTGAATGCTGTTACTGACTATTCATACATTTAAAAACTTGTTCTTACGTGGATTTTATCCAACACAGTTCACCATCCTCCCATGCCCCACTCCCCCAGAGGAGCAAGCCCAGGCCACAGGGCAGGCTGACCAGAGGTAGGCGGCCTGCCCTCTCCTCCCGTCTCCCTGCTGCCTTGTGGGGTGGGGGTGGGGGTGGGGGGTGGAGGGGTTGAGAGACTCAGAGGCTGCAGAGTGGGGAGTCCAGAAAGAGAGAGAGCCTGTCAGGTTTTACGATGTTGGGAGCAGCGGCTGCACCGCTGTTTACAAGCCCTCTCACCGTCCGAGGGCTCAGCTGAGGGCCTCGTAAATAACCAGGTGGGATAAATAATCACATGGAGCTCCTCAGCTAGCACGCCTCAGCAGCAGCAGCACTGGGGATCAGGGTGGAGGAGCGCTGGGCTCTGTCGGCGCCTCATTACCGGAGTGGTGCAGAGACATGCACACGTGAAGAGGAGGAGCAGGAGAACCTTCTGGGCATGAGGTCTCATGGACAACAGCCCTGACAGTGTGTGTGTGTGTGTGTGTGTGTGTGTGTGTGAGAGAGAGAGAGAGGGGAGGGGTAGATGCAGTGAGACAACGATGAGCTGAGACAGCACAGACAGAGCTGAGACAGAGAGAGAGAGAGAGAGAGAGAGAGAGAGAATGTAAGGAGAAGTGGTGATGTCTAAGAAGCAAGGGATTCATAATAATTAGAGACACACAGACAGTAAGGAAAGATAAAGAATGGAAATAGGAGGGAGGACTGGTAGTGATGTGCCTGACTGTGTACATGTGCATGTCTTGAGAGCACAACTCTGTGTGCGGGCATGTGTGTGTGTGTGTGTGTGTGTGTGTGTGTGTGCGTGTTTGGAGCGGGGCACACAGAGCCAGGAGAGCTGATTCTTGATTCTGATCAGTGGGGGGATTAAAGAGGCAGCAACAGATATTTCACTTGTGGGAGTGCAGACATCAGCGCTGTTGCTGCTGCCACAGGCTTATCAGTTCAGCGCGCTCTGAGGCCGCATACACACACACACACACGCACACACACACACACACTGAGCCCCAGGGAGGGGGCCCTCCACTGCAGAAGGATGTCTCCTGTTCGCATGGCACCAGAGCAGTCCCTGAAATGTTACGACACTCCTGATGACGGAATTATGTAAGGCATGCTGCCTCTCTCTCTCTCTTTCTCTTTCTGTCTCCTTCTCTCTCCCCCCCTTTTCTCCTGCAGTCTCTCCTTCACTCTCCCCCTCCTTCCTTTGTAAATTCAGTCACGTCTAAGTGGAGTTGCAGTTTAACTGAATAATAGATCTGTAGTACTGTAGACTCTCTCTGATTCCACCACTCTCCTCTCCTCTCCTCTCCTCTCTCTCTATCTTTCTCTTCTTCTACCCAGCCCTCTCCATTCCTCCTCTTCCTCCTTGAGACTCCTGCCTGTCTGTTGTTTGTGTTTACGCTCCTGTCTGCTGTGCTAGGCTTGCCAGCTCAGGTCCCGTCTGTGCCACTTAGTGGGAACGCTCTGAGGCAGTCTGGTGGTAAATCCAAAGATATTGCACAAAAACTCATAAAAAGCTCATATCACGCTCATAAAAGCCTCATATCACAAGTCTTCTCGCGTGTTGTTAGAGTTCTTGGGCATCGGCATCAATACTGATGTCTGTCATATTGCTGAATATTCCAAAAATACAGTAGCTGGATTGCACAAACAAAACAAAAACTCCAGACGTCAGTCCTGTGGATGTGGTTTCTAGAGGACGCTAGTCTTACCCCCAAACCATCTGCTGGCCTGAAAAGGAAACGTGGTTGTATTCTTAACACTCTACAGGGTGTTGGGACGGACAGGGGGACAGACATGGCAAGGCACGGCCCACCTTGAGCCCTGGTGACAGCATGCACCCACCCCTCCCCCCCTCCTCCCATCACCAGCAGCCAGGCCTGCAGAGACAGCAGCCTCCGATAAGCAGACACAGGCCACGCCACATGCGTCTGCAAGCACCAGAGAGAGGGGGGGCAGAAAGAAAGAAAGAAAGACAGACAGAAAGAAAGAAAGAAAGAGACAAAGAGATGGCAGAGCAGTAAAGGGCAATGGCTGTAGCCATGTGCTAAAGCTGGAAGAAAAGAAAGAGAGAAAAAGAGGGATGTAGAGAAGAGGGAGAAAGGAGAGAGAGAGAAGGAGACTGAGGAAGGAAAAGGGGCGAGAGCAGAGAGCTGCTGAAGAGGGCATGCTAACATCCTCCTCCTCCTCCTCCTCATGACCTGCTTCCGTAGCCTTTGGCAGGGATGAGGAGAGGAGACTGGAGAAGTGCTGCGACCCGTGGGCCTCTCTTGTACACTATGCTCCAATTTTACACAGCAGCCAATTGGCTGCCAGCGTTGAGCGCACCCTGAGGAAGGGCAGCTGCGGCAGCACCCTATCGCTCCCGTGCAGCGCTGGTGGCTTGGCGCCGCCGCAGGCTTCTCCCGGTGACGGTCAGGCACCGTCATATAGGAGGCCACGCACCGGGGGGAGAGGGCTGCACACCTACAGTATGCACACATGCGGGCAAGCACACACACACACACACACACACACACACACACACACACACACACACACACAAGCGCACACAGACGCACACAAGCGCACACACACACACACGTATAACAGAGTAAAGGAGGGCATCTCCCGCGTGCATTCAGCTGAGCAGACGGGCATTTTTGCAAACACAGGCTTAATCTGGGGATAGAGAGAGCAATGCACCGAGCAGATGCCTTCAACAAAACAACCAGGATAACAAGGAGCAGAGGAAAAACACACAACAGAAAAGTCAAAGCTAAAGGTTCAGATGTGACAGGTTTGAGATGCGGAGACAAAAGGGCATCAGCAAAGAACAAGGGAAGGAGAGGAAGAAAAAAAGGGGTGTAACATAAATCAAAAGAGGATGGATGGGGTGCAAACAAACCTTCAGGCTCTGAGCTCTCTTTGAGGGTGGCTTGCTTCAGCGGGCAGCAGAAGATTTCGTGACACTTAGCACGAAAGGGCGAGCCTTTACTCCTTATATCCGCGGAGTGGATGGAGTCCTGCCGCAACATAATGTACTCCTGCGTACCTGGGGCAGCATCATCCTGGACTGGGGGTCATGCCACAACAAAACCAACGAACGCAGGGTTAGAGACAGACAGACAGAGAGACAGATAAAGAGAGAGAGAGAGAGAGAGAGAGAGAGAGAGGGCTCAGGAGCACCAGAAGCAAATGCATAAAATACCAGCAAAGAAAGGCAAATTACAGTGAGAAAGAAAAGACATCTATATCAGCAACAACAATAACAGTAACATAATTAACAACAACAACAACAGTCAAAAGAACATGGTTTCTATTAGAGGGAAACAGGGGAAAGAAAGGGAGAAGGGAGAGATATAGAGAGAGGGAGGAAAAAGGAGAGAGCAGGAGAAAGAGTGGGAGAAGGGAGAGAACAGAACAGAAGGAGAGATGGCAAGAAAGAGAGGGAGAAGGGAGGGGGAGAAAGGGGGACAGAGAAGGTCAGACAGAGGAAAGAGGAATGGGAGTTTTAGAGGGACAAAGAAAAATACCAACAGCAGTGCACACAATAATTCACAAATGAATGGAGCAGAGTGTGGGCTGTGGGGTTGACCAGGTGAGTGGGGGGTTGGGCAGCAGGAGGGAGAGAGAGAGCGCGTGGCGGTGGAGATGAGACGGGAGCCGCCGGCCCATCGATTTCCCCCTAATCTCTCGCCGACGAGAAACTGACCAAGCCAAAGAAGGAGAGAACATACCTCTACCACTTTCAGCGCAACAGACAGATGTCCTCCAGACGGAGCGCTACACGGCCCTGCACCAGCCGGGCATTTGCTATCTCTGACCAGCACGAGCAGGCAGTAGTAAAGGCAAGACAGCATGCTTGAGTATGTGAGCAAAATGACCTTAGTTGTTGGCTATAGCTACAAGCTCATATGCATGCAGAGCCTCGCATCCAAAACAGGCAAATGCATTAGCAGGAGAGAGGGGTTTTGGTTTGATGTTTTGGTTTTGTGTTTGTGGTACTTTTTCAGAGGCAGCTCAAATAGTTTGGATGGCAACACAGTGACACATGTGATCTTGTGTTCTAGTGAGAAATGATTATAAAACTCTGCAGCTATCAATTACTCAGATACTCTCAACTACACAGATCAATCCACATACCTGTCTATTATTGTGTCTAGCAGTGCAATTAGCACACAAAAAGGATGTACTGTATTATCTGAGTTATGGGAGAATGTTGCATCTATTCATTATTGTTATGAATATGATTTTATCCTAATTTACTTTTACATTTTCTTGTATGAGATACCATTCTCTTACAAGCTCCTGAGCTTAATGCAGATTGGTCTCTGAAACATTAAGGGCACTTAAGAGCCAGGGCCAAGCCATTCAGACAGAGCACTAAGAGTGTCTCCCGTGACTCCCTATAACAGCACACACAGATGACCTTGACCTGTGACCTCTATATTTCTTTGTTATTTCACCACAGGCTTTATCACTGTACACAAGCACAGCTGTAAAAACCTCATCAGCTGAGAGCCCTCGTAAGCAGGAAGAGTGTATGGTGCTCAACCTACTTTCAGCTGAGTGAGAGGTGGACTACTGAGATCTCTCTCACACACACACACACACACGCACACACACACCAGGGCAGTATCTGTCCACTGTGGGTCCAGGGCTGGCTGCCGATAGACTGGCTGGTGCTGTGATGCAATGCCAGCGTCCCTTCCCTCACAGACACACTATTATTATTACAGAAAGCAAAAAAAACATGAATGGAGGCTAAATATAGATGTGTGAGCTAGGCCCACTTTGGTTCAGCTCTCAATGGGAGTTGCTAGTTTTTCACCCATCTTCCAATTTACCTCTTCACACACACTCACACACACGCACACACACACATTGTGCTTCCTATGGGACCAATTTAGCACTGTGTGAAGTACTAGTGCTTTGACTGCCACCTTCACTCGTTTCCATGCTGCTTTGGAGCTGAATCCATAGCCCATGGATGTGAAACAATCTTTACATCCCCCCTGCAGCAACCCTGAAAGCAACATTCACACGCCTGCCTCAGTTTTAAGCGTTTAAGTTTTAAGTACATGTTCTGCATGATTGTAACCTCCATATCATTTAAAGCAACACCAAACAGTTTTCTGTACCTTAAAATAATGTTTCCAAAATCGTTTCAGTGGTTCATCAACTCGTATCAGGGTGAACGGCACTTCTGCATTCGCTTTGCGGCCCTCTATCGGCTATAACCGCACTATGTAAGTTTGCCAGATCGGGTAGCGGATCTGTAGTTCAATGGAATGAGACATAAGAAACTACAAATTTGACTTGCATCTGATGTCGCAATACATCGTACTTTCATAAATCGTGCAACATATTCTACCTTGTCTGTGGACATCGTTATTTGCAAAGCCGGTGCTGGATAAACAAATAGCATGCGTGCGACAGAGGGAAAGTTCTTTGGTGTTGCTGTTGTATTTTTAAGTGAATATATTCAGTGCAAACAGTACATCTTCATTCATCAGTCCTGCGTTGTGTTAGTGCGGGTGCTATTTCTCCAGGCAAGGGACTGCACCAGAAGATGAAAACATGCTTGACTCTCACACAAGGCTGGAGGTGCACAACGGGCCTACTGAGAGCCCACTGTGACAGCACAGTGTGACATTTGTTCTCCAGCTCTCCTCTCATGTTTTGTGTCCTCTTCCCTCTCTCTGCTCCTCCTTCACTCTCATCTATCAGCTCTCAGTTTCAACCAAGCCACGTTTGAAAGAGCCTCATCTGACACCCAAGAGGCACCCTGACCGGGCGGCTATTTCACCTACCCTTTTCCCTGGACCATCCATCGACCCCTCCATTCATCTCTGCCCCTCTCCTTCCATCAGACCACTTGACTGGCTGCCACTTAAAAAGCAGCACGTCTGGGCCCCCGCTAAGGAGAGTCCAGTCCTCAGCCAGAGAGAGATGGAGAGTGTGAGAGAGCGCGGCAGAGAGAGAGAAGAAGGGATGGAGCGGATGAATAAAAAGAGCTGCCTTGGTGCCGCAGTGGAATTCTTGCGAAGCGTCTAATTCTGGGCGGCTGGTTATTAACAGCGGCGCTAACTGCCGGCTCATAAGTGGCGATAAAAATGTGCGAGCGCGGTGTAGGCCCTGTCAGCGGCGGCTCCTGCTTTATGGCCTCCGCACTGCCCCGCACTGCCCGCCCACCGTGATGGAGAGCATACGCTCCACAGGCTGCTGCGGCGTTGTGTTGATGGATTGCTGCTGATCACCCCCCTCTCCATACACACCTCACAGCATACACACACACTTACACATACACACGCACTTACACACACATATCCTCATCCCCCCTCACACACACACACTCTTCAAGTCAGTATCTGTCCCCACCCGCATGGAATGAGCTGTCAGCGGTGCTGCCTGATGGGGCCTGATCTACAGCCTCAGGGGACAGGGGGAGCGTGGGTGGAGGCGTCCACATCATCCTACACCATCCACAACCCCCGCTGGGATGGATGTCCTTGTCCATGGGCTGTGGTATACCACACCGGTCACAATATATATAGCAGCATATATATAGTGATGACGCACATCTGGATAACCTTGATCTCTTTCCATCCCTGCTAACCTTCATGACACTGCCTTGGTGCCTCAGTAAGGAGAGCGTATCCCTCCAAGCACCTCTCTAAAAAGGGCACAAGTCACAGGCTCAAGTGAGTTCTTAGAGAAGTTTTAGGGCTCAGAGCGGACTCTCTCAAACTCTCCTAAATCTCTGCAGCAAATCCCTTTGTGATCCTCACCTGAGATCCAGGTGTAACCTCAGTGGCTGATCATTCATAAGAAAAACCACTAGGGATAACAAAGAGACAGGGGTCATTCAGACTCTAAAGAGTCACCAACCTCAGAGTTATGAACACTCAGAGAGCCTGAGCAGTTTACATAGCTGTGTCTCTCTGTCATTGCTATTGCATAGAATGCACCCCCCAAAGGAATATTCTCAACACCTGTTTATAGTCAAGCTGGTTAGTGTTCATGCAATCAGGACAGCGGGAAGGTCACTCTGCCATGCCATGACCTCTTGTCACAGGCATGCCAAGGACGAGGCCGTTAGCCAGGGTGCTTCTTCCAGCGGGGGCTGACTGATGACCGCTCTCATCACTCATCCTCTCAGTCCCTGAGCTGTCCGCGGATCGGGGTCACGGAGTTTAACTAGCATAAAACATTAACGAGCCGCGAGTTAACGCTTCGCACAATTTACACAGTCAGGAGCCATATCCATCAAGCGCCGCTGCTATACATCGTTTTTCAAGACTTAGCGCGCGAAGCTGTTAGCAACACTACAAGGGAGGCGGCCGGATTCGAGCCCCAGCCAGTGCCACAGCCCCGGGGGTTAGCGCGCGCGCGAGTCTGCATGCTTAAAATACTCCGGAGAAGTGGATAAATGTAGACTACAGCTGAGTCTCGAGGGATCACTTCACAAGGCTTGGCAGCCACTCAAAAAACAGAGCCGCTTCGTTTTAACGCTTGTGTCACCTTGCAGGCACCTTCGGTGGCAATGACTGCAGGTGAACTCGTTCCTTTTCCGTTCTGTTTCTTCTTTCTTTTTACCTTGGTGTGTGTGGAATGAGCTTGCAGAATTTCAGTGCTGAACCAACAGCACCATATCTCACCTCACCCAATCCTTCTTATGTAACTAAAAGCCACTGGCCAGATGTCAATCAAAAATACTGAACAAATAATGTTTAAAAACAAATAAAGAAATATATAAATACGTCAACATTGTCCACCCAGCAATCCCCTTACTTCCCAGGAGTATGAGGTTACCCTAATGAATCGTCTGGTCTGTTAAATGTTCTTATTACGGTTACTTAGTGCACAAACAAACAAGCGCCTAGACAGCCGTGAGGAACTGAAGCTGTGCAGCTCTTTGTTCTTGGCTTTGTAGTTGGGAGCTGCATATCAATGAATATCATTACGGGTGTGTGAAAGCAAGGCACAGTCAGGTAATTGCCGTGCCTGCGTCTGTGCCGTTTCTCTCGCGTCCCTTGCATCGCAGGTCACCTACATAACGAGCAAAGTCACAGAAATGACGGACATTTACAAACCAGTGCTGTGCCATCACCACATATGGCCCTTTCACATTTCAGCCTGCATCAGTTATTACACAGAATGGAGCTGAAATTAGCCTTTTTTCCTGTTCCCTGCAGTTGGACAAAGTTGCCATTAATTTGGGCGATACAGCCTGCATGGAGAAGGCAGGGCAGGACAGCATCTAAACTGTAATCTTCTATACTAAACAGAGCTGATATAGTCTATATGCTGTGTAGTATAAATCATGGATCATGGTGTGTGTTTATAATAAGATTAATGATGTTTCACTATTTTCACTGGATCTATAATGAAGTTAGCCTCGTGAGACCATCCTGATCTCGTGAGCTTCAGGGTTTCACTCGCAGATCAGTCTGGATACTTTCCGTTGAAGAAAATTTGGAGCAGTTCACCAAACGAACGTCCAATCAGTGTTGGCTTTGAGGCGGGTTGAGGTGTGACGCAACGAACAACATGACTGCATCCACAGAGATGAGCATAGCTATCGCGCAAGTTTTATTCAAATTAGAAAGTATTCCTGGGTAAACTGTGAAGCTATGAGTCTCAGCCATGCAGCTGGGAGGAATGAACGACACAGACATCCTCCACGCTGATTCCAGTTCATAATGGAGGAATATACTATCTTCAGAAGTGTAGGGCCTACCGTGAAAACTTGATGGGAATTGTCGTTGATTAGGTTCATAAATGGTAAGTTAAAACATCTTAACGTTTGTCACGTTACCTAACTTAATTGTATGTTAAACGGCATTAGAAGAATACTTTGTTCATCTAATTGGTTGATTTGGCCCATCGATGACCAACAAAGGTGGTGATAGACAGATGGTTTATCCAATCAGCTAACCAGTATGTCCGCCCCTTCCCAAAAGTTCTTCAATGAAAAGTTCCCAGATGGATATGCGGAGCAAATCCATCTGGCGGAGTCAGGTTATAATGAAGTACCCTACAGAGAAACACTTGTGATGAATGGTGATATTGTTTTTTTTTTTAGAGATCAATGAAAGGGTCTGAATCTGTGAAGCGTCAGATACAGATACAGTATGATGAAGTCAGATACAGATATGATCAAGAGTCAGATACAGATATGATTAGGAGTCAGATATATGATGAAGAGTCAAATACAGATATGATGAAGAGTCAGATATATGATGAAGAGTCAGATACAGATATGATGAAGAGTCAGATATATGATGAAGAATCAGATACAGATATGATGAAGAGTCAGATACAGATATATGATGAAGAGTCAGATACAGATATGATGAAGAGTCAGATATATGATGAAGAGTCAAGCGTGACACTGGTCCTCCACCACCTACTCCAGTCCACAGGCTTTCTTTTACACCTATACCCAGAGGCTGAATTTGTTCCTTCTGTTAGCTCTAAACCACACACACACACACACACACACACACACACACACACACACACACACACAAACACACAGGTTCTCCTCATAACAGGCCCGTCATCACTGATCACTGACCACCTGCAGCCTGTGACTCACCACTAATCAAACTGCCCACTGCCCACGCTCACAATAGCTGCTTTACGGCCTCTTTAAGGCCTATTTCTTCAAAAAACCCTTCCTGGGAACACTCATATAAACTCCATCACACAGAGTGTGTGTGTGTGTGTGTGTGTGTGTGTGTGTGTGTGTGTGTGTGTGAAAAAAGCCCATGGGGGAATGGGAGAAATTGTACAGGGGATAGCATAATTATTAAATGAAGAAAAGTTACACTGCAGAATGTGGGTGAGCTCAAATTTGTTCAGCACTCCTGTTTAAGGTATGACAAAGGATCACTGTAAGGGCTTTTCCACTTTGGACATTGATGCGCTGAGTCAGATTCATGCAGAGAACCCAAACATAACCTGAACCACTTATAAAAGTTGACCAGCAGTATCGTTGGCCAGTGATTTTCAATTCTGTGTCCAGTGTCAATTTGGAATTTTCTTTTCCTTTAGTTTAGTTTGACACTCAAACACATGTGGAGAGAGAGATCAGGAAAATAAAAAGACATGATAGAAAAGAAACAGCCTCTGTCCAGTTAAACCATGAGGGTAGTAAAAGGCCTGGTCAGTCTCTTGGAAAAGGCAATTACAGCTTCTGGCCTCTCTTTAAGCTGCAGTGTCCAGCAGGGGAAATGCTCCCCCAGCCCCAAAGTCATCTTAACACTGACCTCAGATCAGTACTGAAACCCACAGGCCAAACCACAGCCACACAATAGGCAAACATGAGGGAGAAAGTGTTTTAATGAAGTCCTGGTGGTAAGCATATTTCTATTCTAGAACTAATTTCTAAGTCTAAGCACATTTTAACTTCTATTAAACTGCAACACCATGCATATATGTATGCAAAAGGTGTTGTCTCAACACGCAAAATCTATCAGGTAAGGAGTCTGCCTTTAAATGGCGTATCTCATGTGTGAATGCACGTGTAATTGAATCGTAGGTGATGTTAAGGTGAGAGGAGAAGACCTTGTGCTGTGGGCTGGAACTTCATTAAGATCCGGTGATATGCGTGCAGCTCGTTTGCCTGCCACAACGGCGCCTCAAAGGGTGACCTTTCTCTGAGCCTAATAACTCATCATGGCTTGTCACCTTGGCCCACTGTACCACCCTATGAACGCACACCTAAGATGGCTGAACATGTGTTTGTGTGTATGTGTATGTGTGTGTGTGTGTGTGTGGGTTATGAGAGAGAGAGAGAGAGAGAGAAAGACGAAGAGCAAGAGTGATGGAGAGAAACGCTGAGAGGCCAAAAAAAAAGGAGAGCATGTTTATATACAGGCCAGTAAAGTCTATTTAATTAAAATGATTCACAACAGACAGGGCAGCCTAATTGGATGAGCACACGAACAGAGTGCAGTCTCCTCCAACATAAATATCAGCTAAAAATCCAGCCCCCGGAGCAAAGATGCAGAGGCCTTAGCTCTGGATCAGGAGAGTGGGGGGCCGGGGGGGCTGGGGGTGGGGTAGGGGAATGAAATATGCCCCCATTGGAGGGGCAGCAGCTTGCATGCCAGGGCTGGGCTAAGCTAAGCCTCCTCCACAGGCTCACTCGATGGCCTGGAGCCTGGCAAACTCTCCCTCACATCACACTCAACTCACCCACCCACCAGCAGTGCAGATCAAAGTAGGACAAAATAAGCATACCAGCGAGCCATGCTAACTGCAGTCCATAGTGGTCCATTGTCCACTGTATCTGACGTATTATAAGGAATGCAGTGTGTATGTATCACAGCTGAGAGACTCCAGGATGAGCCGTGGATGACAGCCCTAGTAGGATGTGACTGTTCTGTGGAGGGGATGTGCTCACCTGTTCATCTGACTGTTCTGTGGAGGGGATGTGCTCACCTGTTCATCTGACTGTTCTGTGGAGGGGATGTGCTCACCTGTTCACCTGACTGCCACTCAGCCTCCCGACTCTGTGCTCTCCTTAACCCTGACCGCTCTTAGATGGATCACTGAAGCACCGCCCGGCACTGCTAAGTTATTGCTCTTGCTTTAACTCTCCTACCCTCTGTTGTTCTCTCTCTCTCTCTCTCTCTCTCTCTCTCTCTCTCTCTCTCTCTCTCTCTCTCTCTCTCTCTCTCTCTCTCTCTCTCTCCTCATCACTCTTCTCTCTTTCTCACTTGGTGCATTTCTCTCTACACTTAATTTTCACTCTTTTCTTGTTGTTCTTCTGTTCCCTTCTTCTCCTGGCATAGTGCTAGTCACACCTGCTTCCTCCCCCACTGGCCAGAGCCCACCCTGAGGGACGCAACACAACTGCCTGACGTGGGAGTTCGGGACACTTAATCATCACAGACCACTGTGTACAGGATTAGACCGGCATGCATGTGTCAAGACACACACACACACACACACACACACACACACACACACACAGACAAACACAAACACAAAGAGGAGAGAGACACACACACTGTCCCCAGCTCTGTAATACATCACAGCATTACCACAACGTTTCCCATGCAGCACCACAGGAGAACTCTAATGACAAACACGTCTTTAACAACCAAGTCATAAATATTTATGTCTTCTCATCCCGCCCTGTTTGTCTTTGTGTGTATCTAAGGAACACACACACACACACACACACAGAGACACACACTGCATATAGTATGCAGTAAAAATGCAACCAACCAGACTCTGGAGGCAAAACACATCTGGGGGGCTTAAAAAGCGACACAGCAATTGTGCAGTATACATGATTTATAAATCATACACACAGAAGCATAATTATCAGGCACCCTGCTGGGCCTAACACACTGAAGACAACACAAACCAGACAAATAAGACGTCAGACAGGACATCGAAGACGGCGCCCAGGAAAAGCCTCGGAAGGCTGAGTGGGTGGTGAGGAGTGCTAAGGCGCTGTCTCTTCCTCTTCCTCACTCTCTCACAGACACACACAGAGGATCTGCCCAGCTTTCAACAGCAGTTTGACAGTCCTCCTGTAATCAGATCTGAGTGTGTAGGAGCCTGACAATCAGGAGAGCTAAGCTTCACCACCGCTAAGATACGACAGGATTCTAAATATATACCACAAGCTTTTACATATTTTGGCCACTGTCTGTGGTAGCATGTGTTGCCTGCAGCTGCATTCATTAACATGACCTCTGTAGCATGTTACAGTTTCAGAGACATCATTTTTGACATTATTTATATCTATGCCACAGGATGGCATTTTTTACTTAAGCGATTTTCCCCCCTGATAACAGTGTCAGTTCCAAGGGTCAGGTTAGCTTTTCAATACCCACAGGATTTTCCCCTCGAATCGCTGATTTGATTTTCCACCGATTGGATTTACTAATCCAATACTGGGTAGTACAGCGATTCCCATTTCATTTGTCAGATTCAGTGAATTCTCCTTCTCATGGTCCTTTGTTCATGAGCACAAACTCCATTCACTATCCATTAACCTTGCAGAATGCGCCACACCAAATGAATGCCACAGCGTGGCTGCTACTAAGTGTAGTTTTACTTCACATAAATACTATAGGGTATACATAAATACTGTATACAGGGTATACATAAATACTGTATAAAGGGTATACATACTCTTTTACTCTGTTTCACATACCTACATGACACTAATGACACTGGTCCATGGAGTATTACCACTGCATGTTTATTGTAGGACCTAATTGCGGTACCCAACCCACTACTTGTATGCAAAGAATTTCTCTCACTATAATTAACATATACATATACACTCCAGTGTGTGTGTGTGTGTGTGTGTGTGTGAACACCATCATCAATAGGCACACACACACACACACTCACGTATGTGTTGACGATGGTGTTAGAATGATGACAGACTGCAGGCTCTGAGCCCGAACAGATGAAAGTGTTAAGTCGGATTAAGCACTAAGATGTGTGTTTACCTCAATCTACAGCTGATGCAAATAAATAGGATTTTGGACAACTTGCTCCCATAGTGACCCGATTAATCTCCCATTATGTGTATGCAGGGAAAAAATCACATGGAACAAGATGGCAGAGTGCGCTAAGCAACCAGTTATTTGGCACAGCTTGAAGCAACGTGGAAAAGAGAGGTACACATCACACTGCATTGCTCAACTTGCTTTATGTACTTAACCAGATATCATTTAAGTAAGTGTGTGTGTGTAACGGATGCCAGCTAGCTTAGCTGTGCTTGTGGAACGTTGGTAAACCTCACTCCCCGACGCCTAAAGAGTGCTGCTGGCATGCGAGCCAGTAGCCTGGGCTATTGGCTCAATTGTTAGCGTGCTCGCCTCCCGATCCGAGGTGCTGCTTGTTCGCGGGTTCGAGTCTGGGCGTGTGCAGGGCTGAATCGCACAGGTTCAACACAACGCAGGTTGCATGTTTGTGTGTGCGCGTGCGTGTGCGTTACTGACAGAGCTCTGCTAGACAAGACATATAATATAGATTGTGGAATGTGGGCAGCAGTAAAGTTCAGTTCTGAGCCATTGGAGGGTAAACGTGTAGACATGATAAAAGATCACTACGTTTTTTATTCTTACCATGGCTGTCTGTTAATAATGCCCACCCATAACAGACCCTGAACACACACACAAGTGCAACTTAAAGTTGTGTGCACTTCTCTGACCAGTCGTGCGGCCAGGCCGCATGCTGCCCCACACCCATGTGACGAGTCGAGTGACGAGTCACAACATAAGTGTGCATTGGCAATGATGATTTTATCTCTCCATCTCTCTTCCCTCTCTCACTCTTTCCTACTTCATCATCATCATCATCACCATCCTCCTCTCCATACTTCATCTCACATGAGCACAATCTCTGCTTGTTCTTCACTTTGTTCAGACATGTGCTAATTTACATAATGTCTGTTTGAAATACTAGGAGGTGAGTGGTGTAAGAGCTGGCTAAGTTCGGAGTTCCAAATGTTGGGAGATGTTCAGATATACGGCCCAACCGCTTGATATCCACAGAACATGCAGACTTACACCTATGTCTGAAAGCAGCTATTGTGAGACTTATGAATGCTTACAGTAATAGCTTGTTTGTAAGGCTTTATGGATACTGGGTTCATAGAAAGTGCCTACACTTTGAGTAGCTTGCTGCCTCTGTTTGGACTGAATCCTGACATATGGCTGTGTCTCTGCTGAGCTTCCTGTCAGGATGTTGTGTGGCTTGTTCTTTTCTCCAAGGACAGGGTCACCCATAGGGCAACATGTCCTTACCTGCTTCCCTGACCTGACTGACATGAAGCTACAGACACACACATATACAGTACTCTCTCTCTCTCTCTCTCGGTCTCTCTCTCTCACACACACACACACACACACTCCCCTTGTTACACAACAGCAACTGTTTTCTCCGAGTCATCTTCACACGTCATACCCCATGCCTCAGACTGTAGTCAGAGAAGTGTTATTCAACAGTCCCTGTGGCAACAAACATGACTTAACTACCATGAAAATGTATGTACATGCACCAAAGTGTTGAAATATGTGAACAGCAGTTGATTAATGAATCATGGTATATATTTTTAATTAGATCATAATGATTAATTACCCTATACACTGTCATGTTCTGCACTGTAAATACCTTTATTATCGAATGGTCATAAGGTTTTAGTGGATAACATCTGCCATTCCAAACTCAGTCTGAGAAAGTTACAGCTTCCACAAAACCAACAGTGTCTAAAAGCTAGTCAAACCACATGCATGTGTGTGAGCATGTTTTGTTTCTCTTTTTGTGTGTTTGTTTAGTTTGTTTCTCTTTTTGTGTGTGTGTGTGTGTGTGTGTGTATGTGTGTGAGAGAGAGAGTGTGTGTGTGTGTGTGTGTGTGTGTGTGTGAGAGAGAGAGAGAGAGAGAGAGAGAGAGAGTGTGTGTGTGTGTGTGTGGACATGTACTTCTGCTACCGCTCAAACCCTCAGCCAGTGTGGGATCTTTGATGAAACATTAGCCATTTAATCACTGACACCAATCAATGCTCCCGCCTCACCACTCAAAATGACTGGAAATCGTTCTGGCAGCAGCCACCCGAGCCCGCCCTGCCTCCACACCCAAGAACACCCACACAGCCTCACCCCACACCCCTCACGCCCAGGGACCAGGGCTCGAGTCAGCCAAGCACAAACGAGAGAGCAAGAGAGGGAGGGAGAGAGAGTGGAAGTCAGTGGAGGAGTTTAAACACACTGGAGGAGCTTGTCTCCCGCTCAGGTGCAAGGGCATTCAGGGAGCATATCATCAGAATCAGTTTACAGCTCTGCAAGCTCAGAAGAATACGATTAGCGAATTAAATTTGTAGAATATGATTTGTGAAGGAAACAGTAAAAGGTACCCTAAAGAAGTGGTTCTACAACTGGGGGGGAGGGGGCTCCACCAAAAACAATAGAGGGGTTGCGAAATGATTGTCTGAATAAAAAAACACTTTTTTAAAGTTTATGTTCCTAATGTTCCTCCAAAAGTGGATACTCTGATTATGCAAACTAAACTCTCTACCTGAGCCTCAAATCACCTACAGTACCATCTGAGTTCAAAGGTGCGCTGCACAAGCTCAGTACAGACAGAGCACTAGGCTGCCGTTCACCACAGGGGCGCCAGTTCTACACTGGATGAGTGCTAGCTATGTACTGTATTGGAAAATAACAAAACAGATTGTCAAAAGCTGTCATGGACAGTTCTGCCTGTGGCGTGGACATAGCCTACCAAGTCATTTTCTGTCTGTGCCTCCAATCTCACAACATTACCCAAAGTAAAGCTATAATAATATGACTATAATGTTTTGTGCGGTTGGAGAGAAATTGTTTGCGAGACTTGGTCAGGGTTTTTGGGGGGTCACAGATGAAAAATTTAAGCCCACTGCTGTTTAAGCCCTAATGTGTGCTGCATCCTAAAACAATCTGGTAACCAATATACCTTACGTTTCAGTTGCCAAATCTTAAATCCCTTCCCCTTTTAAAAATCTACAAAATACTGACATGTTTTGTTTTAAATCATAGATATATTGTTGTTAAGCAATGTACCACTGTACACACATTTATTCAGCAGTTCAGTTTCTTTTCTTAATGTTCATTCAGGCTGAAATGAAGAAACACTTTTTTGAGGCTGTGCAACATCTCGACTCTTATGCAACATCAATACTGCACAAGGTCTACACTCACTGTATGATATGAATGTCCCATGAATGTGTTGTCTCAAGTCCCAAGGCCAGATACTTGAAGTAAAAAGCTAAAATGTCTTTTTAAATGTCTTGATATTCTGAATACACAATGTTCCTAAATGCCTGAAAGTACTGTGTACTAAGATAATCATGTATTCATGTTTTGAAAAAAGAGCATGGTGAACTAAAAAATTCAGGATGAACTATTCTTTCGATGGCTTCCAAAGGACCAAAGAACAGAGCAGGCCTCTGAGCTTGTTACCGTGAGCATTTGGTCCTCGGCTAACCTTTAAGTGTTGTGCAGCGTGAGACAGTGGCAGAGAAGAAAGCACCCGCTCCCTTGTGCCTCCTGACACAGTGCAAATGGACGGCCAACGCACGGCTACCAGCACAAAGGCCAGTGGGGAGACGTACTTGATTTCTTTCAGGGGCGAGCAGTGAGTCAAAGCCTCCCGACGGTAAAGCACATCTCCGTGAGCGCTGGCCTGCTGGACTTTCTGAAGAAAGCAGAAGTCACCTGCACAGCTTGCTCTGTGAGTTGTATATACAGTATGTCCCTGCCCCTTTGCTTCTCATTTCCAAAGCATATATACACACATATATATGACCCTGCCCCTTTGCTTCTCATTTCCAAAGCATATATACACACATATATATGACCCTGTCCCTTTGCTTCTCATTTCCAAAGCATATATAGACACATATATATGTCCCTGCCCCTTTGCTTCTCATTTCCAAAGCATATATACACACATATATATGTCCCTGCCATTTTGCTTCTCATTTCCAAAGCATGATGTTGTTTGTTTGTCTTTGTTCTCAGAAACAATAAAAAGGCATTCATAAAAAACAAGTCACTTCCACTACGCCTGGTTCTCCAGAGCTAACCAAGGGGTATGGGAGTGGAGTTGTTCCACAGCAATGGCTGCGACATGAAGTCAAAGGTATCCAGACCCAGACAGAGCAGGATCCTGATATTTGGACATCTGCTGCTTGCCGTACCAGGCTTCTCTGACTTTCTCTGAGACCAAGTGACAGGGAAACAACAACCCTTAATGATTCACTGGCAGATTGAACAGATGAGTCTTGTTTGCTCAGCTACAATGGGTTTAAATATAAATTTCTTAGACTTGGTGATTCACTGTTTTAAATTCACTTTGTACCTTGAACACAATGTACGAATCCATGTGCCTTATGACAACCAGCTTTGATGAAATTAAAGAAATTAAATTAAACGTCTTTGATCGGTGAGAGCCACGCATCATTTCATTTAGATGACTAGTCACAGAGTATCTTCACATAACACCAGTACCTGATGTGCAGGGTGCACAGCCTATCCTGCACCACCCTGACCAAAGAGCTCAAAAGACAGACAGCTGCAGTCCACCATACCTGTCTGTCAGCACAACTGTCCGTGGTCACTCCCACGTGCTCCGCACATAGCAGGTCAAGCATGCAATGCACAGCTGGCTTCGTGCATGCGACCTCACCTTAACCTTCGTTCTTCACTTCAG
>NW_027468657.1:33512690-33642690 GCF_046254945.1 Alosa pseudoharengus
CCTGCACAAAAAAAAACAATTTACTTGAATTATGTTGTTGATAATGTCTTGGGCAGCAGAGGACAGAAATGACCAGAGGCACAGTAGACCTGCCCCGAGCCTGTGCTGTGAGATGCCTGTTGAGTCCTGGGCCTGCTCTACACAAACGCAACCCGCCAGGCGCCAAACCTCCCTCCAGCCTGGCACAAGTGTGTGTGGAGAGATGCTTGTGACCTTCCCTCCTTCCCTACCCTTAGCATTCAGCGTTGGCCGCTCTCCTCTCCTCTTGCATCTGCATCTGCATCTGCACGTGCAAGAGCAGGAGGAGGATCAGGAGGAGGAGGAGCAGGAGGAGCAGGAGGAGCAGGAGGAGCAGGAGGTGGAGCAGGAGGAGGAGCAGGAAGAGGGGGAGCAGGAAGAGCAGGAGGTGGAGGAGGAGGAGCAGGAGGAGCAGGAGGAGGAGCAGGAGCAGGAAGAGGAGGAGGAGGAGGGGGAGCAGGAGGAGCAGGAGCAGGAAGAGGAGGAGGAGGAGGGGGAGCAGGAGGAGGAGGAGCAGGAGGAGCAGGAGGAGGGGGAGCAGGAGGAGGAGGAGCAGGAGGAGCAGGAGGAGGGGGAGCAGGCACCCAAGCAGCGGTGCTGGAGCTGCAGCTGCGGCTGGGGAGCTGATGCAGATAATCGCCATGACAACCTCCTTGCTGCAGGGGGGTGCGAGCGCTCAGTCACGCCTTTGACGTAGAGAGAGGTGACATCAGCGGGGCTCTTGTTCGGAGACTGTGGAGGAGGTCGATGCAGCTTTAATGGTCAGAGATTGCGTCAATTAGGAATTAATTGCTACACTGCACTTATTGGCCCCAGCGTCTCATTGCTGATTAGGTAGCCGACTCGTCGGGCTGCATTTAACTTGTCAGTGGCCACAAAGAATGTGATTATCAGGCAGCTGCTGTCTTTGTCAGGAAGGTGAGGTCAGTGAGGGTCATTCTGGTTATTTGGTCTCTCACTATCTGCACCAAGACTGGTGCATTTCTGTCCCCAAATCTACCATATGCAGAGCTAAAAAACAACCATATTGTTTATTCGTCATGGACTGTGATCCAATAGCATCTATACACCTTCAGGCAATAACAAGTCTTTGGTCTACAAACCACCAATAACCAATCAGCATTTATTCCATGCAAAGCCCCATGTGTACACTAAATACCATGACATGTTCACTCTGATGAAATGTGTGACGGCATAATGGAATATAGATTGGTCTATAGAATAGAATTGCCAGTGTCTGACCACCGAATGACCGTACCTTTTACAGCCCTCCAGCGCTCAACCAGCTGACTTCAATTAACTTCAAAATAGCAAGCACAACAATAAATGAAAATGGATGATGTCTTATCTCTCGTACTCCCAAAAGGCTTATGAGGTTGTGCAGGTGAGGACTAAAGGTGAGAGTGACCCCCTTCCCCTCCTCCACCACATTCACCGCATCACTTCCTTCTTGTCCAGCACAGCCAGCCGCTAGCGCACCGAGGGCATGGAGGCATTCAATTGTTTTTTTCCCCCTGCTGGATGTTGTTTTCTTCCCTGTTGTCCCTGCAGATGTATGTCAGAGCTTTACATCTTCACCCTTATTAATGTCACCACGCGGGACTAGCGGCCTGCTCGTAATGAGGGCCCATTAACGGGCAGACAGAGGCACAGCAGGCAGTTTAGAGATTAGCAGCCACGGACGATCACTGGCCTCGCTATTATGCATGACACCCACAGCACTGCACATTTGACAAAAACAGCGTTCTATGGCTGATCAAATCAAAACATCCAGTCAGAGTCTTACAAATGTTTGTCATTTGTTATTCAAATCCCAAGCTACAAACTGGGAATATTTAAAAAGAAATTTGGTTGAAATGTGATAAACTTGAAAAGTATATTCAAGTATATCACAAGTCAACTTGTACTGAAGTATATTTTATGTGTGTCGCAGAGCAATTTGATCTAGGTAGGCCATTCAACAAATAAGAGCAAATGTAAAATATAAAATAGGCTGCATTTATTTTAGGCTTAAAACTGCTGGCACAACTCAGGACACTGGAACAGGACTGTGGCGTGCAACTGGCCAAACATGGCAGCACCTCGCAGACTGGCAAATTCTGCCGGATGTGGATCCTTTCTGCCTGACCTTTGCTGAAGAGCTGCCTCAGGCGACACCATGTGCGGGGCAGCGCGATTGAAACAGGCAGGGCGTGGACTCACAGATACTCAGCACAAGAGCTGTCAGCCGCACAAGCAAAGCCCTTCTGATGGAAGCCAACACATTACTACACCCTTTCATTTAGCAGTGCACTCCATGCCATCCTGCATCACAAGCCTCACACGTCTATATGAAACAGGAAAAGTTTATACACAACAGAGTAAAGAAGAGGGAGCGAATGCACAGCAAGATTAAAGTCAAAAACTCCCCAGAGGACTATGGCAAGCCAGTGCTAATCCAGTCATTATTTATGACATAATAACAGTTCAACTGAGCCTATGTTATGCTTAATACTTTCTGAGTCCACTTGTTTGATCCCGTGCCAGAGTGGTGATTTGCACTGTTGTAACATTAGATTTTAGAGCAAGGGTAAACACTGGCAACGTCCAATAACCGATTAGGACTAAAGACTAGTAAAAACATTACTGCAGTGGCTGAGACTGTTGGACCCTAATGGCCAGCATTAAATAAGAAGCCCAATGGCTACACTGCAACCAGCGTGCGTGCTGTGACTGCAAGAAAACAAGACATAACGTTTGACTTTCTCTGCTTCAACACAAGGGCACGGCACAGGATGCTCTACTACCTAACAACATTTCAGAGGGGCCAGAGCCACTACAGAGAGAGTTTCTGTAGAGATAGGGCCACATGTTACTTTCAATCAATCTGTAGATTTGGATCAGTTGGTGTTTGGCTACTTTAATGCTGGACTCAACAAGCCTCCACCAAAGCGGAGTGAGAGTGCGCTGCCCACTGCTCCAGTCCAGTCGGAGCTGAAAGTGTTGTGAATCAGAATAATTTCTGTAAATGTACATACTGTGTACTTCTTATGGTCACATTTGTGATGTGTATGTATCTCTTGTGTCTTTGGTCTGTATATTCAGAGTATCCTTTGTTTATCCTTGAATTCAATGAAAGCCTGTCTAGAGGCCTTTTGCCTATCACCAGGTGTGAAATGTTAATGTTTGTAGAAACAGTATGGGGCCAGGCCTCTGAAGAACTTCCCAGGAAAGGGGGTAGTTTTAATTAAAAGACAATAGAAGCTGACCAGACTTGATGGCACCCAAAAGGCCACATCCCCTTCCACCACACCTTTACCTTGCATATTCATACTAGAGGTCACTCCTTCTCTTGTGTGTAACTTAAATATGATAGACTTGTTTTTGTATAGTCAGAGAATACTGGTGAAACCCATGATGGGGTGACACAAACATGCATCTCTCCCTTGAGGGGCACTGGCCCCTCATTGAAAAGAATTAAAGCCTGGATCCTGATATTCCATCGTCCTGACTGAGTCTTAAGAGAAATATGGTAGTAAAAATAGAGCCCTGCTCTGCTCAGGCGTCCTGTGAGGCGGCCGGCTGACCGTGGCCTCTGGCGCAGAGAGGCCCTAAAAAAAGAGGCAGGCGAGGCAGCGAGCGACCGAGGGAGCGCATCTCTCCAGCGCCGGCTTCTAAGCGACCCACTTTGTGGCATCATTTCTCAGCTGTCTGCCACACAGACCTCAGCAGCAGAAGGGGGGGGGGGAGAGAAAAAACGACAAAAACCCACAAGATCAGTGAAAAACAACAAGGGGAACAGAGAGGTCGTGGAAAACACCGGAACACTTATAACGTCCGCTCCAGCCATCAGCACCTCAGCAGGACAAGACGTAGTGTTCCCTCCCATTCCACCAGCAGAGGACCGCCTCACTGGGCAACTGAGGTCAGACCCTTTAACCCTTCACGCTAAAAACACACAGCGCTCAGGCCGAGGGCTTTCTGCGTGGCCATTAGGGGAGGTACTGACAGGTTCAACATGAGCCACGTGCCACAACAGGCGTCCCATTACAGAGCGTGCTGACATCTCAGCCCTGAGTCCGTCAAACCAGAATGCTCAGTCCGTATCCTGTAGGCTGCACTGCCCACGTCACCCCCATGTGTGTATGAGAGGGTCGAGGGGGGCAGCACGGTCCAGTCAGGCATCAGGATGAGAGGGGCGTGCGAGATGAGCTCCGCGCTACCGAGGCTGACGGGAGAGGAGGAGTAGGGGCGAGACTGAAGGAGCCCACGCAGACAGAGGCAGGAGATGGCACTTGCACCACTTCCAGTCTCTATCGTCTGATGTACACACACAGCGAGCTGGCACTCGGGAGCTTTCTGCATGAGTGCAGCCTCTCGTCCCTGCAGCATGAGGGAGGGGGGGAGGAAAATATAATAATAATAAACTGGCTTTCCCCTGGGTAAGCGAGGTGGAAACATCAGGAGCTCACCGTTCCCCTGGGAACGGATCACCGCACTGGCAAACACACACACATACAACATGGCTCAGTCGTCGAGTAAGAGTCTCGAACGCGAGAGTTCATCAAACATCATCATTCACCACGTCAACAAGGCGCTTAGCGACGCTGTGATTTTTTCCCCTCTTCTCCTGACAGATGCGACGGACTGGACAAAGGCTGTCAAAAACGCTCAAACGATCTGCAGAACACAGCTGTGCTGAGGTGACGTAACCGAGGCAAACGACTCTGCATTAAGATAAGAACACCTTGGGCCTTTTCTCTCCCCCCACTGTTTTTAATCAGCTTCTAAAAATAGAATGTCTTGTCACCTCCCAGATTGCGGGAGCATGAATAATTCAGAGCAAACATCACAGGTGCGATTACACATAAGCTCGTCCGCATAGCAAACGGAGCAACCAGCCACACGACAGCCTTCTAGTCTTACATCCATGAATCATGTTCCTTACGGGATATGCTGACATTTGAGTCGAAATACATTGGCATATATATGACGACCAGGCCGTGGCCTTGTAAGAGTCATGGCGTTCAGACATATGCCATGGGCTTTCAAACAGCTCCCAAAGCCAGTGTGAGCGCGCAAAGCCGAAACGCATTTCAAACGCACCCTCTGCAGCCCTCCTTGACATACATATTTGTCCCAGTATGTCTGAGTCTTTGTCCCGCATCTATAGATAGCCCGTTATCCAGGAAGCAGTCGGAGGCTTAAACACATCTGTCTCTCTCTATCCAGCTCACACAGTTCCCCTGTTTGCCTCTCTCCCACCTCCCCTCCCTCTCTCTCTCTCTCTGTTCCGAGGGCATCTACTCTGCAGTGGGGGAATTGGGGACCCTTCTTCCCATGGCCCATTTAATGAAAGGTGCCCAGTGGTGCGGTGCTCTGACAGAGGTAATCCTGTCCCCCCCCCCACACACACACACACACACCACCACCTCCACCTCCGCTGCCTCCCCTCCGTCAGCGAGCCAACAGGAGAGAGCCAGATAGCGGGTGTGACAGTCACACTCATTAAGGCCCTTTTCTCCACTCCACAGCCCGTGATTTGGCAAAGCGCGCGCCTAATTGGCCGGTCCCCTGGCGGTGCCGGGATGGGGGCAGCAGGAGTGGGGATGCGAGGCGGAGCTCGACTCGGCCCGGTGATTGGCACCCGGGGGGGCTGCTATCTTTGGGAGCGGCAGCTGACAGGGGAGGGGACAGGAGGAAGAGGAGCTGCTATGGCGACAGCATCGGCGTCGACGACGATGACAACAGACCAAGGACCAATGTAGAACTGTAAATGCCGCTCTTGCACAGGTCAATCAGGGTACAAGCATGTGAGTGTCCAGCAGAATCAGCCTTCTGGCCTTGAATGAATCAGGGCTCCTGAAGTGGAAGTGAGGGATCAGAAGGATGAGTGCGGTGCAGAGTGAGGGATGGGTGGAAGAGAAGAGGAGATGACAGCTAATGGACATGCGCTTCCCAGCTGAGGCTGAACAGGGGCTGAGCCTTGCACTCAGTGGTCAGGGCTGGCAGTCACTTGAGGTCAGGAGCAGAGCAGAGTACTTGTGTGAGAGTGTGTGTGTCTGTGTGTGCGTCTTAGTGTTTGTGTATGGTATGTGTGTGTGTATGTGTGTGTATGCATGTGTGTGTGTGTGTGTGTGTCTCTCATTCTATCACTCGCTCCATCTGAGCATCATTGTGCACAGCAGGAGACACACCTCTGCAGTCGCAGCAGAGTTAGACACTGACAAAGTGTGAAGGCTTATTCTGTTGTGTGTGTGTGTGTGTGTGTGTGTGTGTGTGTCTGTGTGTGTGTGTATGTGTGTGCGTATGTGTGTTTGTGTGTAATATGTATATGTGCATAGGTGCTAATGTCCAAAGCAATTATCTAGCCCATGACCGCATCCAAGCTTACCAAGGTCACTACCTTCTGATGCTTCAAACAGCCCCCTTCTCACTGAGATCTTCAGGGTACTGTTACCTTTTTGTTCCTAGATGACTGACTGACCAAATCAGTAGGTCATTAGCATTAATTAGCATTTTTCCTCAAAGTTGCACTTCTCTAAGCAAAGGGCCTGAGAATCACACTGAATCTACAGTCAGTGTTGGGAGGGTTACTTTCAAAACGTATTCCGTTACAGAATACAGAATACATGCCCAAAAATGTAATCTGTAACATATTCCGTTACATTACTCAATCTGAGTAACATATTCTGAATACTTAGATTACTTCCGCATTGAATTGCATTTTATAAGTGTAGGAATGCGGCCATCAAATCCTGCTTAGGCCTACTAAACAGGCCTATTCTGGTGTGTTCTTCTGTTCCAAATGGCTGAAGTGTTAGGCCCACATAGGAGAATGTAAAGTCAACTAAGCTACCTGATACAACTTTAAAATAGCAAGGACTAAAACTACAGCAGGCAACTAGGCTAATTAAAACAAACAAAATAAATAGGCTACTTTAAGGGCGTAGCCAGAAATTATAATTAAGGTGTGCCTGTGAGATTTTTCGGTGGCATCAACCCAGTACAAGTGAGGGGCGCATATGACAGGTGGAATGCAAATGACCTTTAAATGTAAACATGGGCAACTGTATATCGGTGCTCTCAAAATGAACGTGATCGCGTAATAATGACAATCAAAAACCGCACGTTAAAATATGCTAGGCCTACTCACAAGAATAATTCTTCAGAGGCTGCACCATATAATTCATTTTAAAACGTAAATGTAGATCTAATTAGAAAAAATAATAATCCATAAAGCTATTTTAAGTTAGAATAAAAAACGTCAAATGCAGTGCCTATTTTAGAGATTGGTCTGAACTAGGCTTTGCTTAGGCCTATTGCTTAGCAAACTGTGTAACCGATTGGCCGAAGTAGCCTGAGCTATTAATACTTGGGAAAATATCCTTTGAACAGATATCAGGAACCACGATCAGTGAGGAACAGGAGTTACCTCCACTTACTTTACTCCTAATTTGCTGTGCATTTCAGGGTCTCCGATGATGCGTCCATAATGCGCGCTGGCTGCGTTTTGAGGCTAGTGCAAGACGGCGGGGCTTGGATTTAAACATGTAAACAATTTCATCATAGATTGCTTTCAGGAGCTTCTGGGAAATGGAGTTGCTTTAATTTATTTAGAGAGTGAACAAACTTATGAAACAGAGAAGTATCGTCATGTAAACCATTGATTTCAACAATGTAACTGTATTCTAAATACCAACTATTTAACTTGTAACTGTATCGGAATACAGTTACTCATAATTTGTATTCTGAATACGTAATGCCGGTACATGTATTCCGTTACTCCAACACTGAGTCTACAGTATATTTACACTGTTCACAAAACTCTCTCTCTTTCACTCTCTCACTCTCTCTCTCTCTCTCCTTCCCTCCTTCCCTCTCTCAGACTGCAGAGGTGAGGATTTATGATGTGGTCTAAATGAGCGAAGTCTATGGTCTGTTTAATACCTTGTGCCTTGTAGCAGGAGGACTCTAAATTCTTCAGTGAACAGATAATTTATAATCTGCAACTTCTTGACAAGGGCCTCATTCATTTGGAGTGTTCTCATGCAAGAGTCTGACAGTCAGTGTTGTGTGCTTGCATGCAATTATGTGTGTGTGTGTGTGTGTGTGTGTGTGTGTGTGTGTGTGTGTGTGTGTGTGTTTTGGTGCATGTGTGTTGGTGCTAGTGTGTTGGTGTGTGTGTGTGTGTGTGTGTGTGTGTGTGTTTTGGTGCATGTGTGTTGGTGCTAGTGTGTTGGTGTGTGTGTGTGTGTGTGTGTGTGTGTGTGTGTGTGTGTGTGTGTGTGTTTTGGTGCATGTGTGTTGGTGCTAGTGTGTGTGTGTGTGTGTGACCCAACCCACTCCAGAGCACAGCTATAAATACCTGCCAGGCTCGCTCTCCCACTGTAGCCCTGTACTGGATATCACAGCGTGCCCATGACAGACAGACAGCACTGAGATAGTTTGCATATGGGCTGCGGGCAGCTGGTTCACTCTGACACTGAGCTGAGTGTGGGGACTGAGTAGGCTACCTGGCAAGACCACTGCACTGCTCCCATGCCAGGCTTCTGTCACTGCACAAGCCCCAAAACAAAGCAAAAAAATACAATACAATTCGTAGGAGTGCTAACAGTCATTTGAAAATGTTTGTGTTTGTGTGTGTGTGTGTGTGTGTGTGTCTTTGTAATTAAAGACAGTTAATGCTTTATTGATATGCCTTACTTATCCAGACATCATTAGGCTTAACCTAGCAGAAAAAATTGCTCATTTGGCAATGCTTACATGGCACCTCTGGGCTGCGTGCAAATGAACGATGGCCTCGTCTCACCTGGGCTTCCTCGTGTTATCAAAGCGTTTCACTCATTGGCTGATTTATCTGATGAAACTCAGTGTGAGACTGAGCAGCTGTGCTGCTCTGAGGGAGCGGAGTGGAGAGAGTGTGTGTGTGTGTGTGTGTGTGTGTGTGTGTGTGTGTGTGTGTGTGTGTGTGTCTATGTGCGTGTGTGTGTGTGTGTGTGTGTGTGCGTATGTGTGAGTGTGTGCCTGTGAGTGTGTGCATATGTGTGTGTGTGTGTGTGTGTGTGTGTGTGTGTGCATATGTGTGAGTGTGTGCGTGTCAGTGTGTGTGTGTGTGTATGTGTGTGTGTGTGTGTGTGTGTGTGAGCCCACCATGCAGCACCTCTCCAAATCCTCACCTCCAGACAGCGCCGAGGCCCCAAAGCCTGCTGCTGCTATTCTTACCCTGCGCAGGCTGCCGCTTAGCCTCCTCTAAATGAGGAGCTGTGTGTGCTCTGGCCCATTCACACATTCACACTTCCCACTGCCTGCCTGCAGTGACTCGCACCGCACAGCGCAGCGCAGCACAACCTCCAGCACCCCGAGGACCCCGAGGACCCTGCGGGGCGTCCGTCGGAGCGCCTGACGGAGGAGCAGCTCGCTCAGCCAGGACCCCGATGGTTGGTTGGCGTCTCAGGTCCCCTGTGATCTGGATCAGGCAGCGATTTGTGCATGACGAGCTCAGCGGCTCATTAGTTGGGGGCGGCGGGCGGAGATAGCGCTCCTCAAAAGACAAACAACTTAATTAGCTCCTAGCGCCGCACCGCTAACAAGTTTAGGCCAAAATACTTTAGAAGTGCTTGCTCCAATCATAACAGCATCCAATCCTGTAATTACACTGCTGTTAGATTCCGCCACATGCCTGCACGGTTGTGTGCTTGTGTGTGTGTGTGTCGTGTGGGTCTGGTTGTGGCTTGTGTATATGCGTGTGTTGGGTGGGCGGAGGTTTATCATAATTAAAATGTAGCCATCCCAAGGGACAGAGCCAAGAGCTAGTGTGCTCACTAACACATCCCACTAACACAGCTACACACAGTTACACACATACAGTACTTACACACATGCACGCACGCACACACACACACACACACCTCCTCTTGTGTCTGGTAACCCAATGGCATTTATACAGTACATAAGGTAAAACTTACACACTGGACATGCCACACTAATTAAAAGCTGACCTTAGTGTCATCAGGAGAGACTTCTCTTGTTAGTGATACAAAGTAAACTTTAAAAACAGAAAATGACCAAAGAACATAGTCTATTGTTTTGGATAAGCTGGCAAAGTACTGTTGGGGTGCTGGAGTATTGGAACAGGTACTCCAGACCAAATGATCTGTTTCTGACTAAAATGCACAGATGATTTCAGGTCTGCAACCCAAGAAAGCCCTCTGACTACTTCTCACTCATCACTCCTCACCACACACTGTCACTCTTACTATCTGCTGTTGCTTTGATACGATGGACAGAACAGAGCTCAATGCACAGAGAGGAAGGGGAGCATCAGCTCTACTTAGTGGAGCTATTAAGTCCTGCACTTTAGCACTGTCTCCTCTGAGCAAGCCGAGCACTGTGTGTCTGCGCTGAGCAGACAAGAGAGTTTTTCAAAAGCACACTGACACAGAGAGAGGCAGCCTGAAAAGGGAGCTGGCAAGGAGAGGCGAGGGAATGTGTGTGTGTGTGTGTGTGTGTGTGTGTGTGTATGCCAGAGCCCTGAGTAAACCTGCCCCGCCTCCTCTTCTCGCCCTGTTTGATCTGCCTCTGTGTCTTCTTGCTAGTGTGCACCGCAAACAGAGGGAGGGAAAGAGAGAGAGGGAGAGAGAGGGGAGAAGAGAGACTAGGAATAGGGCTCTGTGCATGGTACCATCTCTCCTCATCTCATCTCATCTCTCTCTCCCTCTCTTTCTCTCTCATGCACACACACATACACAGACCCATGCATAGCCCCAGGTCTACATCACTGCCCGCCTGCCCGCCTGGCGCCCCTTCAGTGGTCAGTCCAGTCCATCTACCCTGGCTGAGAACATACAGCAACCTTCCTCTCCCCCCGCCTTCCCTCCACCACCACGTCCACCCCCTCCAGCCTCTCTGCTCCCATCCCTATAGATTAACCATGACAAGCCCTCACTCAGGCCTGCTTCTGCAAATATACATCACCTCACTCAGGCCTGCTTCTGCTCATATACATCACCTCACTCAGGCCTGCTTCTGCTCATATACATCACCTCCACACCTCACTCAGGCCTGCTTCTGCTCATATACATCACCTCCACACCCCACTCAGGCCTGCTTCTGCTCATATACATCACCTCCACACCCCACTAAGGCCTGCTTCTGCTCATATACATCACCTCCACACCTCACTCAGGCCTGCTTCTGCTCATATACATCACCTCCACACCCCACTCAGGCCTGCTTCTGCTCATATACATCACCTCCACACCCCACTCAGGCCTGCTTCTGCTCATATACATCACCTCCACACCCCACTCAGGCCTGCTTCTGCTCATATACATCACCTCCACACCCCACCCCACCCCACCCCAGCCCAACTCACACCACACCACACCACTCCACTCCACTCCATTCTACCCACGACTCACATCACAAGAGGCGTGGGGCAGCGAGTTTGTCACCGATCGCCACCATTAACGAGAGCCAGAGGGAGAAGAAAATATGGGTCAGGTCATCTGCTACGAAGAGGCAGCGGCTATTGGGATCTGACAATGGCCATGCTAAAAGCCCAATGGCTGACTAAAATGCTCAGTGCTAAATGCTCACTGTTGTAAACAAGCCAAGGCGGAAGGACATGAAATAAATAAACAAAACAATGGGGGCCAAGAAATGTCTGGCTGTGTGGCCTTCTAATCCCACCCCCCCCCCCCATGCCAGGACAGGATGGGAAGCTGGAGCCAGAGCCACGGGACTAAGAGAGCAACAGGGCCGCAGAGTAGCCATCTGCCCCAGGAACTCTATATATGCGGAGGTGTGTGTGTGTGTGTGTGTGTGTGTGTATGAGTGTCCTTGTGTGTATCTGTGTGTGTGTGTGTGTGTGTGTGTGAGCAGTGTGCGAGTGTGTGAGTAGTGAGCAGTGTTCCGGGCAATATGTTGCGAGGGGCTGAGCCCATTCAAGCACAGTTCCCTATACAGCACACACAGACCATATGGTAGGTCTCTGAGATTAATGAGTGCATTTATCATCTGTGAGCCATGTGTAGAACTAGATCCAGCTATCAAGTGTGCAACATTACATCAGGCCTTCTTATCAACAAAGAGTGTAATGATATGGAGTTTGAGTGAGAAAACACAAAAACAAACTAAAAACACATGAATCAGAGAGGGACAACATATTTTCATCACAATAACACATATCTTAGCATTCTAAATGTTGTGATGAGAAGTACTCATATATGCTGTCTACACCTATATGTTTAGCAACAAGATGTGGATGTATATTTGTTGCACATATGATGGCACAGATCATTATTCCTACCTATGCTGTCTGTGAGGAGAACGTCTGTGGAGCTGAGCTGAGGTGAGCTAATGAGGACCTCCATCGGCAGGCTGGCGTGGGGTGCAGGAGCGCTCTCGTCAGCGGGGGAGAGCAGCGCGCCATCCATCATTAGCCACCGCACATTAGCAGCTAGCACCGCATACCGCTAGCCCATTAGCATGGGACATCACAGGGCACGGCCTGACCTCACTACACACACACACACACACACACACACCAACCAAACCATAATCATTAACAGGGGACAACATACAGACACCTTCAACTACAAACACAAGTGCAGTCATAGCAGTTTCATTTCCACCATGACCTGAGCTAGGTCAAATGCAAATGTTCCACGTTTTAAATCTTTTAGTGTGGAAACTGTTTTTCTTACTTCTCACATTCCTTTCCCTCAAACTCTCTTCCCACCTCAGAGAGTGTGTTGTCACAGGTACAGCGATGGCGGGCGTGAGAAACGAGCTATTCCGGAGCACGCCTGCGGAAGGTGCCAGAAGTGAGCAGCCTGTTGTTCTGATCCACGCGGCGCCCACCTCACGCTCCGCATCTCATGCTGAGCACAAATGAACTCAGGCTACCTCCGTGGCAGCTTCCAGGTCTTCTATGTGCTGCTTATTCAGAAGCATTATATGAAGCGATAAATGTTATGAGGGCACTCCTTTAACTATCTAATATAATATCCCAGATGCGGCAGCATAGGAGTGACCAGGGGCTCAGGAGTACAGAGTATGTCTTGGCATTTGTGTAGTGACCTATGAGCCTGCACCAGACGTGATAGAGAAATGTCAACCTCCTTAAACGTCACAGAGGGCAGGGGAGGACACATGCCATGCGTGTGTGTGTGTGTGTGTGTGTGTGTGTGTGTGTGTGTGTGTGTGTGTGTGTGACAATGTGTCACACATTGTCTTGCAAGGTCTCACAACAAGCGACTATGTCCACTCAATTCTCTCTCTCTCTCCCTCACACACACACACACGCACACACACACACACGCACACACACACACACACACACGCTCACACACATGCACACACGCACACACACACGCACACACACACGCACACACACACACATGCACACACACACACACACACACACACACACACACACACACACACACACACATAAAATCTATCTGTGTAGTGCAACCTAAACTCAAAGGCCAATTTTCCCTGTGTGTCTGCAGGGAAAAGCCAGAGTGCAGAGCAGAGGTGAACGAGCTCTTCACCAAAGTAAACAGCCCCTGATGAACTAAAAAGTTCTGCTGCCATATGAACACATAACTATAAGAAAAGCTGGGAGCCTCCGAAGAGGTTTATTTCCTCACATGCAAAAGGTAGATTTGAAACTATTTTAGCAGATATGATGGGCAAGACACTAGCACTGCAGAGACACACAGTGCTTACTCGATATGTGCACACACACACACACACACCTCAGCAGCATCAGTGGGGGCAGTGCCTCAGGGGTCATCTGTCCACGGTGGAGGTCAGAGCCTGTGACAGTCCAATCCGTCCCTCCCCACCCGCCCCCCAGGTGCTGCCTATAATGCAAACACTTCATTAACCGGCCAAATGGACTCCACTTAATGAACAGGGCCCGCTCACCCTGTCACAGGCAATTCGTCGCGGAGACGCGCGAGCACTCACTTTCCAGGCCAGAAATGGGCTCAGCCAAGGAGAAGCAGCCCCCTGAGCTGTCCCGCTGGGGCCCTGGGAGCGCTAGCGTGAAAGACCTTAAGAGAGGAGCGATGGCTAAAAACGGAGGGCCCCGCTGCCCTGGATTCGCCATGTAATCACGTTTGAGGCTGCGCTGCTCAGGGTAACCTCTGAGCTACCCCTGTTAGACATTTCTTTCATTGAGAGTCATCAGTTATGCCAGTGTGAGTTATTGTTTGACAGATAAGGGGAGAGGCTCTGTGGGCTTTTGTCTTTGCCATGCAAAGGACCTTTACCTTACTGCTTGGACATTCAATTATAAACATCTATTAAAAGGTCATGTGATGGCCAACTGAAAAAAGGGCGATTAGGTTTGAATGCAGCGCTTGAAATAGTCTCTAAATGAGAGGGGAGTTTAGACAGAGGTTGTGCAGACTGTGTCTCTAGTGTACACTGACAACTGAGAGAGTGCTTGTGTAATGACAAATCACACAGGCATGCTTGGTGCAGTGACACAGCATGTTTGAAACGCTTTGATCAGTTTAAGGAAATGGGCTTGTGCACTGCTTCAAACACAAACACAAACCCAGTCTGAGTGAGAGCAGAGAGGAGCCAACTGTAGGGAGCAGGGGAACTAGGACTGCCTGAGTGTTAGTGCTCCCACAGACCAGCACTGCTCACAGGGTTACCATGTTAGAGAATCAGCCTGACCCTGGAGCCCTGCTCTCACAGTAGAAAAGACTGCCTGAACCCGTACTCCTGGGGACAAACCCTCTTTCGGCTCTTTTACCACACACACATACACACACACACACACAATATTTTTTCCTTTAATTCAATTCTAGCTGTCCTCCCATCAGCCCCCAAGCTTCCCCCTGACCCTTCCCACACACACACACACACACACATACCCCCCCCCCCCCCCCCCACACACACACACACACACTCTGCTCTCCTGAAGCGAGCAGTTGAGTCTCAGGGCTTTGTGGCTGTTTCCCTCTCAGCGCTCCTGTCTGGTTTGTTGCCTCGGCTGCGTCTCATTATGGGGATGCTGCTACCTGCTCTGTGGAGTGGCAACACTGCTCCACTCTGCACACACACGCACACACACACATGCACGCACACACACACACACACACACACACACACACATGCACGCACGCACACACACACACTTTCCAGACTGTGTGAAATTGGCTCCAGGGACTGAGAGGACGGAGAGGCTATTTTTAGACACAAAGCCTTCCCTTTTTAAAACTGCTCTCCAAAATAGGCTCTCCAATGATTAAGACTTCCAAACACCACCTGAAATGCTATATAATCCACAAACAGTATTTAAGTGGGTAAACCAGAACATAAATAGAGAGAGAGAGAGAGAGAGAGAGAGAGAGAGAGGAAGACAGAGAGATGGTGCAGCATTACAGCAATGTTAAGTTGTGTATCATTGTGTCTCGTATAAGAAGCACTGAGGAGGCTCGTTATGGATGTGATTCAGTCCTCTTCAACAGCGCATTAGCACAATGCCCACTGTGGGGCTGCCATGCCAGGAGAGCTGTCCCATCTGAGCTGCCATCACATTACTTTCTCTTTGGACTGGCCAGATTATCCTCTGGAAGGCCTCTTGGTCTAACAGGAGTCACTGGCGCCTCTCCAGTGACCCGTTACACAATGGTATTGTCCAAAACAAAAATAAAGGCCTGCAGCTGCCTACCACGGCTCCGAGCCTCTGTCCTGTCTTTGAGTTTATGCATGTGTTGTTGTGAGTCTGCATGCGTATGTGCATGTACTATAATCCAGGACGCAGGGCTGCATCTGACTATCTCTGCATCCATGGGCTGGAGTCCTAGCTGGGTTAGCGGATAAGCATAACTGAATTCTAATGAAACTACCACTTTCAGTGCATGACTCACAAATCAATGCGGTCAATAGCATTAACCCCAGATTGCCACACGTGGCAGGGTCTTTAGTTAATGCACAGACGTCACAAATACAAGAGCCCGCTTACGGTATCTGGCTGGACGCTGCTTACTTCCAGGCTATTTACTGCATTAATACTGACACAAACATTTAAGACGGCAGACATGGATTGGAGAGTTCTGTGAAGGTGCTTAATTAGCCGTGCTCAGGAAGACTGTCTGAGGGGCCGCCAGGAGCTAATGGTTTAAGTGGAGCCGGCATCTCCCTGAGCCCGAGCAAGTGTCAGGCGGATAGTGCTGACAGGCAGAGTCGCGTCTGGGCCGCTCGCTGGCTCGCTCCAGCGAAGGCGCTGTGGGGAGCGAGCGGAGTGGCGACGCTGCTAATCCCGTTATGCCGTCACCCGCCTCTGTGTGCGGCGAGAAGATGGCTGCCTGTCATGCCGATGCCCACCGTGTTTGTCAGACGCTCCGAGCCCTGAGATGACTTCAGTCCAGTGTGGCAGCCCTGCCCGGGGGGCTGCTGACGGTGCAGAGGAGCATCGTCTCTCACTCTCACCGTCCAGGCCAGCTCGGATGGTCCTCCACAATCCCATCATGCCATGACCTAGTCTATGAGAATGGACGCTGCCTCACCTCATTGTGTTTTTAATCCCAGTTGTGGTCTAATCGTGCTTGCTTTAATTAGTTTGCGTCCACAGTGGTGCTTAATCCTCAGTGCTGTTTAAAGGGGAAGATCCCGTTTGCCATGTGCCTTCAACACATTTATACACACACCAACACATCTATATAACTCAACACTTTTCGTGTTCGACTTCATCAGCCTGATCATGCAACATAATCTAAACATATTCCAGGGGGTTAGAATTGGAAACCTCTGGGTATCATGTGACAAATGTGTCACTTTTTACTGGGACTAGGAGCTAAAGCAGGGCAGCATTTATAACCATGTCATGCCATTTGAAAATGTATACCGTGGTTTTGACAAATCATGACCAGAACATTAGTGTCTGAATGACTGAATGAATTCAAATGTGAAAGTCAGTAATGTTTAACTTCACTACTACACTATGAATACGGCACATGACCTCCGTTGGTCATGATATAAACTTGCAAAAATATTGCATTAGGCAATTTCCCCGTGACCCAAATAAAGCCATCTAGATGATTACCAACTCAGCACACTGCCACGGGGCAAGACAGGCCCAGTCCTGAGTGTGTCTCCTTGTCCTTGAGCCACTTCTTGGCCGGCCCCTGCTGGCCCTGTGGCCCTCCCATGGGCGCTGGCCCAATACTCCATTTCCCTGATGAAGTGGGGAAGCCGCCGCTCCCTGATGGGGTTCGGCCAGTGAAGCGGAGCACGCATGAAGGCCACAGACACATGGCTGGCATGAGGGGGGGGGGTGAGCCACTTGGACACCGTGATCTCCAAGCATCTTGCCCTCTCGTTGGCTTGGCTGCCCAAAATGAAATCCCATTATGCAATGTAATGTTTGGTCCGGAGGTGGAGTAATTAGACAGAGTAGATTGTGCACAGCTGCCTGCAGGAGGGTTTGTTTCGTGAGCAAACGGCTGTGTGAGCATACAGAGAGAAGATAGGCAGCGCCGGGGCATGGGATGCCAATGTGGTCAGTTTTAACTACTGTCCAGTTAAAGGCACTCTAAGCGATGCTGGGTAACGTCACTTCTGTTGACGTTCAAACAAAACAGAAAGCTAGCCCGCTACTTCCTCCCCCTCCCTCCCGTGCAATTGAAACTACAGTAAACGCGCATGTCGTCAGTGACTTGCTGGTTGTTATGTTTTTATGGTTAAGGTTTGCCCAAATTGTTTTGTGGCCGTTTTTGGAGCCTGGGTTGTCAACAGAGATCGCGTTTTTTTTTTTTTTACAGTTTATTCAGGACACAGGCAGCTAGCAGATGGTGAGGTGATGTTTGCTGTAAGTGACAAAAAAATGTTTTAGCCTAAAAAACGTATGGCATCGCTTAGAGCACCTTCAAGTGTTCTCCTTTGGCATCTGAATGATGACCAACACAGCACTTTCGAGCTAAATTTTTCATCGTTGTAAAATACACAAAACATTATGTTTCTGATTATAGCCCTTATCCATAAATATATCAAACTGTTCTCATTCAAATGAAATTGGTTCAAGCACAAACAGAGTGTGTATTTATGTATTTATGAGAGTATTGTTTATGCAAGAGGCCAATCTACAAATCTGTTTGACTGGAAACAGCCCTGCGCATGTGCAATGAGAATGGAATATTATGGGACTTCAACATAGGCCAACAAGATGAGCTCAGATGCGGGAGACGTGGGCCATAATCAAATTAAGTAATACATTGCAAGTCACCCACAGACTCATAGTTGGTGTTCCAAGTATGTTTACAAACATTATTTCCTGTAAGGACACAACAGGCTCAACTGAGTTTCACTGAGCTGGCGGCTTTGTAGAGAGTAGCTCCAATTACTGTTTAGCATCAGTGACTCCACCTCCATGCCAAAGCACTGCACATATTTGTGTTTCCTGCGTCCTGCTCTGACATCAAATGGCCACAGTGCAACGTAGCCAGCCCCCCTGGCCACACAACACACAAACTGGAGCAGCTTATCTCCAAATGAACAAATAGCATCGGGATGCATTCTGAAAACTAAAACAATTCCATTCCCAACTGTAATCCAAAATCCTCAATCGACACATAATCCCACACCTACACAAGAGATGCTCTGATCTGCACCATTAGTTTAATGAAAGTTCTCAGCAAATACAAACGGATGCATCAGCGAGTGTAAATATGCTCGCAGAATAGGGACATGAATGTATGACTCATAAAAAAAAATCATATCCATCATAAAAAAAAAACTATCCACTCAGTATTACGTTTTTAGATGTCCTTAAAGAGTTGTATGATTAAAAGCACTGGTAGCTTAGGGAGTGGCCTCCTTTCTTAGGTAATAACCCTCCTCCTTGTTGAGCCATCATTATTTCCTAGAACACCTTCCCATCACACCCTCCCTGGGATGCAAGTGAACAGAAGCAGGCAGACAGAAAGCGGAGCATTTTTTTGTGTACAGTCATTCAGTGTAAGTAAGTAGTGGCTCTTTTGGCTTAATCCTCATGATGCTCTGCTGTAAAAAATCCCATTAGAACCATTACCAGGCAGCCTCCCGCTGCTGGGTCATCCGTCAAAATGGACGACACAGGCTTAGCTAGACAGGACCGTTCGGGGACACAGTCTATTTCCCCGGAGGATGGGCGCCTGATGGCCAAATCTGCCACTTTGCACTGTGCTGATGATGATTATACCAACATACTGTAGCTGGCGGATGGAGAGAAAACAGGACTTAAGACACACCATTCTGCTAGCGTGGCAAGAAGAGGATCTAATCTGTTTTACGGGCACCCTGGGAAGATGTCCGATGCCGAGGTCAAAGAGCACTTATTGAACTGAAGGGGGTTCGAAGGCAAAGTGAGACAGATGGACAAACGGAGGAGAAGGGAGATGAAGGGAGATGGGGACGGGGTTGGAGGTAACGGATGAGACAAACGCAGATGATAAATGTAGCCAAGTGACAGATACTGTACATAAAGGGACGAGGGAAAACAGAGGGCTCAGCAGCTGGATGCTGGCAAAGAACAGCAAATAGTGAGTGGCAGATATAAAGAGAAGACTGTACGAGGTTAGCAGCAGTGGAGAGGGAATATGTGTCTGCTGAGCGCTACAACCGAACCTATTAGCATGTGGGCCTGGCCTCCGACCCAGGGGCCCGAGGGGCCAGCTTACGAGTGCAATCACCTCAGAGGACACACCGAGCGCTCAAGATTACCAGCAGCCCACTCTCATCATAACCCCCAGATACCGAGGGTGGCCGACGTGCTTTTCATCCAAATGACATGGGCCGTGTCCCGGCACCTGGCGCCTTTTCAGTGCTAATCTTCCCGCGTGAGGACCTAAGCGGGGGCTATTTGGGCCGTTTAAGCTGCGTACTGGGCACAAATAAACAAACAAACAAACACCACATCCACTTCTCCTCATTTAGGAGGACTGCCAGGGGCCTGTGATAAAAAAAAAGCCATTTAAGCGTGTGCGACTGGCTCTCAGGCATAAATAAAAACAGTGCTGCCTTGATTAAACAGCTAGCCTCAGCCTCGGTCAGTTCGGGCCAGTAGATGGCCAGGACCTGCAGCTGTGGCGGAGCATTAACGAGGGACCAACCTGCCGAGTCACGCTCCACCACACAGGCTGCTCGGCGGGGCGGCTTGTTTGGTCTAAACGAGCGGACAGAGAGGCCTCACGGAGAGCTGCGGGGCTCCTCACAGGAGGAGGACAGGCGGGGACACGCGCGGCCAATGGGACGCTGCCAAACACGCAGCTGGCGCAGAGCCGGCCGTCACGCACACGCGGAGAGACAGGCCCGGAACATTCCCCAACTTGTCAGCCGGGCGCCCGGCGATGCGGAGTGGCAGGTCTCTCCGAGGCGGCTGGCGCTCTTGCTCCGCGGCCGGCTGCACGAGACGATCTGCGTCAGCTGGCAACTTTGCCGCGAGCGGCGGGCGGGACCGCTGGGAGAGTGGCATCAGCTCCTCCCTCCAGCCCAACAAACACTAACATTTACGAGGAGAACAGCCACTAGACACAAACATGGAAAGCCATCCCCTGGACACTGTACATGCAAGGCAGGATTATAGACTGGTGGCAGGCAGCAAGATTAAGATTTAACATTAGGACAGACCGAAGCTATTTGGTTGATGTATGAGCAACTCCCCTGTCCAGTCTGTTTTTCTATTTTCCGCCAAGAAAATGGGCTGTAAAGTGAGAATATTATTGTCTTTCTCCATATCTAGTTACAATATTGTAACAGCAAATGTAATTCTATCAAATGATAAAGCCAACAAACAGGATTTTACACAACTGTGTGCGTACCTGTCAATTCACCTCAGTTCTCCTTGTAACAGTATCAAATGGCAAGGGTAGGCACTAGGCAGTGCAGGCAGGCAGATACTGTGCAATTCCATTACACTGTAAAGCATTTTAACAGCATTATAATCTCCTCCATTGAAGCAGCTGAGAGCAACACAAATCTATTGAGGGGAGCAGACAGAGAACCTGACACTACATAAAATGAAAATGATTCTAATGCTACAGTGGGCTACTAGCTCTTCTGCTGGAGAGATTAGCCCAGGTGTCAGGGTGGCAGCAAAAAAGGAGCCTTGCTTTCTGGTGATTAATGAGGCCTCTCCAAACGACCCTCTGGATATTTATTGATTGTGTGCTGAGCCTAGCCCTGGCCTGAATGAATCTGCAAGCAAACACATGCAACTATTGCTCTCACTTCATCCGAAGCCACAGCCTGATCTGATAAAACAATCCCACCCTTCCAACCAACAATGGTCTACGATGTGTGGCCCATTCCCAGTAAAGAAAGAACAGGAAGTACTATGTTTCTATGCAGAGAGGCTGTGAACTAAACTGCAACAAAGAGACTGGTCTAAGAGAATGTTACCCTTGTCTGGGTTAAAGAGGTAGGGCTCACCCAGTGGCAGTCCAGACTCCTGGGCCAAATGCAACTTTGTGCAAACAGTGGGTCCATCGTTGACCTTGAAAGGATGACTTAAAATATGGACTACTGTTCAAGTGTATACTACTACTTAAATGATATCAAACAGCACGACAGGACGCAAGTGTCACGTGTTTCATTAGACACGTGGTAAAACACTGAAGAAAAGTACAAAGAGAGAGGTCACCGCGCATCCTCGAAAACAACTAGGTACAACAAGGAGTTCTTTTTTGCACCAGCCTTGAGAAAAAAGCGAACCAGGATCACGACGGCTCACGACTGAGTAATTTAGTATCAGCACAAGGCAGGGGAGCAGACAAATCTGATGTTCAGCCCCCCCCCCCCCCATTCACACACACACACAAACACACGTTCATACACTCATTGTCTCTCTCTCTCTCTCTCTCTCTCTCTCTCTCTCTCTCTCTCACACACACACACACACACACACACACACACACACACACACACACATACACACATGTTCATACACTCATTCTCTCTCTCTCTCTCTCTCTCACACACACACACACACGTTCATACACTCATTCACTCTCTCTCTCTCTCTCTCTCTCTCTCTCTCTCTCTCTCTCACACACACACACACACACTTTGTTTACACCCTTGATCTCCTGCTCTGGGAGCATGGACTCATCATGTGGGGCAGCCAAGCATGGCCTCACACTGTGACCAAGAGCCTGGACCAGGTAGTGCCACTTCCACTAGCCGTGTTCCGCTCAGAGACCTGAGCCTGAGATGCTGCTTCAGCCTTGTTATCAGGAAGAGTGGCTGTCACACAGTGAAAGGTGCTTCTTAGATTTTTTGGCACAGGACAGTTTCTCAAAACACTTCAATTAGCTCAGTTGAGGAACAACACTCACACTTCGGATGTTGCTGAATATCTAAATACCAGATCAATTTTGACCCTACAATTCTGTAATTGGTGCCTAAATAAGACGCCCTTGTGAGTGTCCTGATATAATACCTTGAATGGCTAGGGAATGGCACATGGATGCTAATCATGAGAACAAGCTAGTGTCCTTCCATGATCTAGTCTATGGATGGGACTTGTGAACCCATTCACCACCAATTGAGCATTTAAATCCCGACTAACATGTTTATTTAGATAACCAACTACTTCCCTGTGAACGTGACCAATGCATACCCCCCTGCAGTTTCCAGGTGTAGCACACCTTAAGGCAGCTTGATGCACAAGTAGGGATGTCTGATGTGATCAAACATGACGTGCTCATCCAGCGATTTAGAACGTTCTGTAGATAATGCTAGATAATGCTAATGCGTGTTTTACATTAGGCCCTAGAGTGACTAAACAGTAGAACACAAGCTATGGCTGAACTGCTAGTGTTGAGGGAGGAATGAAGCTCATTCACAGTTCAGCCAGAGTACAGATGTGCGTCATGAACACAGGTCAGCAGCACGGGCAGCATCACACAATATCCAAAACAATGGCAATAGCAAAGAACATCAAGAAAGGGCTGTACTCTGTTTATGGCTTCTTCAGAGATGTGTGATTAGACTGCTTCATTGTTTGACAATCTTTGTTTAGCTTTTTTTCAACAAAGCAAATAGTATGGATTGAGAACTAGACACATAGAGTATAGGCCTTTCTTAGCTTTTTCTTTCTCAAGATCTTGGAGATCAATTAGGTATATAGCATGCACACATTCCATTTGTTCATTCAGCTGTTGAAACGTGACAAAGAGGGTTGTGGTTGTAAATGCTAAAATGCATATAGCAAAAACCATTGTCATTGACTGAAATTATCTAACTAATGTTAATATTTTATGGAGAATATTTTTTTAGCTAATAAGCAATGGTTTCTGAATAAATTAAAGGGATACTTTGGGAAAACATTTTACATTTATGCAACAGCTTCTTGTAAAGCACTTCTGTTGAACAAAACCCATCCTTGTCCGTTTCCATGCCGCTTAGATATCTTACCTGAAAATAAACAGACCTATGCGACTGGAGTGAATTGATAATGTGGCCATCCAAAGTGCCGTGCATAGAGCCAGCATTTTAGCAAACAACATGCACATGGATACAATTCAATCTCCCTTATGTTTCTTTGGCAACCTTGAGTCCCCTTTGTCTCCATGACAATGATTTACCAGTTTACATCGCAAGTGCCAGCGCAGTTGTACCAGAGATAGTCGGGAACTCATTTTACGCAACAGGACATTTGCGCAGTCGGTACCCAAACAGTGTTCCACGCGTCATCACTAAACGGCGTGACCTGAATTTATTGATAATAGAGGATTACCCAGACCTACCTTGGGGGGAAAGCTAGAACAAGATCGGGAGGATTTTAACAGGGACCATTAACATTGGTGTTTCACTGCCATTAAAGCGACAGCACTACCGTTTCATCCCAATATGACAAAAGGATACCAATGTCATGGACAAAGAGTGACTACATTGTCATTATTTCCCGGGAAACACCACTGATGTACCACTGTCGCTTTGTTTGGCTACAACATGAAATGAATTCAGGAAGGCAGCCCATATTTACACAAATTAAGCCCTTTTGACAACTCTGTTTCCCCAAGAACTGTGACAACGTACCTCTATGTAGTTTCTTCCCCTGTTTACACAATGTGATGTTTTAGGGAGAGAGATGAATGAGTGTGCGGTCGCTTTAAGTGAGTGATTTAGGGGTAGCAATCAAGGCGTTGGAAGACTAGCCTCTTACCCTTGGAAGCATCCTTTTCTTCTTTAGGCTTCGCCACTTTTCCGCTCATAGATCCCAGTTTGGATGTGTAATTCCCGATTAAGACAATATTCAAATTCCCTTGATTGTTTACCCTCTGTCTCTTCTATGAAATCTTTGCCGAATCCCAATCAAAGGTACCAGGTGATGAGATAAGGGCTCTGTATAACATAGTAAAGAGAGCAAGGAAATCAGCCACACATTAAAACAACGTTTCTTTGTGGGGAAAACAATGCTACGCGCTGCGATATTGGGAATGTTGTAATATATTCGCACGTTCAAGCATAGTAAAGGCGCGTGCGAGTTAATAAGGATTACAGTTTACAAAGGTGTTGTGGTTTCAAGTCTCCAAATGTTGGAAATGTCACTAAAACGACGGACAGAACTGATGCTGATATTACGGTAGCCTACCATGCTTTGTCTAAAAATCGGATGTCTGATATTCTCTTACCTTATCTCTGCCACGTTTTCTGCTACATCAATGCACATTGATACAGAAGCATGCATCCACCATAAATCCTGCTATGGTCCATACGAATCACAACCCTCTCAGAGGTGGTAGTGAACAAAAAGCGAAGGCGAGGAGAGAGGGGGGTTCCACCGAGTGTCAGTCGACGTCAGATGTGTCACACGACAGTAGATTATTATTTTGGTTATTAAAAAATGACCCACGGGGCCATCGTCTACAAAACTAGCCTACATTGGAAGGTCGCAATTGTTTCGAATTTTCGCACCACGACTAGGTTGGAAAAATCTTTCAGCACTAGGCAGCGTCAAATGTTAACAAAATCCCCGCGGTCTGGAAAATGACAGATCAACAGGATCTCCGCAGCCAAGGACCCATTTGTACGAGCGCGACTTCGCACACGCTGTTAAGCAATGCAACAATCAATTTACTGAAGCACTTTACCAGAGAGCTTCATACACCACTTGAAAACTGTGTCTAAGGGTAGGCTATACGCATAATTCTAGTAGCCTAGGTTATGTTAGGCTACAACAACTAACATGTTTCAGTAGCGATGGGGCACGTTCCTTGTGTAGTAGGCTACTGCAATTGGCCAGTTTGAATTACTTACTATAATATAACCCAATTCATATGTTGTAGGCCTAGTGTTAATTTTGCACTATACACGATATTCTGCATGTTACATGGTAAGAATTCTACGCGATTCACGCTGTGAATACAAAACAACCTGTATTAGTTCCGGCAACGTGCATCGTACTTCCAATGCCAAATAGAAGAACATGGAATTATACTGCTGTCAAAAGATCATGCCGTTTGCAAAGAGAGATTATGTATCCCGTGAAAGCTTTTGAAGTCCTCGCAATCACCTGTTTAAGAGGGAAATGAAAAGACGCGATTCTTTTTTTTTTATCGATAATTGGTATTTTTGCACAATAAGGCAGGAAAATAGCGCACCTTAGGCACTGAGACGAATGACTCTGAGTTTCATTATGATCTATGTTTTCCAGTTACGCATTTGTGCTTTCAGCGATGGTCCATTTGCAATAGAAGGACAACAGAATTTCACAAAAGGCTGTGCATAGCCTACGGCGCGAGACAACGAAAGTTCTGGTGATCACTGTGCAATAGCCAAATCCGTGATTCATACAGACGAGTGGAATGGAATAGACACCACACAAAGTAGGCTAGCCTAACTATTAATGAACGAATTATCAATAAATTAAATGTCAAAATGATTAATACAGCAGTAAAGTCAATACTGTTGACGATGCTGCTATTTGTGTTTTCGGACATTTCACAAGCCTTCACAACAATGTTATACAGTATTTATTTTGAAAGAGAAGTTAAATAATGAGGAAAAGTTTCATAGTAGAATAAATCGTCTCACGACATTAATTTAGGTGCAGAGCATACACACTAATAACCTAATATTCCCCAGAAGGTGAAAACAGTCTTAACTGTGGATGAATATTTAAACAGAAGTTTAAATACACTCAGATTGTCATGCAACTACTTTCAAAAGTCACTGTTTGTTTTTGTTTTTTGTATGTCACATAAACAGTCTCATTGCTTACCTATGATGATGAATATATGGGTTATTTAGTAATGCAGAGGAATTTGGGTGAAAATCGACGCGTAACCTAGTAGCTATATCCAATCCCACACGTCATACAGCCCCAGGGTCCTCATCGACATGTCATAGTCCGTTCAGTAAGAAACGATTCTTTCCCTTGCCTTTCCACAAGTGTTCGGTTTTCTTCTTCCTTTCACTTAGAAGTTTCTGATAAACGCGGATGGCGTCCTACAGGGAGCAACCAACTCAGTGTTCAGCTCTGATCACCTGAGACGGCAGGTCTGAGCCGCTTGGTGGTGGGGGAAAAAACACCGTCAGTTTCTGGATCTATATTCTTGCTATATTTAGGGGGTAATAGGAAGCCTTTGGACGTTTCGTAGCACACTCCAGCGTTCTCTCATATTTCTTGGAGGAATGCAGGCTTGACAGGAGTTTTCTCATTACCACACTGCATGCATTATACTTGTTAATGTCATTTGTTGTTAGTTGCACCCATGGGGAAAATGCCTAGTCTACAACCTTGGGTTTGCCTTTAGTTGAAGGACACTGCATGATGGATAATTTTAAACTCTGCCTAAACCTATTCAGTTCAAATGCCGCCTTAATTGTGCCAACAACTAATATGTCTTGGAAATATTAATGAAATAGTTTATTATGGTGTCCTAAATAAAACACTGAAATGCCTTTGTTTCTAAGAATGTAGTTAACAAGTGACATACATGGGACTGGCTAATGAAACCAGACCGACCTGGAGAGTAGTTGTTTGCTGAAGCAGTACTTGGATTGCTTGGATCATAGCTGGTGGTCAGCTGGTAATAAATGTTTCAGTTCTCAATAATAATCTTTGCTCTTTTTTCCTTTAGTCATACACTGATTGTGTGGGAAACATTTCACTGTATTTGGCCAATTAAATATTTGCAACCCATTTTAAATGTTTTCTTATCTTTGACATAATGAGTATGATGTGTAACCAAGATAATCGTTTCCTGTTTGTGGTTGATAAAACAAATAGTCCAGTTTATGAAAGTCAGTGGTCCAAAATGAAAAGGACCCTTATTTCCTGAACCACAGCAATACCCAAATCAGTCATTCCAATAATAACTTCTGTGTTTCCCTATACTAATATACAGTATAAATTGTGGTTGATGATAATGCATTTGAAATCACCCACAAAAGGACACTGCCATGGTTTACTGTGTTTCACTACTAACAGCACTGTGGGTACACAGAGGAGAGAGTGCAATGGAAACAGTGGTCAAGAAATAGGGAATTGACCAGTCCATGTTTGCAGCCAAGCTGATGTAATGTGAAAGGTTTACGATGGCTTTGGAGAATTTTATGTTCAGCCACAGTGCTTCTCATCTAGTGCCTGGCAAAATATCTTTGGCTGCAATAAATACTGTCTCTGGCTTTTTGAGGTCAAACCTGATAGTCGCCTTGATGTAACATGGGGCTAGATATGAGAAAACAGGACAGACCCGAGGAACTAAGATTAATAGTCTCAGAGGGACCTTCACCTGATATACAGACACCAAATAAATTGTGAGACGTTTTCAGTAGTTACTGTATAATCAGCTATCCATTCGAATAGTCTTCTAATAGTGTTTGTAATAGTTAAAAGAAATATAGAATGCAACAACTTCCAAGAACTTCAGTCATTCTTTCGTATGAAAAGATATCAATCCTGTACTGTCTGAGGAGTGCTCAAGTATGAAGGACACTGAATGAAGGACACTGAATGAAAGACAATGGCAATTTAACTAGCTGTTTGTAGATTGTAGCAAAACATAAACTAAACAGTATAGAGTATCGAATGGCAAAAATGATAGTGATAGATTTATCTGAATATAAGACAAGAAGGAACTTGTGAAATGCACCACCATACTGTATATGATCACACTGTGCACCACTATACTGTACTGTATATGATCACACTGTGCGCCACTATACTGTACTGTATATGATCACACTGTGCGCCACCATACTGTACTGTATATGATCACACTGTGCACCACTATACTGTACTGTATATGATCACACTGTGCGCCACCATACTGTACTGTATATGATCACACTGTGCGCCACTATACTGTACTGTATATGATCACACTGTGCGCCACCATACTGTACTGTATATGATCACACTGTGCACCACTATACTGTACTGTATATGATCACACTGTGCACCACTATACTGTATATGATCACACTGTGCGCCACTATACTGTACTGTATATGATCACACTGTGCGCCACCATACTGTACTGTATATGATCACACTGTGCGCCACCATACTGTACTGTATATGATCACACTGTGCGCCACTATACTGTACTGTATATGATCACACTGTGCACCACTATACTGTACTGTATATGATCACACTGTGCACCACTATACTGTATATGATCACACTGTGCACCACTATACTGTACTGTATATGATCACACTGTGCACCACCATACTGTACTGTATATGATCACACTGTGCGCCACCATACTGTACTGTATATGATCACACTGTGCACCACTATACTGTATATGATCACACTGTGCACCACTATACTGTACTGTATATGATCACACTGTGCACCACTATACTGTATATGATCCCACTGTGACACACAAATTCTCTGCAGCTTGAAATAAGAAAATTACATTCTTTGCCACAACATCATTGTGGAATTAGGTGTATTATTTGAAACATATATTCAAACATTTTGCTTGTTTGAACCCTTGACTAAAGTATGGCATTATGTCTTCAATCTATTATAATCATGCACAGGGGTTTTGATCATAACATCTGCATTCCTGCTTGGATGTAAGCAAGAGCTGTCATCCAATAATGGCCTACATCTATGAGCTTGCTTTGTCAGCTCACGTAGGCCCCTAGAAGCCCATAAGCCAATTCCCATGACATATTGGCCAGCAGGGAGGGCAAATGTAGATATGGGCTCTGGGAATCAATGTGACCTGAGCCTCGCCGCCAGCCTGAGGTCAGATGGGCCACGGCATGCTTAATCAATCGACTACAGGTCATCAGTGCTAAAACTAAATCTTATGATCAAGCACCCGCTGGAGATCTCATAGCTACTGTGTGTGTGACCGCTTGGGGCTTCAGTATCTCCCTCCACTACACGGTCTCCTCCTGAAATTCATCTCTAGCTGAAAGAGTGTCCTTAAGGCCTACGCAAAGAATTCAAATTTCATACAAGCTGATTTTGTTTGAATGTTTGCACATCCAGCGTTCCTCATGCCTTTAGATCTGGGCATATTGGCCTGGTCTTCAGCAGCAGCGACGAGAGAGCAGCAGTATTCAGTCTGCAGCAGTCTCACCTCTCTGGCCTTCTCTCTTCTCACAAGTCTCTCAGCCAGGGATGTCTGCCATGGTGCTCAGGCGGCACACTGAAGCGTTTCACTGCGCAGGGGGGATACACTCCCAAATTATCCATCATATTTCACTGTGACAACCGCTCATACGACCATTTGTAACCTGGGCACAGTTTCACCAACGTTGTAGTTAATTCCTTCCTGCATTATTGATTTGAAGTCTGAAGTGGGGAAAGTGCCTGTAATTTGGAGCATATGTGGCTTCTTCATCGCCTCACCTTTAGGAATGAAGTGACTTTGTGAAATGCACAGACGCTGATTCTGAGAACAATTTTAAAATCATTTGTGGAATCCATAGACATTGATATAGTAGAGCTTTGAGTTTTTCTAATGCCCTGGATATTTGAGTGTGCACTGCGCAGTAAGAAATATGTAATGAGACATCACTGCCTTCCAGGAGAAGTGTGCTCCTGTAGATAATCAATGTTGCACAGCAACCTTGAAATCTATATGTCAAGTAAAGATGAGGAAAACAGATAGATAGATAGACAGATAGATAGATAGATAGATAGATAGATAGATAGATACTTTATTGATCCCCAGGGGAAATTCAAGGTCTCAGCAGCATACAGACAACACATACACATTCTTTAAGTATATAATATAAAAACACAACTAAGCAATAAGGACAGTAGAAGATAAAGAATATACTAAATATACAGTACTAAAATACAAATTATACTAACTAAAACTTATTCTAAATCAATTCTAAAAACAGTATCCACATAGTGGTGATTAATCAATCAGAGGCGCTTGCAATGACTGAGGCAGGGACTGAGCCTGTGATTCTCTGTGCATAGTAAGGTAAGGTAAGGTGCTTTGTGTGAATGAGTGTCATGGTGATAGTGCAATGGTGATAGTCGTCATGGTGATAGTGCAAATGAGTAAGTCCAACAGTGCAACAATGCAGAAATAAAGTCTATATATCTATATATTTAACTATTTTAAGAAAAGGTATAAGTGTGGCCACAGTTCGGCTGTGGCATGGAGGGAGGGGTTATGCATATGTGCTAATGTGCTAATATAGCACGCAAACAGTGAGGCAGAAAGACAGTGGTAACAGTGGCTAGTGGTAAAAAGTGGCTAGTGGACAGACAGTATCCAAACATGGAGGGGGTGAAGAGGCAGACAGACTATGCAGAGAAGTCTATCTCTCCTCTTCCCTTAAGTGAAGCATTGAACAGTTCAATGGCCCTGGGGACAAATGACTTTCTCAGTCTGTCTGTTGTGCAAGGCAGTGAGCGAAGTCTCCAGCTGATCAGGCTCTTCTGCTTAACAATGGTGTTGTGGAGTGGGTGACACTCATTGTCCAAGATGTTGATCAGTTTGTTCAGGGTCCTTTTGTCAGATAGTGAAGTGATGCACTCCAGTTCAGCTCCCACTACAGAGCCAGCTTTCCTTACCAGCCTGTCAATTCGCCCCGCATCCTTCTTCCTTGGGCTTCCTCCCCAGCATATATACTACTGCATAGAAGAGGATGCTGGCAACAACAGACTGGTAGAAAATCCTGAGGAGCTTGCTGCACACATTGAAGGACCACAGCCTCCTCAAGAAGTACAGCCTGCTCTGCCCTTTCTTGTAGAGTGCATCAGTTTTGGCTGACCAGTCCAGTTTATTGTCCAGGTGGAGACCCAGATACTTGTAGGTGCTTACCACCTCCACATTGACCCCATCAATTGGACTGGTAGCAGAGTGGGCTTAGACCTGCGGAAATCCACCACCATCTCTTTGGTCTTTGAAGTGTTGAGTTGAAGATGATTGAGTTTGCACCATTGCACAAAGTCCTCCACCAGGCTCCTGTACTCCTCCTCCTGCCCGTTCCTGATACACCCCACAATTGCAGTATCATCAGAAAACTTCTGCATGTGGCATGACTCGGTGTTGTAGCAGAAGTCAGATGTGTACAGGGTGAACAGGACTGGAGAGAGCACAGTTCCCTGTGGCGCTCCGGTGCTGCTGATCACAGTGTCAGAGAGACAGTTCTTCAATCTGACAAACTGTGGTCGCTCGGTCAGGTAATCTGTAATCCAGGTTACCAGGTGAGCGTCCACACCCACCTGCAAGAGCTTGTCTCCCAATCTGAGGGGTTGGATGGTGTTAAAAGCACTTGAGAAATCAAAGAACATGATTCTCACAGCACTTTTCCCCTTGTCTAGGTGAGAATGTGTCCTGTGTAGAAGATAAGTGATGGCATCATCCACGCCCACTTTCTCCTGGTATGCAAACTGTAACGGGTCTAGTGCATGGCGTACCTGGGGTCTGAGCATACCTAAGACCAATCGCTCCATTGTCTTATATCCCAGAATAAAATAGTTTATGTCTAATCAATACGTTTATATTGTTTTTTTTGTTGCTTGGCGCATAGTTTTCTGCAACAATGTATTAGTGTGCATGTGTGTCATCAGAAAAAATGTCACTGCTGGGACTACTTACAGCTGTATCCCTGACCTTTTCAATCAACTGGAGTCATTTATTCAGGGCCAAGAAAACTCTCGTCTTCAAAACACTTACTCAGCAACAACACTATTAAACTACTAGCTCTATGCCGAATGAGTCTATAACACTTATGAACACAACTAGATGTACCGCAGAGTGGTACAAAATATGACCGCCGCCCAGTCCAGCACATTTTTTCCACAAAAATAAAGCACGCTGAAAGGCCTATATGATTCTAACTGTCTCACTAAATTGCATTATCCACACTCAATTCTCACTGATATCTGCTAGACAACAAGTACCAAAACATGACTAGTTTTCACATGTAAAATTCATTTTATACAACCCCACCTCCATCTTGCCTGTTCATAATTCTGAGAAATTCTTGAATTGTGTGCATGTACATGTTTATGTTATGTATGTGGGTGTGTGTGTGTGTGTGTGTGTGTGTGCGTGCTTGTGTGTGTGCCTGCGTATGTGCCTGTGCATGCAAGCGTACATATGTCTACTGTGTGAGTATGTGTCATACGTATGATTACTGTGAATGTATGTGTGTGTGTGTGTATCTGTTTGTGCACATGTGTGCACATGAAATGGGTTAACATGACCCCCGGAGGCAAACATACGGAAAAAAATGGTCATCCTAGTCCAGTGGTGGGCAAACTTTTTGGCTCAAGGGCCACATTGGGTTTTGAAAATTGGCCGGCGGGCCGCACAACAGCCCACCCCCCCCCCCCCCCCCCCCCCCACACACACACACACACACACACACACTACACACACATAAAATTAAAAAAAATGTATAGCCTATAATTAAGTATGAAAAGTATTTCTTTTAAAATATGAATTGCTTAAAAATACTGCTAATTTTATGTTGTTTAACAAATGTATAAATTGTGCACTGTCGCTTTAAGACAGTCGCTTTAATTCACGTTTATTTCTCAATGATCTTCTGCCTGCTCCGCTATGGCTAGTGCTGTATCTACGGCTGGGCCCCTCTCACAGTTTTTAAATGGTCAGTAGTGGGAACTACTGTTGCCTTCATGATTTCCTTTTAAAAGTTTCTTATAAAAAGGAGATATCAATTATCAACAATGATAAGCCAGCTGGAACCTGTGGCTCTCTCTCCCTCTCATGAGTTCAGGTGCGTTCCCAATTAAATGGATCGCATAATGTTCACATTAGATCTGCTGCAAAGGAGATAACTAAGAGTTAACTTAATTTAACATGATGTTATCTCTATTTAACATGATGTTTTGACATTGACATTGTAAACGTTCTCTAAGGGGGGTGAAAAGCAGTTTGCAGTAAAGCTAACCAACGTCGCCTACTATCGCAGGAAAAAAATAGCGAGCAGCCTGATAACCAAATGAAATGCTCGGCGGGCCGGATCCGGCCCGTGGGCCGCAGTTTGCCCACCCCTGTCCTAGTCCCTACAGTTCTCAAGATATTCACAGAGAACTGTGTCTGCCCTACCCTCCTTTCGGGGGTCCAGTCCAGCGGGGGGGGGGCTACAGATCAAAACGAAAAACGACAGTTCCATGCTATCCATGTGGGGTTACATGCCCACCAAGTTTTGTGTACCCCGGTCTTTCAATGTCCCGGGAATCCTTGTTGGTGTACGTCACTAAATGTACACATACATTATTTTATTGTAAGGCCCCCCATGAACGAAAGTACACAAAACTTGGCATGCATTCGGAGGGTGTCATAATGATCCTACACTTTTAATTTCGTGCAGTTTTGACCTTGTCAGCCAGAGATATTGTGATGAAAACACCTAATTTTTTGCTTTTAAATTTTTAACTAGGTGGCGCTATACATGAAATAAGTGGTAATGGGATGGGTTGACATGACCCCTTAAGACCAACATGCATAAAAAAGGTGGACCTCCTAGGCCCTACGGTTCTCGAGATATTCACAGAAAACTGTCTCCGGCCACCTACAGGCCAGTTGGTGTATAGTAACATAAATTAATTTATTGTGTGGCCCCCCATGAACGGAATTCCACGAAACTTGGCGTGCTTACAGAGGGTGTCATAATGATCCTACACTTCCAATTTCGTGCAGTTTTGACTATGTTAGGTCAGAGATACCTGCGATTATAACACCTAATTTTTACTTTTTTGTGTTTAACTAGGTTGCGCTATACATGAAATGAGTGGTTATGGAATGGGTTGACATGGCCCCTTGAGATCAACATACAAAAAAAAATGGTCCTCCTAAACCCTACGGTTCTCGAGATATTCACAGAAAACTGTGTCTGCCCTACCCTACTTTCGGGGAGTCCAGTCCAGCGGGGGGGGGCTACAGATCAAAACAAAAAACGATGGTTCCATGGTATCCATGTGGGGTTACATGCCCACCAAGTTTCGTGTACCCCGGTCTTTCAGTGTCCCGGGAATCATTGACGGAAATTTGGGCATGCGAAAAAGAAAAAAAAAAGAAAAAGAAAAAATCTGACTTCGCTGCGCGGCGGTCATAATAATGGCACACTATTTAGCATTAGTTAAGTATTAGTTACAATAAGCATTAACAAACACTTAATTTCTCATTATTAAGTATGTTTTCAAAAAAAACAAATTATTATGACCGCCGCGCAGCGAAGCAGCGGTCATATAGGTTTAGTCAGATTTTTTTTTTTTTTTTTTTTTTTCGCATGTCAAAATTTCCGTCAATGATTCCCGGGACACTGAAAGACCGGGGTAGACGAAACTTGGTGGGCATGTAACCCCACATGGATAGCATGGAACCATCGTTTTTTCGTTTTGATCTGTAGCCCCCCCGCTGGACTGCACCCCCCAAAAGGAGGGTAGGGCAGACACAGTTTTCTGTGAATATCTCGAGAACCGTAAGGTTTAGGAGGACCATTTTTTTTTGTATGTTGATCTCAAGGGGCCATGTCAACCCATTCCATAACCACTCATTTCATGTATAGCGCCACCTAGTTAAACACAAAAAAGTAAAAATGAGGTGTTGTAATCGCAGGTATCTGTGACCTAACATAGTCAAAACTGCACGAATTTGGAAGTGTAGGATCATTATGACACCCTCTGAATGCACGCCAAGTTTCGTGGAATTCCGTTCATGGGGGGCCACACAATAAATTAATTTATGTTACTATACACCAACTGGCCTGTGGGTGGCCGGAGACAGTTTTCTGTGAATATCTCGAGAACCGTAGGGCCTAGGAGGTCCACCTTTTTTTTGTATGTTGGTCTTAAGGGGGCATGTCAACCCATCCCATTACCACTTATTTCATGTATAGCGCCACCTAGTTAAAAATTAAAAAACAAAACATTAGGTGTTTTCATCACAATAACTCTGGCTGACATGGTCAAAACTGCACAAAATTGAAAGTGTAGGATCATTATGACACCCTCCGAATGCATGCCAAGTTTTGTGAACTTTCGTTCATGGGGGGCCTTACAATAAAATAATTTATGTGTACATTTAGTGACCGTGCACCAACAAGGATTCCCGGGACACTGAAAGACTGGGGTACACGAAACTTGGTGGGCATGTAACCCCACATGGATAGCATGGAACTGTCGTTTTTCGTTTTGATCTGTAGCCCCCCCACTGTACTGGACCCCCCGAAAGGAGGGTAGGGCAGACACAGTTTTCTGTGAATATCTTGAGAACCGTAGGGCCTAGGATGACCAATTTTTTTTGTATGTTTGCCTCCAGGGGTCATGTTAACCCATTCCATGTGCACACATGTGCATAAACAGATACACACGCACACACATACATTCACAGTAATCATACGTATGACACATACTCACACAGTAGACATATGTATGCATGCATGCACATGCACAAACACACATACGCAGGCAAACACACAAGCACACACACACACACACACACACACACACACACACACACACACACACACACCCACACACATAAACATAAACGTGTACACGCACACATGCACACAATTCAAGAATTTCTCAGAATTATGAACAGGCAAGATGGGGGTGGGGTTGTATAAAATGAATTTTACATGTGGAATCTATGAACTAATTATGTTTTGGTACTTGTTGTCTAGCAGATACCAGTGAGAATTGAGTGTGGCTAATGCAATTTAGTGAGACAGTTAGAATCATATAGGCCTTTCAGCGTGATTTATTTTTGTGGAAAAAATGTGCTGGACTAGGCGGCGGTCATATTTTGTACCGCTCTGCGGTACATCTAGTTAAGTATGTTTTCAACATTACTTAAGGATTAACAAATGTGTTTTTCCTCATTAATAGAGTCTTATTTAGTAGGTGTTTTCCTTTGTTGTAAATTATGAATTCCTAATGTGTACATACTGAACTCATGATGAATTCATAAGGTACAAGCAGTAAACTAACTCATAATTCTCAAACCGAGTTGTCCCATGCACCGATATATTTGTTTTTAATCATCAACGAACACCACTAACCACTTAGTGAGTTGCACAGTTTTGAAAACGAACGTTAAGGGTTGTTTTAAGAACATGTTTGTGCATGCCTGTACCAGCCACTCTGAAGCAGTCAAAGGCCATTCTAAACGAGTCAAAAAGTCGAGACAAGACCCGTCAACATTTCTCTGTCCACCATCCAAAACAAACCAGAAAAGGGACTCAAAGTTATCCTTTAAGTAATTTTGAAAACATACCTAATAATGATGAATTATTAATGTTTGTTAATATTTGTTAATGCTAAATAGTGTACCATTATTGTAAAGTGTTACCGGTGAGTCTCACAATTCAATTATATCAATTCACATAGTACCACTAACAATAGATTTCTTGACGCACTTTATAGAGCCCAAGACCTTAACTCCTTTAGCACAAAACAAGGTGGCAAAGAAAAAACTTGCATGTAACAGGAGTTGAACGCAGGTCTGTCGAGGTGACCCATCTGCTTGAGGTGAGTCCAGTAGAGAGATGGCTAGAGGGACATCATATTACCATACATGGGACACTTGTAGGACAGACATACACACAGTTTTCTGAGTGTAGAGAGGGAGATAAAAGGTAGGGAGGTAAAAAGGTATACCAGAATGTAAATATAATTATCATGTGGATATTTGTGTAGTCATATATATATATAATATTATATATATAATTATTTATATTAATAGAACAGATAGTAGATGTTTGTGATCATATTAGAAGAATAATGGGTAGTTTTAGACGGGTAAACTGTGTGTGATGCAGTAGTAGAGGTTTGGAAGTGATAGAAGGGGCAGCACAAAACTGGACACAACACCTTGCAGCAGAGAGTCTAAAGTGAGAGGGAGAAAAATAATAAGAATTGGAATTAGGTATTTTGATAGATTGTCTTGTCTATGCAAGCGTAAATTATGATGGTGCAAAATAATGATCATGGCCATCAGCGTAGCAAGCAATGCTGAAAGAGAAACAGTAGTTTGCAGATTAAAAATGACATGTGACATGATGGTAATTTTGATACCATAGATTTAATAGAGACCCAGTCAGACCAATAGTATGAAAAATCAGGAACAGAATTTATTTACAATGATGCGCATCAAGGGAGAGACAGCATGACTTCACCTAAAGATCCATCAGCTGCTCTAACTAGACAAGGAAATAGTTAGAGTTTAAGTATCCTTCCAGGCTGACGGGAGTTGGCGTTGGTCATCCTATCTCACGTGGACTACACTGAATCAGACCCTGATTAGTGGCAGCCTGGCAATCCGGAGCAGATAGCTACTGACGCAGCCATGCAGAACAGTGAAACACTGCAAAGTCATAATATTCCCGCTTATCTCTAAATACATAGTCACACACAGATATACACAGGGACAGTACAGATATCATACAGTCATTACATATAATCATACTTTTAGTATCAAAGTGACCTACCAATGAGAACTGCAGAACATTAAACCACATATTGGAATATTGGACATAATGCAGAACATTAAACCATATATTGGAATATTGGACATAATGTTCTATTCCACTTTCTCTCAGACAGTCAAATATCAGAGAGATGGCAGAGAAAGGAGGAGGCATCAACGAGCAATGGAAGGTTAACTTAGGGATGTGGACGCCAGTCAGCACCATCATGAGGATAGCCTGCCCTGAAACAGACTATATTAACCATGACTGGCAGACCAGTCCCACAACAGACCAGCCCCTGCTCCAGGTTATGGAACAGACATGTTAAACCTTAACACCCCTACAATCACTAAGATCTGCATCTCCAGCACACCAGGACACAGAAAGGTAAACGTGCCTTTAGTATCCATCCACCACGCGCGCCTCTGGAACAGTTTACCTCAAGACCAAACTCATCTTTACAGACTTGCATTCAACAGCCATTAAACCTGTGGGAACTATGGATGGAGATCTTATTGTATATGTTTGTATACTGTTCCTGTCTGGATGGAGATCTTATTGTATATGTTTGTATGTCTGTTCCTGTCTGGATGGAGATCTTATTTGTATTATGACTGTATGTCTTGTTTCTCGCTGGAGGTATTTTTTTTTTATTTTTTTTTCTGGAAGTATCAGTTGTAATTTGGTGTTGGAACAATCTTTTAAACTCTGTCTTTTATTTTATTGTGAGGCACTTTGGAAGGAAATTTGCTATATAAATTAAATTAAATTTACTTACTTACAACAGCAAAGGCAGCTCTTCAGCTCAGCAAAGGCAGGTTCAGGGTCATGAAGCACACTTCAAAACTAGAGAAAACAGACTGCTTGATGGAAGCCACTGTCTTATAAGAGTTGATCCTGAACAGGTCAGGCTTTGAGATAGCTGTGATGTCAGAAGCATCATCCTCTCAGCAGACCCTGTGAGGGGAAGCAGAGGCAACTGAAGAGGCTGTAGCTGTGAGTCTACATCCCAGTTCCATCACAGAGGGGCCTATTGAAGAAAAATATGTCTTTCACTTGGACTTTTCTTTAAAGATGATTCCAATTCAATTGTAATTCCTATGAATAGAATTCAATTTCATTCCATTCCAGCTTTTGAAATAACAACCTGTGCAAATAGGTACATCGCATTTCACTGGGATTTGGTGTTCCCAGTCGGAGAGGGTTGGTTCTTAAAATAAATACATTATTTTCTGGGCCAGAGAGGAGCACAGGAATGAGAGAGGGATGGGAGTGATTTATGCTCTGCAGTTACACCAGGGGGTTTCAGCTGGATGCCTCTGTTTGAGAACTCAGGCTTGTGGCTCTGCGATCTGGAGCCGGCTGATAAGGGAGTAATATTAGCTCCATTATTTTCATTACTGCATTGATAGCGGTACGCTCCATGCGCTTTGAGTCTAGAGTGGGCTTTTGTTCTAAGATAAATATGGGGTGTGGTGTGTGTGTGTAGGGGGGCGGGGGGGGGGGGGGGGGGGGGGGTGCACACCATGGGACGTTGTTTTCAAATTTTTCTCCCGAAAGGAATTCCACAATTACTGCAAATGAGTTGTACAGTAAATGATACATAGTAAGTTAATCGTCGTCCCAGAGAGGCAATAAGCTTAATCAGTTCCAGTGACAAAACTGGTCTGTAATGAAGGTCGGGCTCTAAATGATTCAAGGGGATCATCAATAGAACCCAAACAATATTGAGAGCAACTAATTACTTGGCATCACTATTACCATAGCTGTGTTAGTGTTTTACTTCTTTGTAGCATGACTATCTGTTATTAAAAACTTCCTGACATGGTGGCTTAGGTTAGGCTTGGCTTAGGTCAAGCTAGGGTCACATAGAACTTATTGTCCTGACAAAGGTCAAAGAGCACAGCTTGGCATCACAATTACTTCACCTCCCTAAGCTATGCTCAGTTCAACTGACCTAACACAGCTGAAGATGGTCACTGTGTCACCACCGAGCAGTTTATTTTGGCCGCAAGGCTGATCTATTGACCTTTTGGGCGCACGCCTCTTTTGTCAGGTCGCCGTGATTTACTCTCGGAGAGGAAATCACAGGGGATCAGCAGCCTCGCTCTGTCGCAATCTTGTTCACACGTTTGCTGTCCAAATGGTCAGGGGTAGGGTACAAAAATATAGCAGGCTTAAGGGGCAGTGAATTGAATGCAGTGATTTTGCATGGTAGAGATGTCAAAGCCAAGGACCACATGCAAGTTGGTTGCTACAGAAATGTTTTGGTGAAGAGAAAGGATTTGTTTACGTTGGATACCAGAAAAAGCATTAAAGGTGTTTCAAGAAAACAAGTAAATGGATGACAACCAAATTACTATTGTTCAAAAACTAGGCTTATTTTTTATTTCACACACACACACACACACACACACACACACACACACACACACACACACACACACACACACACACAAGGACAAAAGTGGCCCTTGAAAAAAGCAAAAAAACAAAATAGAGTGGCTCCAGCAGACAAGTTCATCTGAGCTCAGCAATGATGAAAAAAAGAGAAATATCCCCAAGCATGAGCATCCACATCTCTCTCTCCCTCTCAGTCTCTGTCTCCCTCTCTCTCTCTTCCTCTCTCTCTCTCTGCCTCTTGCTGCTTTTAGTGGGTTGATGTTTGACATTCAGTGGCTACACACCAAGACTCTGTAGACAGCCTTGTCCAGGAGCAACAGCGGCTCCGATGTGAGTTGATGCTGCTTGTGCATCCAGACAGGAGTGTGTCTGTGTCTGTGGAAAATAAAGAGAAATGACATTCAATTGATAAATGCCACCCAAACGACAGAATGTAGTGAAAACTCAAATTCAAAAAGCTAACCTTAGTATTCAATTCAGTTTGTGTTTGTGATATTTTTACAAATGTTGTGTCAGTCTACACAGATCCAACAAGGTCCTGCGCCCCCTAGTGTTACATTTACTCACCGCATTTCCTTTTAAAAGCCGTCACCATCCTCACAGGCACCACAAGAGCTGTGTGACATTAAGAAGTGGTAAAACAAATTATGATTACAGCAAACAGGAAGTGTGATTTAACTTTATATTTCAATATTGATGTAGTTTACTGTATGTGTAGTTAAATTGACCATCTGAAGCCATATGTCAATTGCTTTTATTATCTGTGATCTTGTTTTATAATTTCAAATAAGCAGTTAAATGTACAAAAGATTTGAATTGATAAAAGAAGCTCTAACATGCATATTCTGCCAAGTCATGCAGCAACAACACTGGTGGTGGTGTTGTAAAAGCGGTAAAGGGTGCTTGGCGGCTCCAGCTCAAATGAGAGCCCAGTTGTCTGTGCCTGCTCTGATGATGCCGTCACTGAAGAGCACGTGCACTCCTCCACTTCAGTGTGTGAGTCACTTCTGAGGACCTGACAAACTCAAGTCACGACACAAGAACACACAAACACTGTCCATATGCATTGACTCTCTGTCTCTCTCTTCCTCCCTTCAGAAAAATGCATTGAGACCATATCTGTAAGTGTGCTGTCTTTGCCTGACTAAATATCAAGCAGATTGTTTAAATGTCAGTAGGCTGGAGTGACGAGAGCAGGAGAGAAAGGGTAGTGGTGTATGGTGTGTGTGTGTGTGTGTGAGTGTGTGTGTGTGTGTAAGGTTGGGGGGATGGGTGTGAAATGTTACCCTCTCTCTCTCAGCGACTGCGCTAATTAACAGAAGTACTGTTTTTCCAAATACCACATTGCATCCAGGGGACCGAGACGTAGGGGCCAAGCCTTTGTAGCCTGCAGCTCTGTTCTCCGTGTGTTAGGAAGGAGAGAGTGATCCACAGATCTCTGGAGCTGTTTGTGGTGTTGCTGATGTTGTTTCCACGGCAGTCAGCTGATGCTGATCTACGGATTCCTGTCAGCTTCATTTGGAAAGCCATGATGCCTCCATTGTGAATTGCACATTTGAGTTGCATCATGAATTGATCTGAAGTCGGACTGCCAGCGATTGATTGGTCAGTTAATAGCAGTGTGTATGATGCACTAGAATCCTTTACTCAGTGTCTGACTATATCACATTCATTATTAGTGTCAATATCATTCAGCAGAATTGATTCAGTTTCACTTAAGCTGCCTTTACACTTTATACTGATAGTCACTATTAATTCTTATGGGTTTTTTGTCAAATTAATTCATTTAATACTCTCTCTGATCATATCAGCAGAAATGGGATTGGATATAACTGGGTGTACAGGTTCCTGGTAGAGTGTGAGGGAAGTCTCTGTGAAATCGCTTTCGGGGAATAGCATTGCAGAGTCAAATTCATTTTTAATCTTCCTTTATTTATGGAGAGATGCCAGCAGATGTGGTTGTCATAACAGCGCAAACCCAGTGGAGGCAATCAGTCTGTACGGCAGACTCCTGAGCCCGCCCATCAGTCCTCTTACTCATGTAACGCACACCCAATCATGCACTTACGTAAGCAGAGAAAAGAAGCAGCAAACAAACACACAAACAAACAAACAAACAAACACACACACAAACAAACAAATAAACAAACACACACACAAACAAACAAATAAACAAACAAACACACAAACAAACAGTAAGCCCATACTGACCGCCCATATCAACAACAGTGCATGTCCTATACAGGAATCATCACAACAACTTGAGGTCTGCGTATAGTCTGGGCCGACACTGGGCCTGACAGAGGAGGGGGAGGAAGAGGAGGGGGAGGAAGAAGAGGAGGGGGATGAGGAGGAGGAGCTGCCATCCAGCAGTGTGGCCCAGGCTCCTCCACTAGGCTCAGCTGATGGCCGCTCGGGGCGCTGTGTGAGGAGAAGAAGAGGGCTCAGGTGCATGAAAGACATATCTGAGAGCGATTCACTCGAGAGCCCTCTACTGCTCCATATTCAGGTCAAGTGAGCGACGCTTTCATTTTCGTATGCCAGAGGCCCTTGAAAGTGCACTTGCATGATACAAATACAAACTGTTCAAAAACACTCTGCACAAACCATCCCTTATGAGTTGAAAGTGTGGTCATGTGGGGGTATTGTTTTGAGAGACATTTGTAGAGGTCTACATCTCTCTCTGCTGAGGATCAGTCAAGGGGGGCTAACAACACTGGCAAAGCTCAGAGTGAATGGGCGCTACTCACCCACCATTCTAACAGCTCTGGTGGATCATTATCTTTGAAGCTGTAATAGCTTTGCTAACATTGTAATTGAGTAACAGTGATGTCAGCAGGTTTACCTTGAATTAGTATGCCAGAGGTCCAGGGCGGCTGATTAGTTTCTTTGTAATTAGGCTTTAATTCATGAATGTCTCTACTGTGTCCATCTAAGCTGTGGCCCTCACATATACTCACAACAATATAAACATAAGCCAAACTTAATAACAGGACATCAGGCTTTGCCATCATGACTGAAAACTTTTCTCACAGAGTGAGTCACTTGTAATTCACTTATCTAAATAGAGACAGAGTTAGATCCTGTGGATAGATAGAAAGAGACAGGAAGAGAAAGTCAGGTGCTTGGATGGTGTCAAGGTTCCTTTGAGACAGCGCGCTATTCTGGGTATGTTTTTTCGGCTACTTATTTTTGCCACCTCCCTTTTAACATTTTCATCATTTCTCTCTCTCCTACAAAAATATTCACTTTCAAAGCGGAGGGAAAGTAATTATAGCCTCCGCTACCAAACCCGCCTCTCATCTGCATGTCCCCTCACCGCTGCTTGAGAGACTCTTCCGGCGTCTTCCGGCTGACCTTTCCACCCTCTCCTGAGAGCAATTAGGCAGCTTTGCCAATGAGAGGAGTAGCTTGACAGGACCGGCCCACCAAACACACCTAAGCAAATGCCAGGAATCAGAGAGGTATTTTTAACACGTAAGGAGCATCAAAATACATCAGCTACATATCATTTCACTATGAGACAGTTTGTTCAGTTCCTGCCTATTCCCCCAACATTATGAATTATGGAGTGTGAAGGAGATTGATAGAAGCTGAAATGAGTATCTCATTAAAGCGGAATATCTGCCATTTATCATACATTTTAATTCATATGAAATATAAAAATATTGTTATGCTCATTGTTATTTTTCTAGCAGACACACTCTGTCGGAATGCGTACTGGCAGGTCACTTCAGGTTATGAAAGCACATTTGGCTGGGCCTCTGCACGCAAGGAGCTTAATGCATGAAAACTTACAGGGTGCATGCAGCCAACCAGTGCTGTAATCCCAGCTAAACAAACCAGGCAGCTCAGTTAAAGCTGAACGAGGCCGCACAGAGAGACTGTGCTTCCTCTGCTTTCACCCTCGCACATCTTGTATACACGCCCGGAACCAGCTTGACAGTAACACGCTGACTGAGATGTCATGCACTGACTGTCTCTCTCTCTCTCTCTCTCTCTCTCTCTCTCTCTCTCTCTCACACACACACACACACACACACAACACACACACAACACACACACGCGCGCACACACACACACGCACACACACACATTGACAAATAGAGTTTATGAAACCTAGATTAACAAAACTGTAGAAGAAAACCATATGGATGATATGAACACCAAATCATGCTACATCATAAGCATGTAAGCAATGAAAGCGGCTTACAACTATCAGCACACATAAAAGTATATACCGTATCAGAGCCCAGCCATTTCTTTGTAAGCCCTTTATCTCATGACATTGCTGTCAAAATACTTTAGAGTGGCAAGCCAAATTGGCCTTAGCTCTCCAGTAAACTAGCGTGCCCCCTCACCGACAAAAAGTAGGTGTAAAGTGGGTCGGAGGTCAGGGAGATGAAAGCTGACTCATGTCATCCTCACGAGAGCTAGGTGAGTCTTCCAGAGATGCCAGGCTCCCCCAAAGACACACAAAGTAAAGAGAAGAGATTAGAGAAGAGCTTTGCTGATAAGAGCTGTTGCCGTGCCTTGGCTCTGAGCGAAAGCTGACTCGTGAGTGAAAGCTGACTCATGCAACATACTCTCTCTCTCTCTCTCTCGCTAACATAAATACACAAACACATAGCGGTCAGGGGCCGTATTCACAAAAAATTTTAAGGCGAAAAGTAGCTCCTAAGTGGCGAATTTAGGAGCAACTCAAAATAATGGGCGTGTCACTCCTAACTTTAGGACTCCTACTTTTTTTCACTAAAAGTAATTCACGAAGCATTTTAGACCTAAAAGTAGCACCTAAGTCTGGGACAGCTTAAAAGAAGTCGAGAGGACTCCTAACTCACTAAGACCTATTAACAAACAGCTTTTTGTGGCATTTCACGTTGCGATGTTTTGAAATGCGTATGCGGCTACAGGAGCTTCCAATCGTGAGGGAACAATTTCGCATTGTAGGCATAAAAGGGATGCAGTAACGCAACCAACAACAACCAAAACTACCCATTGTCAACATGTAAATTAAATGTAACGTTTCATTGTGAATCAAATTAAAATGTTCTCCTCTTTGCAAACGTAGGCATATGGTGACAGATTAATTTAATAATGTTGCAAAGATACTGCATCAATCCGTATGTTTCATTAGGCTACTAAGCTATTTGTTTTGCCTTAGGCCTACTCTTCATTCATTTAGGCTAGGCCTTTTTATTCAGTTATCAGTTATTCATCATCTTCCGTCCTTGTGTAGCGCACACATTCTCAGACCTGTCACCTGTCACTCATCATGGTAAGGGAGGTGTTTGGAATCATTCCCGCGTTACAATCATCAGCCAATCAAGGTGGCCACTTCAGTCAAGCTCGTGCATGAGTAATGACGTCATCCATAGCAACGAAGACTCACTCCTAGTTTAGGAGTTGTCATTTTTCTTTACTAAGAGTAGGTCTGAAAGGCTTTGTGAATAACTTTTAAGAGAAAACTCCTAGCTAAAATATTTTTGTGCGATTTAGGAGTACTCCTAGTGGTAAGATAAAAGGCTTTGTGAATATGGCCCCAGGGCACTAAAGTCAACTTCTAGCATGGAGGTGCCCCTCCTGCTGGGCAGTGTAGGCCTATAGCCCTCGCATCAAAGATGATGGTCTGCACTACTTCACAAGATAATATGTGTGAGTATTCTTAGATAGAGATCTCCCTGTAGTTTCCACCACATTACGATACGATACGATACAATACGATACGAATATACTTTCTTGTCCCATAGGAGATTTTTTTTTTTAATCTTGGAGGCATATTCTGCTCACACAGTACAATAAAACACAAAACAGCAGAAAAACAACATGGGCAATATAAACATACAGACAAAGACAGCACAACACATGCTGTATCAACCACATTAGTGCATTGCACATAACAGTGTCATTCCATTGCACAAGTACCACCCCTTAGTCTAGTCGTGATCCCCATAGGCCCAATAGTAAACCCAGAAATGTTGAGTACCCTAAAGTTTTATTGCAGAAATGTCATCTATAGGCCTAGTGGGTGGAATTCAACTTGGTTGCCTAAAGTTGCACTTTGGGCAATTTGCATAATTAGCATAAATAGGCAATTAAGGCGAGGCAGTACAGGTGAATAGGGTAAAAAATTTAAATAATAGATATCACCATGAAACTTTCTGAGTTGATTACTTATGTTAAGATGAGAAAAAAATGTATTGCATGTTTTTTATAATTTAATGTTTACATATGCAAATGAGGCCCTATCTCATTAAAAATGCTCTAATTTGCATACACACAAAAGCAGATAGTGTGAAAAAGCCAGGCTCAAAATAGTTTTTCCTTGGTAAACACGTGTACTTGGTCGGGTGAGTTGGTGAAAACCTTTAAGAAACTTGGTAAGGAGGCAGTGTTGACCTATGGACAGACAGATTAAGAAATTAAGTGTGCCATGCAAAACTAGAAAAGCACTCCGAGAGTGCAGACCTCCGCCAAGCGAAAACATAACCGCCTCCTGGATCCAGACGGTGATCCGGATCACTCCCAAACTTTTTGAGTTATCTTGCGAACAAACAGATGAACAGACAAACAAACAAACAGACAAACAAACCCAGATGAAAACATGACCTCCTTGGCGGCGGTAATAACTATATAACAGCATGCACACACACAAACCCACAAGAACTATATACAATATGCAAAATAACCATATCCAGCATGCACACGTACACAAATGCACAATAACTATATACAAGAACTATATACAACATGCAAAATAACTATATGCAGCATGCACATACACACAAACCCACAATAACTATATACAATATGCAAAATAACTATATCCAGCATGCACACGTACACAAATGCACAATAACTATATACAAGAACTATATAGAACATGCAACGTTCGCACGCACGCACACACGCACACACACACACACACTGTAAACTATATACAGTATGTACACACGCGCACACACACACACACACACACACACACACACACACACACACACACACACACACACACACACACACACACATATTTAACAACAACCACACAATCCCACTCAATAGCCTTCACCATCTTCATCATTTCTTTCCTCATTCCCTTCAGTCTCATCATCTTCTTGATCTTTATCTGAATGTATTGTGAATGGGTTGCAGCAGCGGACCTCACCCCCTTCACACTTGCAATAGTCAGTACAACTGAGACTTGCAGCATGGCAGCTGCAGTTTCCTTTGCTGCAGGCTTTCAATGTGCTGCAGCTACAGCTGATGACATCAAGCAAATTTACTGGAGCCACTGCCTGAATGGCAAGAGCGGGCATGACAGCCCCTTCACTAGCAACCTCCCACCCAAACTGTGTGATGTCTCTGGCCTCTGCAGGAGGCTCTCTCTGACCTGCAGCCTTCCACAACATGACCTGAAGATGAGCATGCAGTATGTGCAGCATCAGGTTGTCAATGTTGGAGGAAGATTTTTAAGCTTAGGAGGCTTTTTGCTGCGACTGTAAATCTAGTAGCGAGTGTTGTTCATCGACTTGGCCTTCTTCTGCCCATACAGTGCAACAAAGAACTCGGTCCCAGTATCTTTTAGGTCACTATGAGTGGCATCAGGTTCCCCAAGCACTGTATTGAGACCAGGAATGGTATTTCCTAGGAGTACTTTCAGTGCAGATGTCTTGCCCTTCCCATGGGATGTGACACTGCCTCCTATCCCTGTGGGAAGGGTAAGAAATCTGCGCTGAAAGTACTCCTAGGAAATACCATTCCTGGTCTCAACGAACAACACTCGCTACCAGATTTACAGTTGCAGCAAAAAGCCTCCTAAGCTTAAAAAGCTTCCTCCAACATTGACAACCTGATGCTGCACATACTGCATGCTCATCTTCAGGTCATGTTGTGGAAGGCTGCAGGTCAGAGAGAGCCTCCTGCAGAGGCCAGAGACATCACACAGTTTGGGTGGGAGGTTGCTAGTGAAGGGGCTGTCATGCCCGCTCTTGCCATTCAGGCAGTGGCTCCAGTAAATTTGCTTGATGTCACCAGCTGTAGCTGCAGCACATTGAAAGCCTGCAGCAAAGGAAACTGCAGCTGCCATGCTGCAAGTCTCAGTTGTACTGACTATTGCAAGTGTGAAGGGGGTGAGGTCCGCTGCTGCAACCCATTCACAATACATTCAGATAAAGATCAAGAAGATGATGAGACTGAAGGGAATGAGGAAAGAAATGATGAAGATGGTGAAGGCTATTGAGTGGGATTGTGTGGTTGTTGTTAAATATGTGTGTGTGTGTGTGTGTGTGTGTGTGTGTGTGTGCGCGAGTGTGTGCATACTGTATATAGTTATATAGTTTACAGTGTGTGTGTGTGTGTGTGTGTGTGTGTGTGTGTGTGTGTGTGCGTGCTGGCGCGCGTTGCATGTTGTATATAGTTCTTGTATATAGTTCTTGTGCATTTGTGTACGTGTGCATGCTGGATATAGCTATTTTGCATATTGTATAGTTCTTGTGGGTTTGTGTGTGTGCTAGAGATGCGCGGTTTGCGGTTATATTTAATATTTTAATTAAATTCGGGCGGGTGGCGGTTGAACCAATCAAATGAAAAAAATATAGCCTATACATTGTTAAATTGTGTTACCTACATCCGAAAAAACGAGCACACTTTGAAATAGTCAAATTTTCATCAGGCAGTTTGGCCTAGTTGCTTCTATGCATGCTGCTTTGTTTATCTATCAGAGACGGTGTTGCGGAATTGGTGTATTCCGATGTTTCACTGAGCAACCCCTCACGCACGCACACACACACACACACACACACTAAAGGTAACAAAGTTTAAATTAAGTAGCCTATCGTAGCCTACCAGCATGTTTTTCTCTCCAGTGTGCAAAAAGAAAGTAGAATAGGCTACAGTGCAAGTTGACCGATGATTCATCTCCCATGTCGCGTCTCGTTGCAGAGCCTTGGTAGGCCACTAAGCAAATCTGCAACCTATGAGCCCAGCTGCCAGTATTGGAGGAGGCCTAAACATCTCGTAGATGAGACTGACTGGGTTATTTTGTTTCGATATTATATATAAAACACATAGTCATTTTAGCCTACATTCAGGGAATAGGCATTTAAAAGGGAGACAGATTATGGTGTGATATGACTCAGAACTGACATCGGGCAATGGCAGTGCGAGATGTTCAGAACGTAAGCGCTAAAACTTCTACAAGCTCCGTAACATCCACAGCGGAAAAAAGAAGGTAAGAAAAATAGTCGGAAAACTTAGATGTGTAAGGCAAGCAAGCAAGTTGTTACTAAAAATGTAAACATGCACGTTGCACTGCTGTGCGGTGGGTTAGTGCGTAAAGTAGCCTATAATGTGCTGACTTGTTATTTTATTAAGGATTTCTTTCTTTTTGCAAAAAATAAAGTACAGGCATTAATTAGTAGGCTAAATAGCAGCATGTTGAAATGATGTGCTAAATTGCGTTTTTTATTACAATGATACAATTGTAGGCTACAGGCTGCGTTTTATTTGGAGACTTTTGCGAGACAGAGACTGAGTTTGCTGCTGATATTCTGGGGATAGGCTACAACATAGCCAATGTAGGCCTTTTAATATATTTGCTGCATTGGATCAGTCTTTCTAGAACAGGCAAGAGCTTTCTAGCCTCACGTCAGCAGCACCGCATCACCCATATACATTAAAACAACCAGCGGATGGCGGGCGGGTGCGGATTTGAAAATTGGTCAAAAAACGTTGATGGATGGCGGATGGATAATAAGTTTTGCTATGCGGTTACGGTTGAAATAATAGCCCATCCGCGCATCTCTAGTGTGTGCATGCTGTTATATAGTTATTACCTCCGCCAAGGAGGTTATGTTTTCATCGGGGTTTGTTTGTCTGTTTGTTTGTTTGTTTGTCTGTGTGTCTGTTCATCTGTTTGTTCGCAAGATAACTCAAAAAGTTCGGGAGTGATCCGGATCACCGTCTGGATCCAGGAGGCGGTTATGTTTTTCGCTTGGCGGAGGTCTGCACTCTCGGAGTGCTTTTCTAGTTTTGCATGGCACACTTAATTTCTTAATCTGTCTGTCCATAAGTCAACACTGCCTCCTTACCAAGTTTCTTAAAGGTTTTCACCAACTCACCCAACCAAGTACACGTGTTTACCTTGGAAAAACAATTTTGAGCCTGGCTTTATCACACTATCTGCTTTTGTGTGTATGCAAATTAGAGCATTTTTAACGAGATAGGGCCTCATTTGCATATGTAAACATTAAAATATAAAAAACATGCAATACATTTTTTTCTCATCTTAACATAAGTAATCAACTCAGAAAGTTTCATGGTGATATCTATTATTTAATTTTTTTACCCTATTCACCTGTACTGCCTCGCCTTAATTGCCTATTTATGCTAATTATGCAAATTGCCCAAAGTGCAACTTTAGGCAACCAAGTTGAATTTCACCCACTAGGTCTATAGATGACATTTCTGCAATAAAACTTTAGGGTACTCAACATTTCTGGGTTCATGAAATCACGACTAGACTACCTTGGTAGAGCACGTGACACATATTGCACACACCCCATAATAAACACTATGACACAGCTGCACAGTCCCTACAGCCTCAAGCAGCATTATTTAACAGTTTAATTGTTGTTGAAGCGGTTGAGTTTACAGTGGAGATTCTTCAGTGTCTGCCCAAGCTTAAGCTCAGCTTGCTTAAAACAGACTGATCATATATCGACTGCAGGGACTAGTTTTCCTTCCCCCCTCTTCACCTTCATGGCGGTGTATACCAGACATTTAGATTTTAGCTGCACAATAAGGTTCCCTTATCTGACTAAGATCTCTAGTACAGTCTGCTAAAATATAAACAAAATCCTCTGGGCTACAACGTACACTTTAAGGGCCCGTCCCAATACCTCCCCTACCCCTAGATTTTTGCCCTAACCCTCGTTTTTGCGCGTGCACGTGTAGGGCTAGGGTGTCCCATTACTTTAGGGAGCAAGGGGAAGTGCTATTTTCCCCTTAAAATCAACCCTCAAAATATAGCCAGGACCGATGCAGGCTTAAAACGAAGTGGGAGATGAAATTACCCAGGATACCGTGTGAGCTCACCCAGCCGGCCACATTTTTCATATATTTTCGCAAATAAGCATATTAAAATTTCGAACTTTGTTGGAATATGTTAGTTTGATGCACATCTGATGGACTGTTGAGTTTTGAACACTAATGTTAGAAAATATCTCACGAAGCTATCTGACAATGTTCATGATATCAGCTGAGTGCTTTGAGAGAGTCTGCCCATCAAATAACGTTATATATTAGTCCAGTCATTTTAGGAGAAAGGGTTGAACAAATTGCAACACAAGCAAACTTAACTGATTTTGTATCCTCAATATGTCCTGAGTAAGGGAAAAAAAGCCCCGAAGAATCCCAATAGGGGAAAGTTTAGAAAAATACCTAAATATACCCTATTCATGCGCCTATACAGAATTTTTCTCACACAAATAGGGGAAAAAAATTAACCTTCACATATCACCATGAAAATTACTAAGTTGATTACTTACATCAAGACAAACAAAAAATGTATTATACGTGTTTTGAAATTGTTTGTTAACATGGGCAAACAGGGCATAATTATGTATAGCTAATGTATAGTGACCCAAAACTAATTGCAACATTTGACAAACAAATTGTCCAAGGCATGGAGGAAGATAATACATGTCTTAACTGGTATTATATCTCATCTAGAGGGTATATGCTTATAGAAAATATATAGTTTATGGTGTTTAATTTGTTTTCCCTGGACAGTATAGGCCAAAATGTATCCACTTTACACTAGATTCGCCTTTACAGAATAGAGGGCAATGTATTGTGCATGGCATAGAGGAAGATGGAAAATGTCTTAAATGGTGTTATATCTCCTCCGGAGGGTATATGCTTTCAGAAAATATATAGTTTAGGGTGTTTAATTAGTTTCCCTTAATAGTGCAGGCCAAAATGTATCAGCTGTTCACTTGATTCGCCTATACAGAATAGAGGAGTATGTGTTATGCATGGTATGGAGGAAGATGGGACATAAGTTGATTGATGCTATATTTCATGTACAGTGCATATACTTTTAGAATATGTATAGTTTTGACTGTTCTATGACTTTGGTAAAACCATGACCCATGCATAGGCATGCATTGTTAATTATTAATCTTAAACTATATTTATTAGTATAGCATTTTTGCCAGATGTCACAACAATAGAGTCACTTGGAGGCTAACTGCAGTTATCCCATCTGCACCCTTCTGTCGAATTAGGACATGATCATGTCCATCTTCAACTTTGCCTTCACAATTTTCCTGCATTCACTAACATAAACATACTGTGCTGTCCGATTATTGTTTCAGACAAAAATTGTGCAAAGTAAAGGGGCATCATACAGGCCCCTCTGATTGGACAGACAGTGTATCAGTCAACCCCTGGGCAAGAGGTCAATTACTATAAGACTTGCAAAATGATGGACTGATAATTTAGTGTGATATACTGTATGTTTCAGTGACCTCTAAGTCAGATTACGTAAACACCAAAACCACTTTCCTAGGCTGAATAATGCTAAACTATGTGTTTGTACAGATTACACATTGTGGAACACTTACATGCAAAAACACACGTGGCTATATTTAAAGATTCAACAACCATTTCCATTGATTCAAAGGGCCACAATGTAAAAATAGACACCAATTTTGCAACAAACCAGTCTGAAATAAGCCAAAGAAATTCACTCTTTGAAAATAAAAGAATGTTCCTCAACAATGCAAGATTCTAAAATTCCATGTTAAGTTAGATGGGGTCAGATATTCTTTAGATTGTGTATTCTACAACATTCTAATTACAGTTTTGTCAGTATTTGCTGAAGAATAATGCATAAAACAACCCTCATTTTAACATATTTCCACCAACTGGATTTTCATGGTCTTTTACTATGGTGTAAAGATCACCAATTGAAATATAAAAATGTGAAAATAAATTCTGTTGCAATTAGTTTTGGGTCAGACCTTTGCCTGGACTATTAGCTCCGTTGTGGTATTTATACAAATTAACTATACGTAATTACATTATGCCCTGTTTGCTCATGTTAATAAACAATTTCAAAAAACGTATAATACATGTTTTGTTTGTCTTGATGTAAGTAATCAACTCAGTAATTTTCATGGTGATATGTGAAGGTTATTTTTTTTCCCCTATTCACGTGAGAAAAATACTGAATAGGCGCATGAATAGGGTATATTTGGGTCTTTTTCTAAACTTTCCCCTATCGGGATTCTTCGGGGCTTTTTTTCCCTTACTCAGGACATATCGAGGATTCAAAATCAGTTAAGTTTGCTTGTGTTGCAATTTGTTCAACCTTGACCCCTATTTTGGCTTAAAATGACTGGACTATATCAGATCTGGGTAGTTTCGTCAATATTTAAGGTGTGTGTTCTGGCATTCACATAAACACATATATCTTTGTTGATTAACCAGACGTAGATAAACCAGCACAGCCCACACAACGATGACCGCTGGAACGGGCATGTTCCTGAATGAAAATAGTAGCAGGCTACTACCGGTAGACACATCGGCGCTGCGCGTGACATAGGTGAGTACGTTCGCTACGCTACTTTGCAGAGTGGTGTCTCAATTCATAGGGAAAGATCTTCACCTCCACTTCCCTTGTCGAGGGGGCTTTAATGTTGAGGGCAATCAAAACCAACTGAAAGTTTTAAGGGGGGAGAAATGGGATGGACCCTATGTCTGTGCTATAGACAACAACACGTTCCAGCTGAAAGTTGTTCAAGTGAATGCCAAGATACTTGCATGAGCAGACCTGATGCTGATTGATGTGTGTATTGTGTATGACAACAGATCTATGATACCCAACTCATTTTGGATCCAGAACCATCATTAGCAACATTTAAGATAAGCTGGTTGGCTTGTGTCTTTATGCAGTTTGTTGAGAATAGCTGTGTCATCCACACATTTAAAAACAAATCTCCTAAGGTTTGAAAGATAGATAGATAGATAGATAGATAGATAGATACTTTATTGATCCCCAGGGGAAATTCAAGGAAGCATTCATTAGTTTCTTGCCCCATAGGAGAATTTTAATGAATTAAATCTTGGATGCGTATTCTGCTCACACAGTACAATAAAACACAAAACAGCAGAAAAACAACAAGGGCAATATAAACATACAGACAAAGACAGCACAACACATGCTGTGTCAACCACATTAGTGCATTGCACATAACAGTGTCATTCCATTGCACAAGTACCACCCCTTGGTAGAGCACGTGACACATATTGCACACACCCCATAATAAACACTAGGCCCCTACAGCCTCAAGCAGCATTATTTAACAGTTTGATTGAGGTAGGCACAAATTAGCTTTTGAAGCGGTTGAGTTTACAGTGGGGATTCTTCAGCGTCTGCCTGAGGGTGAAAGCTCATATTCTGTGTAAAAGATATGATGGGTCGTCATTACCCTCTCAGCTTGCTTAACACATAATTTTCAGTGTCCCGCCGACGGGACGGTTACCCCCCTCCCCCACCTCCTAGTGCAGGGCGATATGTAGCAAAAAAAGGTGTTTGGAACATTTCATATAGATTTTTGCAAATTATGTTTTTTCACTTCTTCAGACCCTATAGTTTGCAAAACTACCTGTTTCCAATTTTTTCCCGGACTGCACAGGTCCAAAATCCAAGATGGCGGATATATCACCAAAAATGGCAAATAATCGCCTTTTTATGAGATGTCATGATGATCAACCAGTGATGGGTGTAACCACCATTATGCTATTTATTGGCATACCCGGAAAAACACATTGACTGATTTAAAAGTTTCCTTCACATAACCTAATAATCATTTGAATTAAAAGTAATGTTCTGCACTCACCCCAATAGATTAGATTAGAGTAGATTAGATTCAACTTTATTGTCATTGCAGAGTACAAGTATGAAGACAACGAAATGTGGTTTGCGTCTAACCAGAAGTGCAAAAAAGGAGAAAAGTGCAATGTGATATACAAAGTATAGACAGGTGGTGAATAGACAGGTCAAGAAATATAGTGCAGTGTAGACAGTAGTATACAGTTGATTTATATAAAGTAGAGAGGTTTAGAGTAAAGGCATCGGACAGGGGTGGGTGGGTCGGTGGGGGGGGGCTTAGTTGGTTGGTTGTCATTGGGATGGAGAGCTAGACTTCAGCTGCAGGAAAGAAGCTTCCTCTGAACCTGCTGTGCGCCTTATGCAAGCATCACTAGCCCTGGATGCCCTCAATGGAGGGGAGTGAGGAATGCGTTGGGCAGTTTTCACCACCCTCTGCAGTGCTTTTCGGTTGTGGGCAGAGCAGTTGCCATACCAAACTGTGACACAGTTGGTAAGGATACGCTTGATGGTGCAGGGGTAGAAGTTCACCAGGATCTGAGGAGGCTGGTGGACCTTAGCCTCCTCAGATAGAAGAGTTGCTGGAAAGCCTTCTTGATCAGGGTAGAGGTGTTGAGGGTCCAAGAGAGGTCCAAGAGATGTGGACACCCAGAAATCTGAAACTGGTGATACACTCCACTTTAGTCCCATTGATGAGAATGGGTGTGTGTGCTAGCTTTAGACTTCCTGAAGTCCACAATGAGCTCTTTGGTCTTCAATAATTCTGTTAAAGCAACACCAAAGAACTTTTCCTCTGTCGCATGCCCTATTTGTTTATCCAGCACCAGCTTTGCAAATAACAATGTCCACAGACAAGGTATAATATTGTAACGATTTGATAGCAAACCACACAGTTGTCCAATCAAAAGGTTTATTCACTGGGAACGAGAGCCGGGACACAGATAGACCAAGACACAGAACACAATGCAAACAGGGCAGGTCAAGCACGCACACACACTACACATACAGGGGAGGACGCAGCCTCCCACACAAAAAGGATCACACACGAGGGAGAACTAAAAGGGAAACATGTCACACTAAAGACGCTAACTTTACACTTATAACTAAGGAGAAATACAGACATAAACCCCCCGATTGTTCACCCTCGAGTCCCAGCATGCCTTTCGGTGGAGAACGCTAACACAGTCTTTATGCGCCGACGCTACATAGCTCCCCCAACAAGCCGTTGGCGTCCTCGGCAACGACCACGAGGTAGCCACATGCTAGCGTCGGCGCGCGTCGCCCGCCACTCAGTCCAGTGCGACAGTTCCGCCAACTCACGTGGGGTGCACGCGCCACAGGAGCTCACTCAACGGGGCGCCACGCTGCTAGCAATCCAGTTCGGGCGTGCTAGCAGCCACGTGGCCGACCCGCTCGTCACCAGCTCCCTCTCAGCAGCCGCCCTCAGGCTGCACTTTCCGCGGCGTGTCACCACGGCACTCCTCCTCTCCAGACGGGGCCCTAGGTGGCCTTACAACCGTCGACACTGTACCAAGCACCGGGGTTCGAGGGGGGCCAGATGAAGCTGCGCCAACGCCACTCCGCTCCGTCGAGTCGCCGACCAGGACAGACAGGCACCGACTCCGCAGCAACCGGACCGCGCTGAGCTCTCCCGCTGCAGCTACCGTCTTCGGCGTCCCTCCTCGTGTTGCCATCTCGCAGAGCCGTACTGCTCTGTTCCCGGCGCAGCTTCATCTGGCCCCCCTCGTTCCACTCCTTCGCGGCCTCGGCGAAGGCACGACCCCCGAGATGGTCGTGCTATCGAACTCCACACACAAACTTTTTTCAAAAGGCGCCGGCCAACAGGCCAACTAGAACTAGCGCCTAGCACTGCACGGTGCCCCTCACACGCACCCAAAAGTTAAAGCACACACCAAAACAGTCACACACTAGAGGGCCCTTCCGTCGAAGCTGCCCCACCGTCGTGAGTTCGCTGCCCTCAGCGGCTCCGCCAACCGTCCATCGTCTAGGAACCTCTTCCTCGCCGCACTCCCTCTCTGCTCACGCATCGCGGCTCGCCGTGGAGTCAGCGCCCAGGCCATCGCCGTCCTCTCCGCGAACGCTTCTTCAGGCTCCCCTTCCGGCAAGAACTTCTCCCATGGCCGCAGGCAACTCCAACCGAAAGCTCCTCTCCTCCGTCGGCAGTAGCGATAGAAGGCCCCGAGCTTTTTAGTAGCCCTTACAAGGGCTCTCTCTGCATCCTCTTGCGTGGGCCTCCACCCAGTGATGAGGTCTCCCGCTCCCAGCTGCTCCCGCTGAGTGGAGGCCATGTTCGAAAGTCGCTTCTGACACCAATGTAACGATTTGGTAGCGAACCACACAGTTGTCCAATCAAAAGGTTTATTCACTGGGAACGAGAGTCAGGACACAGACCGACCAAGACACAGAACACAATGCAAACAGGGCAGGTCAAGCACGCACACACACTACACATACAGGGGAGGACGCAGCCTCCCACACAAAAAGGATCACACACGAGGGAGAACTAAAAGGGAAACATGTCACACTAAAGACGCTAACTTTACACTTATAACTAAGGAGAAATACAGACATAAACCCCCCGATTGTTCACCCTCGAGTCCCAGCATGCCTTTCGGTGGAGAACGCTAACACAGTCTTTATGCGCCGACGCTACAATATGTTGCATGATTTTATGAAAGTACGATGTATTGCGACATCAGATGCAAGTCAAATTTGTAGTTTCTCATGTCTCATTCCATCGAACTACAGAACCGCTACCCGATCCGGCAAACTTACATAGTGCGGTTATAGCCGATAGAGGGCCGCGAAGCGAATGCAGAAAGTGCCGTTCACCCTGTTACAGGTTGATGAACCACTGAAACTATTTTGGAAACATTATTTTAAGGTACAAAAAACTCTTTGGTGTTGCTTTAACAGGACTTGTTTGTGGGAACATATGAATTTGTTGATTATATGCAAGCCTAATGCTGCCCACTACAGCTAAGTCTGCCTTCATCCATGAATTGTGACTGGTTTCAGAAACAGCATCATCTGAACAATCTACAGAGAGTAGCTCAGTGCAATTAACACACACATTGGATAGCATCTTGGCATGGCATGGCTGAGTTGTGCAGGAGATGGTTGTCAGGAAAAGTGACATAAACTGTTGCCAAGATCTGGCAGAATGCTTCTTTGAAAATGTTGAAAGTAAGGCATGAGGCTACAATGACATATACTTATTATTTAACAACTATACCATCACAAACTCCATGAAAGACAAGACGAGACAGGTCCATACAATGGAAAAAGCACATGATAAGGGATACAAAATGCAAGACTCTACATCAATCAAAGACTTTAAAGCTTTCCTGGGATCGAAGGAAACCAAAGCCAACCTCATCCTCTACCTTGGTCATAAAGCTGTTGAACTATGTAAACTGCCAGTCACAGTTTACACACACAAAGGTGGCAGTAGCAGTAAGTCATTTTGGCAAAACCCCATATATCTACATGTCACACAGATGTCTTGGTGCTTGCCCTTCGCAGGGTACCAGACATCAACAAAGACAGTCTCATTATCATGGGCACTGGAGAACGTCGACAAAAGATACAGCCTAGAAATCTTGACGCACCCCAGCGGCAGCAAATGTAATTTGCTGTCAGGGTAGTCTAGCAACTCTCCGTTGGCTTGTGAGGTGGAAAAACCAAACTTCGCTCAGGCCAATCACATCGTGTATAGAGTCGGTGGACCTCGGGTATCCTATTGTATCCTATTGTTTATCCCGTGGTAAAGGAAAGGTTTCTGTTTCAAGTCAATAAAGTCATGATGGTGTCATTAACACACTTTGTAGGCTTGTAGTAGGTCCTCATCCATCTCCAGACGTGTTAGCTGGATGTGAGAAATGTATGTGTCAGCTCCTCAAAACATGGTTTTCAAACAGCTAAAGCCCTTCAGTGGAACATGTTTAAAACTCTAAAACCCAACCAGGGAGTGGAAAAACTCGGGAACTAGGGAAATCCCATCCCTATGATTGCCCTACCATCACCTATTGCTGTCCCCATGCTTGGATTCCTGCCCGCGCAGCCTAGCAACCCACTATTTGCCCAATGACGACTCCTAATTCCTATGGACAATTCATCCCCTACACCCGGACTATTTGAACTTAACACTAAATAGGATTCATGCATTATCATACTGGTTATGTAACCATCCAACCACTTTGTAACATATACCTCCGGTGGCTCTAAATACCATGTTCTATTCTCTGTATATAGACCTTACTGTCCTGTAACTGACCCCAGGCAGAAGGGTCAGGCCCTTGAGTCGTGGATCTGCTTGAGGTTTCATCCTATATGTTTCTCCCATTCTTGGGAGTTTTTCCTCGCCCCTGTTACTCAAGGGCTCTGTCCGAATGTTTAACACTCTGTAAGCGCCATGAGACATGTGTAATGTTTTGACGCTCTATAACGGAAATTAAATTGAAATTGAAATTCTGAGAGCACACAGGCAAGCAAATGTTTGGGCACAAGATACAGTGCCTGCTCCAAAGATTCTTGACTCACTATCACTGGGATGGAGACAAATTGTTGATGGGCAATAGGTTTCTGTTCTGTCAAAACTTCCACCAGCACCAGAGGCTGTTATGGAACTTGTGTGTTGTTGTCTTGCCAGCCAATGCAGTATAAGGTGTTTTTGCAAGAGTAACAACTTACCATTCACGCAACTTTGCAGGTGTGAAGGCTCTGAGGAGATGTACACCAATATTAAAAAGACAGTGACAGTGGTGAGGATAAATACTTGAGTGACAATGACAATGTTTTGAAATGAATCAAGATGCAGATTTTGTTTCTCTTTTTTTCATTCATCTCAATCAATGTGGTTAAAACAATGTGGTTAAAACAGACTGCTCATATATCGACTGCAGGGACTAGTTTTCCTTCCCCCCTCATCACCTTCATGGCGGTGTATACCAGACATTAGATTTTAGCTGCACAGTAAGGTTCCCTTATCTGACTAAGATATCTAGTACAGCCTGCTAAAATATAAACAAAATCCTCTGGGCTACACCGGACACTTTGAGACTCTGCTATAGACAACAACACAAACTTTCAACATGGACCCTCCAGCCGGTTTGTCTGCCTGTACTGGGTGCTGTGTAATGGAATATTGTCAATCACAGACGCTCTCTCAAAGTGGCTATCACCCACAGCCCCTCGTGGAATTGGAAAGGGCCTCAACATTTTGTTATTGTAGCTGTCTCCGCGGCGCTATAGGCTCTCTGAGTCGAAGGGGAAAGCAGTGTTAATTACTTAAGGTTGAATAATTCATCAGAGTAATGACCCAATGAAATATAAATGCCTGCGGTCGATACACGACTCCGCGGGAGCTGCCAGGGGACTCCTTGGGGTGCGGGGAGAGAGGCAAGGGAAGGCAGAGGGAGGAGAGAGGCCGCTCCAGCCGTGGGGTGGAGGTGGAGGGGGTGTGGGGAAGAGGGGGAGAGGGATGGCTGGGCTGCCGACCAAGGATAATGAAAGAGGAGCTGAGGGGCGCGGAGACGCCCTAAGGCCTGCTGAGTCAGCGCCATCCCCACCGCCCTGTCACTGCTGGACACTGGAGAAGCGACTGATGATAGTAAGAGACCTGACAGAGAGAGAGAGACAAAGAGAGAGAGAGAGAGAGAGAGAGAGAGAGAGAGAGAGAGAGAGAGACAGAAAGACAGAGAGAGATAACCATCTCTCCCTCCCTCAGGCTGACGCCTTCATTACTTTGGTGAAGCTCGTGCGGTGTGGGGACTGAAGAGGGCTCTGATTGACTGAGTGGGGAGTGGGAATAGAACAGGAAGCCACTGAGGCAGGGAGCATCCCCACTGATTGCCCTCCAGAGCTGAGAGGGGAGCACACTCTATTCCCATTACTCTCTGCATTCCCTCTCTGTCTAATCCCACATAAGCCTCAAAAAAAGTTTGTTGACCTTGAACGCACTGTGTTGACCTTGAATGCTTCTGGGTATATTTCCTTCTTGGGTATGATTGGCCTCCCATAATTTAATACTTCTACCCTACCAGATAAATCAGACTAAAAAAAAATAAGGACATGAAAATAACAAAGTGATTCAACACTCAAGGAATATTTTGTGTGGATAATGCAATAACACCAGAACATTATACCTCAAGGAAAGTCTCATGAAATTGCATGGTGTTGACTCCCCAAGGCACAGTGGCTGTTCTAGATATTCATGTATGGATCACGTTTTCCCCTTTTGTTATTGTAAATAATGATACTAGTTCAAACACCAAGCTGATTTGTCACGGCTGTGAAATCTCTCCAGTTTTATCTTCCAAACATTGATTTAAATCTGTTTATTGGGGCAGGTGTGCCACCTAGAGGATCCGAGTGTAATCACATAAACATTATGAACTACTATCAAACACTCTTGGCATCTTGAATTGAGTTACTGAATTACTTCCATTCCTCCAGTTTTCCAATCCCCATTTTAGTTAAGAGGAAAAAGGAGTGTGTGTAATATATACAATACAGTATCATATTTAATACTATTACGTATGATACAGTATATGCCTATAAAATGACCATAATACAGACATTGATATGGCATCATAAACATGTGGATAAATACTTCATCATAGATTGCTTGTACAAGTTTGGGATAAAACGATGAAGATGGATAATGAGATCAAATCTGAAGATAAGTACTGCCAGCAGGACGCATGGTAACAAAAACAACTGGCTTTAAATTTGTCCACAGTGATATTTCTGGCAGTGAGGCCATTTGATTGGTTCTGATCAATCTGGAAGTCCTACACAGAGAACACTCTGTGTCTACACAAACATAGATTGCTTAGGGCATCCTGAGTCATCCTGGCTTATTGTAAACAGACAGTTGTACTTTGGAGCATCGGGTCAAGTGATCCCCAGCTGTCCATATAGCTGATGTCAACTATCAGGAATGGCCGCTTTCCCCCTGCTCCTCATCGGTGCTGTGCTCCTACAGGAGCTGCCGCCAGCATACACCGCAGGACTGTTCCGCTCCAGACCAGAGGCCAGTGGTGTGCTTCGGAGGCAGAAGCGGCACAACTCAGGCTTTTTTGAGGAGTTTATGGAAGGCAACATAGAACGCGAGTGCATTGAAGAAGTCTGTGACCTGGAGGAGGCCAGAGAGTTCTTTGAGAATGACGAGAAGACGGTCAGTTAATGAGATGGAAAGCCCAAGAACATAAAGGAATTATGCTGCATTTCATAATGTTTTTTCTTTTTTTCCAGATGGTCTTTTGGCAGAGCTACTTAGGTAGGCTTGTGTTTAATCATTGCCTAAGCTGTTGACTTAAACTCAGTCAGTTTTGTGCTTGTGTGGGTGAATCTCTCAGGTATATTACTTGTATATATGTCTAATTCAGCAGGTGTTTTAATCTTTTTCATTCATACACCTCAGTTTTCTAAACAAATAATAGTTAAAATGCACAATTCAATACATTGCAATATTGTGCACTGTAACTCATGTACTGTAAGTGAATTCAATACAATGAGCCATTTAAGCATGTTTACTCAAACAGAGGGACTCATCACAGTGTGTGCTTCAGCAGAGTAGAATAAAGAGTTTGGGCGCTGGCTACAAGTCTGCTTGTGTGTGCTAAAAGAGTTGGAGGTGAACGGTGGATTGTCTTTCAGATGGAGACCAGTGTAAATCATCTCCGTGCAAGAATGGAGGGTCCTGTGAGGACCAGATGGGGGCATATATTTGTAAATGTAGGACAGGTTACGTTGGGAGTGACTGTGAGATTGGTGAGTCCGGTCAGTTGTTGTTTTTGTTACGGTCATGTACAGTCTGTTACACACATATACAGGAAATGTGACCTTCTCCATCAGAATATGGTTTTAGAGTTGAAGTGTTCAACTCTACTCTCAAAAGTGGTCTCACTCTCAAAAAGTTTGCAAACTTGTCTGTATTATGGTCTGTCATTAAAATTCTAAAATGAACATCCTGAAAAGGGAAGGTTAACGAAATGTCACCGGGTAAAGCTGTTTGTTTCTACCTACCGGTATATGTTTTGTGTTTGTCCAGAGCTGGCCAGGCAGTGTGATGTGGACAATGGCGGCTGCATGCACTTCTGTGATGTGGTGGGAAGGCATGGAGCGGAGTGCCACTGCGCTACTGGCTACCAGCTGGCCGAGGACGGGGTGACCTGTGAGCCAGAGGGTGACGCATTTATCCCTTAACTAGCTGTCAGACAAAACTTATTTGTTTGCATAGTGACTCAAGCTCACATTCTCTGTTACTGCACTAGTATATGGATATATATTCATCATAAATTCCAGTGTGTTTATACGTTATACGTACCTATGCCCAATGCTGTGCATAGTGTAACATCTTAATCACTAGAAAACATAATAATCTACTTGTTGTGTGTGCACTCCAGGAGATTGGCCATGTGGCTATGACAAGAGGGTTGTCCGTCTGAGTGGTGCGGTGCGAACACTGCAGACCAACTCCACCAACTCCACCAACACCACCAACACCACCCTCTCAAGTCCTCTCAACAGCACCACGGACACCATCACCACCACGGACACCATCACCATCACGGCAACCAACGTCTTTCCCATCTCTGGCACCCGAGGGGGCAGACTAATGCCCTCGCACAGCAGGTTACCCAAGTGGGTGCACCAGAGTCAGCAGCCCGCAACAGCACAACCGGAGACCCAGCCACCCATCACCAACACCACACCAGCTCCACCGGACACCCAGCCACCCATGACCAACACCGACGATTCCTCTACCGGCAAGAACAATCATTTGCGCATTGTTGGTGGGGAAGAGGTCACACCTGGGGAGATTCCATGGCAGGTAAGGATATTATTCTTCAAGTTTACTTATTTCCAATTCACTACAATAACCATATGTACAGCTACTACTTACTCGTAATCCTAAAAATAATCCCATTGGTTAGCTTATTAGACTGGCTATGTAAAAAGGTCCAAGTAAGGTCATTGGTTAGTTAATTAGACTAAATGTCTATGGCTATGTCCAGTAAAAAGGTCCAAGTAAGGTAATTGCAGCATGACAACATGGCAAGCTGTGCATTACTCAAAAGCCTGGAATGACATAGTAGAATGTTATACTATTGAATCCTTAGTAATAAGCTTTATAGCTAATTAATACATCATGAGTTATTATTATTTTCATAATTTAGTTTATGATGACTGAACTAATATAATAAAACTATATGGCAGTTTAAATAATTCAAAGCCAACTTCAGTTTGCAGATACATGACATTCATAGACGTAAAAGAGCAGCTGCCATACAGTATATTTTGGAAGTGTGTGCAGACATGGTGATGATTTCGTCTGATTTGATGTCTTCCTGAGGTGGCGCTGGTGATGCGCTCCACGAGGGCGGTGTTCTGCGGGGGCTCCATCGTGGGGGAGGAGTGGGTGGTCACTGCTGCTCACTGTCTGGTGGACGCACCGGAGCGATCGTTCTTTGTCAGAGTGGGTAAGATGAGACACCATGCTGTCACCATGACACTTCCCCCCAGCTGGCACCCACCGCCCTCTCAGATTTGGGGCTGCACAAAGACCACAGACCACTAATTTAGCCTGGCAGAAGTGGTGGATAGCTGATGGGTGGTGTTTTGTGTGCTTTAATCCTCAGGTGAGCATGATGTCCACAGGACTGAGGGACACGAACAGGACCTGGAAGTGTCCAAGCGCCACGTCCACCCTCTCTACGCGCCGGCTCAGAACGCCTACAACCACGACGTGGCGCTGCTGCGTCTGTCCACCCCCATCACATTCTCCCAGTATGCCCGGCCCATCTGCCTGGGGCCCAAGACCTTCACAGAGTCCCTGCTCCGCTCTGGGGACGAGGCCACGGTCAGTGGCTGGGGCCGCATGCGCTACCAGGGCCAGACGTCCAGCCGGCTGCAGAAGGTGAAGCTGCCCTATGTGGAGCGCACGCAGTGCAAGGAGAGCAGCAGCGACCGCATCACCTACTTCATGTTCTGCTCCGGCTACTCTCACATGGCCAGGGACGCGTGCCAGGGCGACAGCGGGGGCCCCCACACCATGCGCTACCGGGAGACCTGGTTCCTGACGGGCATCGTGAGCTGGGGCGAGGAGTGTGCCAAGCAGGGCAAGTACGGCGTGTACACACGCATCTCACACTACTACAGCTGGATGCGCTACGTCATGGGCCTGAGCAGAAAGATGCTTGTGGACATGGTGGACCCATAACCCTACTCCCCCCCCCCCTCCATTTGACTTTCTAGAGTCCAACTGTGTCTCCCTGCACTGTGTGTGAAGGACTAATACATATTGTAGTAGCTTTATAAACGGTGATTCATCTCAATCCTGGAGTAAATATGGCTTTATATATTAAGAAGAAGAATTACCCCATTTGAAATGGAATGCAGGCGTGCATTTGATATTTGTCTGTAAGATATGGATTAAAAAATCTAAATGGCCTCACATTGAGCTGATTTGTCTTCTGACAGACCCCATTGATTACAATGCTTCATGTTCTGTGGGGGGACAGAATAACATGACAGATTTATAATGCAGATATACATGTACAGTGTGATCATTCATCCATGAGAAGTATTACACACTTCAGTGTGCACACTAGGGTTCAGTAACCACAGGTATACACAGAGGGCATCCATCACTGAAGGAGGCCAGACCCTATCAGTCGTCACATTAAACTGTTTTGTCATGAGTCATTAAGTCAGATGAATATTGCATTTATTGATCCTTCTGTGACAAACTGTCTCACTTTTCCTTCAAGAGTTTAATTAAATTTGATCAGAGGAATGGATTATGAAGAGAAATGGCTTGCAGTCCCCTTAAGGAATTACTGAGTCAATACTGCAACAGTCTCTTCTGAAGTCTAAATCACTGTCACTAAATCACTGCACAGGTTTCATTGACAAGGTAAGTATCCAATCTGCTAGCCAGTGATGCGTTTAACATTTGACTAACATCTGATGGTACTATTTTTATTAAACTATAGAGCACATACAGTAATGTTTTTCAGGCAAACCATATAAGTCACATATACATTCTTCATATTCCTCCTAAGTATTGTCATTGTAGGAGCTTGAGTAGGACAGTGTGTTTAAAAGACATTTGCATCACCTTGACTTTAAACCTTTCTACAACCAGGGGAGTAAACATCATCAATGGGCTCCGAAAAAAAAGTGAGCGATGTAAAAATATCTGACACCAAAGAAGGTATCTGCCCTACTTCTTAAAAAAATCCCAATACTTCAACAACAGCCACTGCACTGCAGTGCTCTTTTGGAGAAGGCATGCTTTCATCATTTGAGAAGATGTTTCAAAGGGTGACAGCTTGGTGGTGACTCAAGCCTAAATCCCACTAAAGAACTAAGGAGGCTACAAGTTATGTCAACGTATATATTTATTACAAACAGTCCAGTTGTCGTACAATAAAGACTGTACAGAGTTTGTTTAAATTATTAACAACATATTTGGAGCTATACAAACCTGTCAAAGGTCGTAAAGTGCCATGCATTTTTCTCCACACAAAAAAGTTGCCTAGTAACAAGCATTATGGTGCTTGTCAGGATAAACAGCATTTTTTGAGCCTATATTTGTCTCCGTTTTGTGAACATCAACATTTGATGCTTAAAAAAGAGGGAAACCTGCAGCGTTGGAAAGCTGAGACAAGTGCCATATTGCATCCTCCCTGTAAAAAAAAAAGAGATGTGATGTCGCATTGCAAGTCAGAAGAGAAGGCTGTGGCGGTGCGCAGAGGATGTAATTTAAGGAGTCTTATGAAGCCCTGCCTCACGCTGAGAGAGAACAACTTGATAGCAAAATAAATAAATTAATAACACACAAATGTGTACTCTGCAGCCATGCTTGCTGCTCAGCTGGCCTCATTTCCACTTCAAACGCCAGCGTATCAAAGGCGGCCCTCCACCCTCCAACTGGGGGCTTGATTTGATGTGGTAAATTCATATAAGTCTGCAATCAATATTTAATTAAGTGTTCGACACAGTGGGTATATTTCATGTTTGCTGTATGATCCTGTTTAATGTAAAAGCCTAAGATTAATAATATGGTGATAGTCGAGGAGCGGCACATGCCGCGATCAGCCTCTCTGTTCCTCTGAAGTAGGAGATAGAGGGGGGAGATGTGTGTGCCACATTTCACTGGCACACCAACTCTACAGCTGAAGTAGAAGACGTGTCAGCCTGTGAGGAGAAGTCACGTGGAATCAGTCGGTGGTGGAGACCTTCAGATGTCCAAATCCCATTTCAGTTCTTCATCTATTGTTAAGTAGAGGGGTTAGTTTGCCAAACGTGAACTTATTTGCAGTCGACAAACCAGTAACAGAAGTAGACAGGCAAGATCTTAACCAAAACCTATTTTCCATTTGAAGGATATGTGTATAAGCTATAGTAATGGGGGGAGGAGGAGAGGGAGAGAGAGAGAGAGAGAGAGAGAGATAGAGAGAGAGAGAGAGAAGAGAGAGAGAGATATTTGAGTATCTGTGCAAGTGGGAGAAGTATCTGAGGATGTGGATAAGTGTGAAATCTAGGCGTGCATATCTTCAGTCTGAATGCTCCCCTTGGGGAGTAGAGCTCAGTTCTAAGTCAAGGACCCTGGGAATGAAGCCCCCATGCAGCATTAGTGTGTGACCAAGCTCAAACAAAATATCATAAAGCTTTTGGTTTCCAGTATCTCTTTTACAGCTTTTAAAGTGCCTTTACAGTAACATCTGAGGTCAAACACAAGTTATAGCGCAAGAGTTCTGCAGCAGGGCAAATTCTACATTTAGCTAGCGAAAGTGAGAGGCCAAAATACGAGGAATAAAAAGGCATTATGGCACAGCATGGTTTGGCATAGAGCTCTGGGTGAGCTTTTGGGTGTGGAACCTCGGCAGTCGCTGAGGAAGAGACACCCAGCACAACACGCATACAAACAAAAGTACCACTGATTAAAATGTCCACATGAAATAGACAAACGCATTACAAAAGTCAGGTAAAGCAAAAACTTCACAAAACATCTGAGTTGCATTCGGTGACATCAAAACCTACACACACACACACACACACACACACACACACACACACACACACACACACACACACACACACACACACACACACACACACACACACAGGCACACATGCATTCACACTGACACACTAATAAGACAACACATTTCCTGCACATAATGAACAAAACACATCATGTGCAGGTATTTGAGAAATTCTCTATAGTACTCCAGGGTCCAGGGCCCGGTGTCTGAGTGAGGGGAGTCTGGATGGTGGTGACGGAGGGCACAGTAAGGTGGAGGGTCTCTTGAGAGGAACTAGCTGAGATAGTTCTACCTCACCTCCTTATCTGGAGCAACAGTGTTCTTGAGCAAACCCTTGCACCACAGAGAGAGTAGGCCTTCACCACATGTGAGTCCAGTACACCATAGCTACCTGTCCTTCCAGCAGGGCCCGCATGGCATCACTGGGAGAGTGTGTTTGGTGTCCGGTCCCCTCCTGGAGAGCCTCACACCGCAGGTCCTGCAATGTCCCCCTCCTGGTGAAACTGCAGTAGCCTCTGTCCCAACGCCCGCCAGAGGATCCTCTCTCTGGCAGACCTCCAGAATCTCTCAAAGCGGTTGGTCCACAGCAGCCGGCGCTGGTGTAGCACGTCTATGGCGAGCTAAGCTTCCGCGCTTTCAGATTCCCCGGCTCTGCAGGACATATGGAACACAAATGACACAATACTCAGAATCTGAAAAAATACAGCTGACAGCAGATTATGCTTGGAGCCTTAACATGAAAATCTATCTGAGGAAATAACTGCATTTATAATGTTCAGTACGATGTTCCTTTAAAAAAGATTCTCCAAAGTAGAGAGGATTAGGGAGGTAACATGTCCGTTTTGTGTACTTCTGTAGAGAAACATGAGGAGCTTTATATGGTCATCTGGGCAATGTTCACTCGGTATTTCACATATGGGAATGAACGCCGGCAAACGTAAGAATGATGTGAAATGGACGTGTGTGTGTGTGCAGATGTAGGGAGGGTGGGACCCCAGCACGTCACACGTCATTGGTCGGTCAGAGACAGACGTGGTGTCAGTGGAGCGTCTGTGATAGGGCAGCCGGGGGGGGAACAGTCCCATATGTGAGATAGAGGAACCAGGGTTACGGAAGTACCCCTATGAATATCACTATGTCCTCCTACCCCCCAGTCGGGTGGAGTGTCCTCTGCTGCTGTCTGCCAGGATGTGCTGCAGGGTGGAGGCCTGGAGGTGGCCCTCCTGCCGGCGACTCAAGTTCTTCACCATCCTGTGGAGAGCATCACATTACACTAACATCACCGTTTGGCACACACTCAGCCTTAGGCAGGGACAGACAGCAATGAAAAGTTAGACTCTGTGGCCTGAATGCATTGTATTCTAACACGCTTTTGAGCATAATATTAAAATACCTTGGTGACATTGCCTTTGAATATGTACTTATTCTGGATATGGGAACAGTATGATTAGCAGCTACTGACCACACGCCCTCACTCTCCTCCCGCTGCAGCTGGACGATGTCCCCACATCTGATGAGGAGGTCCTGGGGCCCGTCTCTAGGACAGTCCGCCCGGCTCCTGTACCTGCCTGGGGTCTGAGACAAGCAATGAGGGAAGGAGCACGCTTTTCAGACTACTGCAATACAATGTATGTTTCATATACATGTAATATGTTATAGGCATACAGTAGATTTATCTGATTTGATGTGATACAAAACAATGCAAACTACACACAAGGCAGAACTGTCAAAATAAAGGAAGTTCAGCCAATAATTTGTTAATGATTAATAATGTATTTAGCACAACTTGGCCAGACGCTGACTGTTTCAACATGACTCCATCAGGAGCAGAGGGTCAGGGGCTCACCAGGTGGACAATGTCCTCCTCCTCAGTGTCAGACAGTGGGAAGGGACTGTGGCCTCCATTCCAGTCGTCCAGACCCTCACAGATATCCACTGAGTGGTGAGCTCCAGGCCAGCCTGACACACACACACACACACACACACACACACACACACACACACACACACACACACACACACACACACACACACACACACACACACACACACACACACACACACACACACACACACATGATCTCTACTGCATTCTGTGCACTGACGGCTTTGATGTGAAAAGACTGCTCCATTATAAGCTTTTCATTTAGATGACTGATTTCATTTAGATGTGCATGCTCCGTCCGTGTGTGTGTGTGTGTGTGTGTGTGTGTGTGTGTGTGTGTGTGTGTGTGTGTGTGTGTGTTTGTGTGTGTGTGTGTGTGTGTGTGTGTGCGTCAGACTCACTGCGTCTGTTGCGGCGATGCTGTGGGGACAAGCTGAGCGGGTCGGGGCTACTGCGGCCGGACTCCGTATCCTCTGAGCTCACCGAGGTCCGCTGCTGCTTGCTGGGGATGAAAGAGAAAGAGACCAAATGTATTCTCAACTTAGGAAGAAATACACACACACACATACACACACACACACACACACACACACACACACACACACACAAACACACACACACACACACACACACACACACACACACACACAAACACACACACACACACACACACACACACACACACAAACACACACACATACACACACAGAAAAAGCCCAAAACAAAGTGGTACAAACTGACCACTGTACCAAAAGCTTAGACTACTCCACAGAGAGTCCATGTCACAGCCATTACCCAGAACAATGTGGACAAACTCTGTGTTCCTTAAGTGCAGAGTCATGCTGGACAAAACAAAAGATGAAATACATCACAGATCTGGTCTCGATTTCTTAAGATCCATTGTTTTCATGGATAAATCTAATACATATCCATTTGACAGGAAAAAAAGTGCAAAACTAATTGCTTAAAAAGTTCAGATCTCAAAAAGCGAGCCCCATCTTAGAAGCATGTTTCAGCTTTCTGCTGAGAAGACAGCACCATGATAAAAGTCAAAGCAAACAGCTTGTTATGTCTGGTCACTTCTCCTGTCAGGCTGTTGTCTGTTTGATGGTGTGTTTGTTGTGTCTGCACTTCATGCCAAACAACTGCACAAACCAATGCAATAATGGAGGGAAGTTGCAAAGCATGTCCTGCCACTGCACCGCATATGACAATCTGACCGGGGGGCAGCAGATGAAAGGCTGATTGTGACTCTGTCTGGCCATGGAGGGGTAGAGGGGGGTGATGGGACAGCTGCAGATGGTGAAGACTGGTGAATGGAGCAGCCACAGAGCTGGTGACTGTGTGTAGTCAGTATGGGGCAGGAGGCAAACACAGTGGTGCAGTTCTTGGCTCTTAACCCCCCCCCCTTTATTTAGTCTGCGGAGCGGGCACAGTGCGGGCACGGAGCGGGCGGGTGAGCGGGTGTTTTACCCCCGGCGGGTTAGCGTCACTGGCGCTGGGAGGGGCGGGCAGGGCTCCGGGAGCGCAGGCACACGCAGGCGCCGGCCGACAGAGACACAAGGTCCAGCCGCGGCAGGTAGCCCTTCAGCCCCGAGCGCATGGCCCTGCAGGAGGAGCACAAGGCAGGCCACCCGACACGGCCGGTCACCAGTCACCCCCTCCTCATCCAACCACCATCATCATCATCCTCACTAGCATGATGAGCAGCATGGCAATCACCCTCACTGGCTTAGCCTGGCTAACTGCACATGCTCAGATGCTAACTTGGATCCTCCTAACACTCAGCAAGCTTGATGAGTCACTCTAGCACATACATGTACAATGTAATGTGAGAGATGATCGCTGGTACACACCAACGCTCACACACACTTTTCGTCCACACACACACAAACACACAAGGTAAATTATGGTCTTAAAAAGATCCTGGCCAAGATGGTGGTTTAACAGATAGTCCTCATTCTACTGAGTGAGTTGACTAACAGAGCATTGACAATCTCAGAGCATACATTCAACTATCAGAAAAGGAGAAAAGGCCACACATATTGCACAAATGAAAAGATTGTTGTCTGCAAAGGGCGGCCTTTTCTCTTTTTTTGATTATTTCTAAGTTTGGCACTCTTAACAACAAAACAACAAAAAAGAGACTGAGTGAAGCCTGCTACCCATATGTTAAGTTAACCCTAGAAATCCATACATTGAGCTAACCCTAGAAATCCATATGTTAAGTTAACCCTAGAAATCCATGCGTTAAGCTAACCCTAGAGATCTCGTGAGGACATCTCTGAGGTCTGCTCCTTAGTAAGTGTTGGAGCCTTACAGTACGTTCTGTCTGGACAGGACCATAATGTGGGAATGGGATGAAGATGGCACAAGGAGTTAGTGGCTCAAGTTAAGAGGCCTGTTGATCATGGGGGTGTTATTGCACAAAAGCTGCTACTGTACTTTGCTACACAAACACAACACATACACTATGACTGCAAATAAGAACAGATTAAGATTTAGAGAGGGAGGGGAACAGAATATGGAGAACAATTTATGTGTGTGTGTGTGTGTGTGTGTGTGTTCTTACCTCTCAGACAGGGGTGGGGATAACTGGATGTGTTCCGGTGTTGGGTGGGTGAGGGACAGTTCATCTATGAGGACAGTGAGACAGGAGACACATGTGGAACAGGACAACCCTCACTATATCAAGCCACACTTTATCATGTGAATGAATACCTCTGAGAATCTTCTGCTGGTTGGTGAGAATTCTGCGGATCTCGTTCAGCCAAGCTAGCTTAACTTCTACTGTTGGTGCCTTTGGACAGAGAAAGAAAAACAATGAGAAAAATAATCAATTCACATTTTCACCCAGTTCATTTCTTTGATTAAAAACATTTTTATTATGCATAAAATACAAATATAAATGTTTTAAATAAATAGCAAAGAGAGCACTGTTGAAGAGCTTGCTCACCTGCACCAGGTAGACTTCTTCCCTGCCACTGTACCAGATCTCAAACTTCTTCACGTCTCCCTTGACATTCTCTGTAATGCCGACTGCACTCATCTGCCAAGGGAGAACACACACACACACACACACACACACACACATACCACATGTTCACAGCAGGACTGAACCCACACTGACTGTTCCTGGGCCTCCGAAAACAAACTCTCAACTAATCATCAGTCAGTTTACCAGGCCTCCAGCTGGCACACACACACACACAGACACACACACACACACACACACACACACACACACACACTCAGCCCTTAGGTTGGTACTACCCACGTCCCCCTTAGCTATGGCTCAGTGAGAGATGAGAAAGATAACAGTGGGTGGTATGACATGGCCCCTCAGCCTAAAACACACACACACACACACACACACACACACACACACACACACACACACAGACACACACACACACACACACACACAGACACACACACACACAGACACACACACGCACACAGACACACACACACACAGACACACACACGCACACGCACACAGACACACACAGACACACACACACACACACACACACACACACAGACACACACACACACACACACACACACACACACACACACACACACACACAGACACACACAGACACACACAGACACACACACACACACACACACACACAGACACACAGAGTGCCAGCGGGGAGCAGGAGCTCTCCCACACATGGCCCTGCTCTGGTCTACCTTGAGACAGTGCTTGAAGCTGTAGGAGGGCGTCTTGTCGGCCCCCTCGCCGTGCTCCTCACGCCGCTTGCAGAAGAGCAGCGCGCGCTCGTGCAGGAACAGGTGCCGCTGCATGGGCTTGAAGCGGGCCAGCTCCTTCATGCGCGTGGGACCTTTCTTGTGGCTGATCCACACGCTGAACGAGCCCTGCATCAGCAAGCGACCCAGAGCGCTCAGATCCCCCTAGTGGCAGGAAATAGCAATAACATGGCAATACCATTACATTGATATAACACAATTGCTATATGAGAAATACAACCAAATAACACAAGAAGGTTATTTTACAAGGAGAATATAATTTAGGCCAAAAGTAAGACTTGTATTGTAACACAAGCATGTACTAATGACTAGATGACTAGACTGATGACTATAAAGTAAGCCTGCTTCAAGTAGCAACAGACACTCACTTCATAGCCGGTGATGGCAATCTGGTGCATGGAGTCATTGACAGACTTTAAGAGGTCCAGCATGGCAGACAGCGCCCCCTGCAGTTCAGATGTCCGCTCTGAACCCGCACTATACTTCAGCAGTTCCTGCAAACAGATCAGTGGAAACTGAATACAACTACTAATTGCTAAGTGCCTGAAATCTATGGTGTAACTTTACTCATTCATATTAATGTCTGAAATTATGTCAACCATTAGTGGTCAGCTCAGTATCTGGTAGTGGGTACAGAGTGAAGCTTTAAACCATGTTCACATAATTCTCAGATTACAGGTCTCATAGGTAGCAGCTTCCCCTGGCATTCCAAGTATTGACATTATAGAGCAAAATATTATGTCACATTTAAATATGTGGAACCAATACTGACAGGTGGCACTAAACATGTTCTCACAGCATGTAATTCAGTTAACAGCACACATGTTGCCAGGCAACCCCTTCCACACGCATTCGGCTTAACTGAGCGCGGTGTGCTAGTGAACAGCGCAGGCTATTCACCTCTGCTCTGCTGCCATCTTACTCCAGTGCAGTCCAGTCATGTGCAATAATCCAAAGCTGTATATTCTCTGGCCCTGCTGACTAAACAAGGTCACCTTCACACTCCGTAGAGCCTTCATCCATATTGGCCATCTCCAGTGCTTTTGGAGAGAGGGGTCATGCTTCTGCAGCCAAATGCAGAGGATCATACTGTGGTGCAGTGATGCTGTGATTTGTTTTGTACTGACTGCAGTGCGTCTCACAGTACGGTGCGAAGGCTCTCCATCTATCTCACTTTAACACATCTCTGAAAGTGGATAACTGTAACTCCTGATTTGCAAAAGTTTGTTTTCATATGGGAAGCCAGTGGAGCACAGTGGATGTTTGTGGCAATGTGGTAATTTTGATTCCTATTTTTGCGGCTGTCATTTAATACCAAAATAACCTTGAATGCATTGCGGTTTGGCATACTGACTCAGAGCGCTCATCAAAGGCCCTAACCTCTCGCGAAATAACAGTGAGTCTACTCTCTGAACTGCACCGCGGCAGCAGGCTTGCTTGTGATGTGCTTGAAGGTGATCACAGCTTGAAGTTGACTGAACAGGGCTGTCATGCTGATCCTTTGAACCCGTTTGCTGGTTTGAATGCACGTCTTCCAAAAACAGGCTTTGTCTCTGAAGTCTTCACCGGCACGATTCGCTTTCCTTCAGAAACATCCGGAAAGTGGGAGCAGAGTGGAGGTACTGGTTCCTATTTCGGTTTGATCTCCACCATTCCTATGTGATCATTTATGAACTCTGAGTAGATATTCAGATTCAATTTAAATTGTATCACACATTGTACATGGCCTTTACCATTGGAAATGCACTTCAGAGTGACCAAAGCCCAAAAAAAAAACACAAAAAGGCAAATGTCTACAATGGTGAGGATTGGTGGAGGTGAACACCTCGCTCCAGAGGGACACCCTCAGCATAAAGGGTGTCCAGCCCAGGAAAGAGGCAGAAAAGCAGACGTGTGGATTTAAATGTGGGTAACAAAAAGAAGAGTCAGTCAGTGCTGTGCTGTGCTGTGCTGTGCTGTGCTGTGCAACGTTGGTAGCATTGCTGCTATCGAGTCCTGACCTTGAGTAGGAGCTGGTACTTGGTAAGGCGCTGGACTGGTTTCAACAGGTAGGAGTCCAGGCCCAGTTTGTGCTCCAGTTTTCTCTGACACTCCTGGCAATGCAGAAAACAGAACAGAGAGCGATTTAATCCCAACGGAGATGTGAACATGAGCTCCTCATGTGAAATGAGTGGATATGTTCGAAAGCTTAGTTAGAGCATTAAAGATTGAATGGAGACCTGAAAGAAGGCACAGTCAGAATACTGTCTCCATAGGGACTCTGACCGAGGCTTGTTCTGACAGTAGCGCTCATATACCTGGAAGTTCTCTTTCTGGACAGATGAGAAGGATTTTATGAGAGAGACATACTGGATAGAATATCTTCAAACAAAAGCACAGAAATATACATCCACCATCGCACCCACCCACTAACACACATACAGTACACGCACGCGCTCACGCGCACGCTCACAAAGCTCTTGTTCCTCACCCGCTCCAGGAAGCAGGCCCCCACTGCCTCCGGAGTCTCCAGACAGCTCTCCAGGTCCTGCAGGAAGACCCTGGGGTGAGAAGGTCACAGTTACTCTCTTTGACCCACAGACACTTTTATCCGAAGCAAACTGATGAAAACATTTGACTCTAGGACATTAAATGGAAATTCAATCATGTTAGGCCTATAATTAATAAAAAAAAGATGACTTCTTGATGAAGGATGGCAAATTCACTTTGCATAATTATTGTTATGCAATTGGAATATAGTTATTATTACTTGAGAAAGAAATGCATTCCTACTTTCTGAAATTTCCACAAAACATATTTCTAACATGATATGAAGAATGATATAACACAATGCCACCAAAGACGGTAGAATTATTCAGTGAGAATGCTGGTGTCAGAACTAATGTCCTCATTTGGAACTTCAGCCCCACCTGCTGTGGAAGTTGTAGATTTCTGGCATGTTTCCAAACAGAATGTCCCTCTTGTTGCGTAGGCTGGGGGGCAGAAGGGTGGACATGGAGGGGTTGTCCATCTCTGCTCTGTAGCCCTTTAGAGACCATTAACCATGGCTATTGTCATCATTCTCATCACCATTATCATCATCACTGTTATTATTATCGAGGTCATCATCATTGCCATCATCATCCAAACTCCAGACATAATAATCCTCATCACAATTCTTCAGGGTCTTTTTTACAGTAGACATTTGCAATGCATGTTCACCCTGAGACATTATGAAGCGATACATGATATTTTGTTGATGGGTTTCTATGCTTCAAATATTCCAACATCTTCAGTCCACTGAAGGCAGCTCTCACCAGCAGTACAGACAGTAGCTCCTCCACATAGACCCGCTCAGTTTCAATAATCTCCCGCATCACGTGTCTGTCCCAACAAACAAACAAACAAACACAGACACACACACACACACACACACTGTTGGACCTGTGCTTTGCTTCATATAAGCAAAGGGGTGTTAAAGAACATAAATACTCTCATAAGTAAATTAAGATGTCCAATATACTGTATGCCTCTGTTTGTAGAGCTGGTGTTGTGACTGTAGAGGGAGGTGTTAAAGTGCTGCCTTACCTTTTCAAAACGTCTGGGCTGTCCTCCCCATCAACACTGTAGGACAGATAATTGCGGTTCTCCTGGTAATCATGCATCACCTCGATCTGCAACAACGATTCAATACAAGATTTTAAAAAATAATAATAGGACCAAAATTGGCACAACCAACAATGGAAGTAAAACAGAATCAAATCTCATTTAAACTGTTATGCTGCATCTCACAAAGCAACAAAGACACTTCAGTAATAGGTCAGGGTGAAACGTCACCTTCCGTGAGTTGGGGCTCTTCCTGGATCCCCTCTTCCCAGGCAGAGAGAGGTCAAAGGTGAACTTCAAGTCTGTATCAAAGTGAGCACACACAAAGGAACAGCACTTATGAGCACAGGACTGCATTAAACTCCACAAAGAGATTAGAACTCCTTCTGATGTGTACTGCTAAGGACCATGGATGATGGCAGACATTAATGGATTCATGTCCTTTATGCCCTTGCCATTACTACAAGTGTTACCCCTCCATCAACCTGACCTCAATTTGACCTTGGCGTTAACCCGTAGTTGCCCCCTCCAGTCAGTGTTGGAGTTTGGCTTTGAGGAGCGCTACACTGATAATACATGCAGAGTGAAAGAGTTCCAGCCTCCGAAACGTGTCATCCTCTGCCAAGATCTGATTGGCAGCCTCCTTTTGATTGTGTCCTCTCAATCTCCCCCTCTGTCTCTCCCATCAACAATCTCTCTCTCTCTCTCTCTCTCTCTATTCATAGAACATCACAGCGTGTCAGTCTCCTCTATCACTCTAATCACACCCAACATGTTTCTCTTGATCTCTCTCTCTTAAAGGACTTCATTCCCTCACTTCTGAGCGGAAAGACAAAAAAACACAGAGATGAGAGTCTGTCAGAGGTCTCGCAACATATCTTCCCCACCCCACTTTTCTCATTACCCCTGCCTTTAAATGAAAAGACGATGGTAGTGTTGGTGGGGGTGGGAGTGTGTGTGTGCGTGTGTGTGTGCTTGGGGTAGGGGGGGCCCTGTGAAATAATTCACCCACGAACATAAATGGTGGTGGTATCCCTCCCTCAACACTCCGAGGTTTTAATTGGGAGCTATATGCTTCCCTTTGTTCTGGCTTTCACAGCGGTGGTGGCGGATCAAAGCGGCCTTTAATGTATGGGAGCGCCATATGGCCCTAATGGTGCGCGGCGCTAACAGAGGAATGACACAGTAGAGCCACGCTCCCCCACCCTGGGGACGCTCAGGGATCCCCAATGATTGATTAGCACACAGGGTGAGATGGAGGAGAAGAGGTAAAAAGGTTCGCCTCATTTGCTGGGCCGTGCCTGAATGGATGTGTGAGGGGGTCCTCGCCATGGTTACGTGCTTGTTAGGTGTCGAAGGCCTTTACTTGGGGCCTGTGCTGATGACTTCATTAGAGGATGATTGTGTGTGTGTGTGTGTGTGTGGGGGGGGGGGGGGGGTGCCTGGGGTTCAGATTGTTAGTGTTCGCGTCAGGCAGACAGGATGAGAGAGGATGAATCACGATGAAAGGACAGGGGCATATAAAGGGCACGATACACGATACACACACATAGATATGAACATACACACGTGTACATGCACGCACACACATAGATGTGAACATACACACGTGTACATACACACACACACACACACACACACACACACACACACACACACACACACACACACACACACACACACACACACACACAAGTGAACACTTAGACATGCACACATAAACAGACACCTAAACACACACACATACACAAGCACACTCACAAACACATGCAATAACACATATGTGCACACACACACACACAGTGGTTTAATTGAAAGTCATGGTAAGAACCGGAGGCATTGAAAGTGTAGAGAAGGCACCATCAATGAGTGCCATATCTAGTAAACATCTTTATAGCTGGCTTAACATGAAAGTCAAATCCCACACTCCTCTTTGTGTGATCTCCAAGCTTCAAAAGGGGGCTTTTGAGAGAGATGCCATACAACAACTGTGATCCTTCAAACGCATGGCTGCATCTCTCTGCATGTGTCTGAGTGAGACAGTAAGCATGTGATCCAGCCGTGTGTGAGCGAGTGCACATACAGTGTGAGCTTCTGTTCACATGATAGTGAGAGAAAGAGTGAGCTAGTGAGAGGAAGAGTGAGCTAGTGAGAGGAAGAGTGAGCTAGTGAGAGGAAGAGTGAGCTTCTGTTCACATGATAGTGAGAGGAAGAGTGAGCTAGTGAGAGGAAGTGTGAGCTTCTGTTCACATGATAGTGAGAGGAAGAGTGAGCTAGTGAGAGGAAGTGTGAGCTTCTGTTCACATGATAGTGAGAGGAAGAGTGAGCTAGTGAGAGGAAGAGTGAGCTTCTGTTCACATAATAGTGAGAGGAAGAGTGAGCTTCTGGGGCTGCGTTGCATGTCTGATTTTCACACAGCGTGCTCTACATATTGGCTTGCCGAGTGTCTGTGCTTATGTGTCATGTAGTGTTTAAATTGTGTGTGTGTTTTTTTTTGTTGTTGTGTGTGTGTGTGTGTGTGTGTGTGTGTGTGTGTGAGTGTGTGTGTGCTCAGGCCATCCGTACCATGTTTGGGGGAGAAGATGGGCGATTTGGAGCGGGGTTGGTGCTCTGGCCGGGGGGCTACCAGCTGGATGGGCCGCACGTGCTTGTCGGCCAGCTTCCTCAGGCAGGCCAGCCGGCTGTCAATCATCCCCTGCACGGCCGCCTGCTTCTCAAAGGTCTTCCCGATGTGAGCCTGCACAGGAGGTAACAGCACACAGCACCGACATCCATCACCCCTCACTCCACCTTCACATCCATCACCCCTCACTCCACCTTAACATCCATCACCCCCTCACTCCACCTTAACATCCACCACCCCTCACTCCACCTTAACATCCACCACCCCTCACTCCACCTTAACATCCACCACCCCTCACTCCACCTTAAAATCCATAAACGAACCAACACTCTGATATTCTCCTCCATCTTCTGATAGGTTTGTTATGAGTAAAGTGTAACAAACTCACTGCTAATAAGGGCATATATTTTTTTAGCATAGTGAATACAGGCAACTCTGTTTATATCAAGTGATAAGAACATGAAAAGGATCAGGAGTTAATGACTTTGCAGTCGATTTAAACACTACTGACAGACGCTAACGAGGCTGCAGTAAAGGACTTAAGGAGGTCTGTGAAGTGTTTCTCAATTATAAACCTCAATGACTGATTTAATCAGTCTGACAAATCGAATCAAGCACCATGTTGACAAGATTAAGTGAAGTGAATTGGAGCAGATGTCTGATGCATTAAAGTCGGGCCACTAATGCACATTGAGGCGAAGTAAAGAAAGGCAATACCCCCAGTATACTGGAAACTCATGCTATGCGTTTATGTGGAATGTTGTTGCTGAAGGCTTTTAGCCTATTATTTCCTAGGATAAGTGCCATACTAATACTGTGATATGACTGGTATATGTCTAATGGTCAAAGTGTCTTATGTGCTTACCCTGTCTCTATTGTCATGCCAACGAACACCTCACTGTTCTTACGGGGACAATAAGGCACCTATCTATCATATCTACCAATATTATAGCTATCTAGATCATTCGGTACTACCTGGAGTGCTGAGGTTAGCACAGCCTCATATTCCATGAAGAGGACGTCTGAGCCTGTGGAGAGGAGAGCTGGCGCCCCCTCCTGGAACTTCTCAATGTCTCGCAGTGCAGCTTGAGCTCCCTCCTTAGACTGGAACCTATCCACCTGCTGATTGGCCAGCAGATATGCTCCGTCATCACACCAGCGCTGGGCCTACACACACACACACACATAAACACACACACACACACACACATACATCACCACTATGAAAAATCTGGAGTAATCAAATCATTCACATAAAAATCAGATCATACACATTCAGAGCGAGAGAGAGAGGAGAGAGAGAGAGAGAGAAAGAAAGAGAGAGAAAGAGATAGAGAGGACAACTATTTAAAGAATATTTAATGTGACACAATTCTGTAGCAAGTGCACATGTGTACATATGTCCAGCGTCTGGTCAGTCACCTCCTCTAGTCTGTGCAGTAGGGTCTGTATGTGTGTGAGCGCGTCCCTCTTGGTCCTGAGCATGGTGTCCAGCGTGTCGCAGCGGTGGCGCAGCTCGTTGCAGCGCTGCACGATCAGGGCCATGGCATAGTGGTGGTTGGCAGCCAGCTGGTGCCCGTGCAGAATGAGCAGCTGAGCTTTGCCCATCTCCTCCTACCAGCAGCAACATCAGGGCATTTCCATAAACATACATGCACACACACACACACACACAGACACACGCGCACACACGCACACGCACGCACACACACAGACACACACACACACACACACAGACACACACAGACACACACAGACACACACTCACACAACAAAGAGTGCTGTCTTATAGCAGGCTTATCAGCGTTACCCAAACACAAATGGAGCATATGGAGAAGAGCTATCTGAGGAGAGCAGACGTGCTTCAGGAGAGCGTCACGGCTGCTGGATTTGGACACAGCTCCACTATAGAGCTGTGCTGGCTGGGGCTCAGCTAATCAGGCCTTACAGCAGCTCATTAAGCTCTTCAGCCTCCTCATCTGCATATCAGACCCTGCTGGATTAGATTAGGACTAAAACCAAAATACTACGTGACTCTGAATATCTGTAAACACAACAAGCTTTATAATATTTGTGACTAATGATAAAACAAAGGCATAAACCGTGTGGTATATGGCTGGTATTTGTATGTGTACAAGCTCTAAGGACTGACCTGTGCTTTGGTTTGTAGACTGTCCAGGTCTCGGATGGCCTGCGCCGTCTGGGCCAGGGTTTCTCCTGCACTGCCCACGTCTCTCTCAAGAGCAGAGAGCTTCTCCAGTGAGCTCTCCATCTGTGCAGGGGAGGACAGAGAGAGAGAGAGAGAGAGAGAGAGAGACAGAGACAGAGAGAGAGAGACAGAGACAGAGAGAGAAAATCCAGCTAATGGTGATTGAGTAAAAAACTTCACTGAAATATTTAGAAAGATGGCAGTTTATGTAGCTCATAAATGCTATCTCTCTATGAATACCCAATGCCCATGTTATAATGTACTATTAGATTACGCAACATAACTGTAATGTGCATGAAGCGCTTTCAGTGCAACTTTTGCTCAGCATAGTGACAGCACAGCAGAACATGATATGCACAATACAACAAGATATAAGTGTGTGCATGTGTATGTGCATGTGTTGTGAACATGACATTTTACAGACAGCTTTTGCAGGACAGAGGGTGGGTTTGGTTTGAATGACTCGTACCTCGTGGAAGCTGCTCTCGTATCTCAGCAGCTGCAGGTACTGCTGCAACTTCAGGTGATGTTTGTCGAAGAAGCCATCAAAGGCCAGTTCCATGTCTCTGAGTTGGGCAAGCAGCCTGGCACATAGAAACATGGTGGGGGACAAATCACAGAAATCCATTTTAGATTCACTAAATCACCAATGCCTTCAGCATACAGTACAGCTCTGGAAAAAATAAGAGACCACTGCACATTTTTCTGATGTCATCCTGATGGTTGCTGAGTGACAATCGAATGAGTCGAATGAGTTGACAGTCATGAAAAGTAAGAGATCGCTGCAAATTTATATCTGACTGTCAACTCATTCCAAAGTCACTCAGCAACCGTAGGATGACATCAGAAAAATGTGCAGTGGTCTCTTCATTTTTCCCAGAGCTGTATGTCAGATGTGTGAGAGGGCTTTTAGGGGTACCTCTGCACTGTCTCCCAGTCCTGAGGGATGTCCCAGTGCACCAGGGAGCCCTCATCTCTCCCAGAGGCCTCCAGGCTGGACAGCAGGTGTCTGCCCTCCCGCATCACTGACCTGATGGCGTCCTGCAAAGAGGCACAGGTGGTATATCAATGCGGGACATTCAAACATATTTCAGAAATGCATTTAAGCCCTGGTGCAAATTCAGAAATCTTCTTCAGGAATTCATCTCCACTCACACAATACTGACTACTGAACATACAGTAAAAATCACCCCACGCATAAGTGAAAAGTGTGCCATTATAATCCTATAATCAAAAGAAGAAGCGGTAAATGCCTTGAGTCTTCGGTATTTCTCGGTGTGCGACAGCAGCAGGAACTCGATGGCGTTGCCTTCCTCTGGCAGCTCTGTCTCCGCCAGCTCTGTGCCAAACGCCTGCAGCATCTGAGCAATGTCCTTCACCATCACAGCAAAGCTCTCTATGGCCTACACACACACACACACACACACACACACACACACACACACACACACACACACACACACACACACACACACACACACACACACACACACACACACACACACACACACACACACACACACACACACCCTTCAGAAAATATGCTGATGCTACCACTCAGCACTGCCAAGCACTTTATCTACAGTACATGTATCAGTTTCCCCCGGATGAGCCAAGAGTGTGTGTTAAAAATAACACTGTGTGAGGAGCATGGGGATGCCAAAGAAACAGCTCTGAGATGGGCAAGTGCTACACACAGTCAATTGTGTTACGGCCACAACATGGAGGTGCATTAAAACACAGTGATGGCAAAGTGAAAGAGGCAAAGAATGTGTGTTGACTTCTGCTGTGTATGGAAAGTGGACCAGCACTGATATGCCAATGAAGTGTTACTCTCCCAGCATTCATCTGGTGCCTGTTGCTTTTAGGACAGCGTGAGAGTGAGATCAGAGTGTTGACTGTGTGGCTATGGCAAGGGTCTGTGATGACTAGCATGTGCTGGGCCACACCGTTCGCAGGACAATCCAGTCACTGTGGCAGTAGTCCAGGGTTCCCCCGAATTCAGAGGTCAGCTGGTTCTCATTGATGTAGCGCAGCAAGTCTGTGACCGAGCTGAGCATCACGACCTGAGGAGGAGGGAAACGCTATTAAGCATGCACACGCAAACACGCAAAGGAACAACTGAAGCAAATACATGCAGAGACACACAAACACACACACACACACACACATACAAACCATACAGTATGCACGCGCCCACACACACCCACATACAGTACACACATTTAACAGTTAGACTTACCAAGACAAAAAGTATGAAAGGAAGAAAATGTATATGATTGTGCTGGCACAGCTGTAAGCATGGTCATATGATCGGGTTAATGATCATACTATGGCGGTGTGGTCAGCTGATGGTATGGAACTAGCGCTTTGGGGCACGCAGAGCCTTACGGGCATTTTGAGCATGAAGTCCTCCTGGCTGAAGCGGAAGCCAAGGTCCGTCACTGTCCGCTGGAAGAAGCTGGTGGGTCGCAGGACCAGAACGAGGTGCAGGTTCCCAGGGAAGGAGGCCTGAGGGTGTGGGAGAGACGGAGAGAGGGAGGCAGTTTTGTACGCTTTCGTGGAAGTCCAATAATGGCTGCTAGATGTGTTGCTGTCCAGTGCTTAATGTGAAACTTTTCAACTGAGAAAAATGCATACAATGCATTGCGCCAAAGATCCTTGATTACTGACTCTGCTTCATACCTCTGTTTGTGCTGTACAAGAGCATCAGTGTGAGTGCTGCTGAAAGACTCAGACTGACAGACAATGGCATCTTACACAAACTCACACGAAGCCACCCTAAATCACCTTTCCACTACACAAACAAAAACACAATTCTGGCATGATGCCAAAGTCCTGACAGATCTATCAACAAATCAGGCTGTGGGCAGACCATAGTGCCACTCAAGTTGATCTGGCCATTGTGCGGAGGCTTAATACTGCCCATCCTAAAGCCAGCCCAACATACAGCTACAGCAACCATAATCTACTCCCACTGAAGCCTCTGCAGCACTTCGTTTACAAGCAGAGTCACTGCAATCTTTCTTATGCAATACACAGTTCAGTGCAGGTGTGCTGACTCTGCAATCTGATAAATCGGTATAGATTTAGTCTGAAGCCGTTGTTGATTTATTTTAGACAGCATTAGACTGACAGATTTAGACGTTTTAATGCTTGACTTTACAGTTTCTTCATGCGTTCGTATTTAAGTGTCTTTGAAATTAAACTTTTAAGAAAGCAAACAGCAGAATTCGCCTAAAAAACATGACGTCACAGCGGCTATCGTGACTCATCTGGGAGCTATTAAAACTTTATATCTCTAAGCATCTATATGCATCTGGTATGATTGGTATGTGTCGACATATTTGTTACGATGTTTGTATAACGTTATTTCTTACCGCGTGGGAACAGACAATACACTTGACATTCATCTGCCCTCGGGTGAACGCCGCTACTGACGTCTGTTTGAACTGTTATTGACAAACCATACCTCATGTAGACAGCTTAACTATAACGCTGAAGGATTTTTATTACAACGCATTAATACGCGAACACAAGAGTGGTCACGTCCACCTGCATCAATGGAATGACTAAGCTAAAAAATCTGATCCGCCCCGCAGCATCCCGCGCTCATGCTCGCTGCCGCATTCTATCTCTCCTACCTCTGCAAACTTCTGAGCAACTCTATAGACTGTACAAAGAGATAGACTATTACCGCTGCCCTCCTTATTCTGGGCATGCCTCGATAGCGATCTTGTTCGTTCATTGCGAGAGAACTTCTCAGTGGACGAAAAGGAGTCTGAACCTCGCCCATCTTGTCCTGACAGTTGGTGCCCAACGCAGTGGACGGTAGCGGGACGAAGCTCCGCAGCGTCAATGCCGCTGCCACAAGAGGGTGGCAGCAGCGTCTGCATTCTTCCCTCCCGCCCGGTCTGCCTCCCATCCAAAAAAAGCGTCATCAAATAAAACTTCCACGTAAGTTCTGCTGCGACTGCTGCTGCGAACACGTGTTCTTTGTTGTCGTCACCATGCGGTTATTTCAGGTTACAGGAGCGTGCAACGCGGGAAGAGGTGCGATTTAGAGAATGTATGTGCATGCCTGCGTCAGACTGCATAAATTTAATCTGTGAAATAGATTCGAAATGTAATTATAATTTACAGTGTTTAATTACACTATTGATGGGATAAATACCTACAGCATTAAATTACTCTGCATCTCAGTTTTTTGCCACCAATGCAAAAAAGTTCAGCACCTTGGACAGCAACAAATGATCGACCCTACTTGCAAGGACACATTCTGCAGAGCTTTAAATGCATTCCTCACCCCAGTACATCCCAACAGTCCATCGTCTCCAAACATTAATGATACTCAGAAATAAGAGAGAATTTAATGAGGAAAGATCATTTCTCTCACCGCAATCCGTCCAAGTGCTGTTTTGATCGAGCCCCATGTATCCAATCTTCTATCTAATATGATGATAAATTTAACCCCAGGTTGCCGTGCTCTGTGATGAAGTTAAAGGTTAAAAGAAAAATAACTACACCATATACACTCCTACACCAATCCACACCAATTAGTAATCAAACAATATTGTGACACCTACTGTGAATTGAGGAAGTAGGCTATGTCAATGCCAACAATTTTGTTTCCTCTGAACATATTCATGATTATGATTCTACAGCAAAGGCATAATGATGTTATACGTGATAAAATATATACACATACGCATACACAACACATACACATACACACACCTTGGAATTAGGGTGAGGTATGTGAGGACTTTAGCCAGAGCCTCTTCGGGAATATCACTGAAATCAGAGCATTCTGGGAGTGTGATGATGACACTGAAGTCTTCGCCGCGACCCCCTGATGTAAAGGTCAACATCATGAGATTACACACCCATAACAAGCCCAACAAAAACCTGTGGCCACATTATCATCCCAGGCCATGTAAAGCATGTCATTCAATCCCACACCTGCAACAGTATCCTTAGGTTGCCTGTTTTAAGTAGGGTTCAATAGAAGGTCTGCTCTACACAGCTATTGGAGACTTCAACAATAAAAAAATAAAAAAATTCACAAAAATAGAATCCGCTGAGGGGGTTTTGGTTGTCGGAGAGTGAGAAGCCAGAGAGACCACATGGACACCAGGTGCTAATGAGTGAGAAGTTGGTTTATCTCAGTGGGAGTTAATGAGATTCTTAGCTTAGCTTAGCATGTTCTAATGAATGACACATCATCTCAGTTTAGTATGTGTTAATGGGTGAGAGTCCAGCTCTAGGGTTGTGCAAGGGAAGGGATATAGCACTGGGATGAATGTGATGGGAGCTTTGCTGAGGTCAAATGTCAGGGACTTAAATGGGTCCCTGGCTGTGCTCCAACATGTCTGGCTATAAAAACCTTACAGAGCTTCAGGAACTCTTGTCTGGCTGGAGAACACCCATCAACCAGGGTAAAGCTAGGGGCATTTTACAAGCATTGTGAAAGATTAAGTCATCACATGTAGGAATGTAAACACAGCAGTGAATGATCAAAACTGACGTTCTTACCTGATAAATAAGCCACTTGCTTCTCAATGTAGCCACCCACTTCTTTCATGCTCAAAGGGACAGAAACCTCTGGGAAGACAGGGAAAATATGGCACTTTTCTTTCATTTATATTATTACAAAAAATACTAAAGGGTTGTTCAAATGTTGTCTGACATTACTTTTTGCAAAAGTGCTACCCTGTGTTTGCAAAAGAAAACAGCTGTGGACGAAATGAATATTGTAGGCTGACAGGGCAGGTGTACATGAAGCATGTATCTAATGAGCTGGGCGTCTGCAAAATGGCTGCTAGACAGGAAGTCTAGAGAGAGCGGATCTGGTGTATTGTTACCGTGTGTGAGCTGCATGTCTTCATTGAGTCTATACTGGCTGTGGGCCAGAGGCCTGCAAGCCCATTAAAGTCAGATAAAGGGCAGAGCAGAGCTCGGTTTCATCCGCACATGCTCTGTGAAAGAAGGAGCTCTTCACACATCCCATAGTCACATTACAATGACAACAATGGCCCTGTCCCAAGCAGCACACAGCTACTGTCTCCGTGACAATGGGATGAAAGGCCCTTCCCTTTGGTGTCCATTTGTTCAGTGCCTTTCTGCTTATAGAAATGACATTTGCACATTCCTTTCAACAGTACTCTTCTCTTTCTATAACAAATTGTACTTGTAATACTTATTCCAGCATCCCGACTGGCCAAGCAAGGTGCAAATGTGAAGGCAAGAGCATCCCATGTTAGCATACCTGTATTGTACCATAAGTGACCAGATAAAATGCTCTCCTATAATTTGAATCAATGTAGGCCTAATACTAACATGATAAAGTAGGGATCCAGCTGAGACATTATTTATACTGTCAACCTTATGATTAATTGGCATATAATAACGTTCAGATCCTCTCAGCAATATAGTAGATATATATATATATATATATATATATATATATATATATTTGTATACACTGTGTTTATTGTGTGCATCTGCAGTGAAACAGCTCGCTGGGCTCAGTAGTAGGTCTCATTAGGTTCCCAAAGGCTTCTCCAAGTGGACAGGGGAGCACGGTGGTGCTGCTGACCTCCAGCTGCGGAGGAGCAGTACATCCTGGCTTCCCGCTGCCTCTCGGGCAAATCCCCTGCCTGGCCAGCGCACGGACAGCCTGCTGAGGAGGGTATAGAAACTGTAGGCTCAGGAGCCAGAGTGGACGCCCAGCTGAGGAGAGACCAGTGAATCCCCTGCTCCTGCTGACTCTCACTCCATGCACATCCATTAATAATCACTCTGGACCAATGCTGTGATGGTTTATAGGATATGGTGATGTGAACCTTAGTGGTGCTTCTGACAGCTCTTCACACACACACACACACACACACACACACACACACACACACTGGTTTTTGATCATGCCTGGTCTCATAGAGGCAAAATGACAGATTGTTGTGTCAGCTAAAGTTGAGGTTGACGTTAAGACATGACACGTGCCAGCTTAAAGTTGAGTTTGGACAAGTTTAAGACATTCTGTAGGGCACACATTAATGCCCTGTGTGGACAGTTTGACAGCAGCAGAGGGCAAGCGCATCACAAACCACTGGACACACACATATCCGATCCCCTCCATCATATGCACGCTCATGTCTAACACAGCATCATCGATGTCCCCACAGCATCAACTCTCATCCCTGTGTCCATGTGCATTAACATTGTTTAATTCAGCATTCAGCGGAAACAGTCACCTCTCCAAAGAAACATGCCCCATTCTGAATGATTTATGGAGCAGTGGGAGATTAAAATTGCATGAGGGCTCCAACAGGTAAAGAGAAGCTGGACTGAGCCATGGGGGCCTGGTGACAGGCCCGGCCTCTCGCTGTGTCAGTGTAGTCGGTCGGCGCTAGAGTCGCCGCGGCTGAATGTTTCATAAGCTCGGCTCCTGTGACGCTGCCCGTCCCTCCCCTCCCCACCCCTCATGTAGCGCGCTCCTCTCCTGGCCACCGGGCTCGGCACAGACTACGGTTTCATGGGCGCAGGTACGGTGCTGGCGAGGCAGAGACACGTGGACTGGTTGTGTAAGAGCTGCCTGGAGGCCTGGTGTTGATGAGGTGAGGAGCGCTGGCTGGCCTGGATAGAGCCGCACTGAAGCCAGATGCCTTCAGCAGAGCACTCTGGGAAACAGGGCCGGACGCCGGCTTATCTGTGGTGCTGCTCCCTGCATTACAGCCTCTATCTTTGCCTATATTTCACATTCACTTAAAATATTCACTGGATGGCACAATGCCAGCAGCCACTAGTACAACCACCAAATGTAGTTGAACTGCAGACTTAAATGCTTCAAATGTCAAGGAGTTCCTGAACAGCATTACATCAAAGCATCACAAGAAAAGAGTGTGTCTGATGGCTATCAGCTGCAGGATTAAGCCAGATGGACTAGAAGTCACTCGGCGGCCATTTTGAGAGAGGAGATTTTTATCAGTGGAGTCTGCTGCCTGTAAGCACCACTGCTGCAGCATCCAGCTTCCCTAATATGGGTGTGCTCCTTCATCCCCCTCAGCCACGCAATAGCAGCCACAGCACACCACTCGACACAGCCTCATACATTAAACAGCAGCGCGGGGAGATCGCTGAGCTCCTCCAAACCTGCCCAAATCACTTTCAGCACTGCAGAGGACCCAGACGCCATCCCATGTTCAGTTTATTTTTGTTTTTTTAAACGTCTAACTCGGAAAGGTAGACCACACGCCATACCGTGGGTTGCCAGGGGCTCCAGTCTGTTGTGGCAGACTATTAAAATCACATCCACCAGCGAGCAGGATTATGGACTTAGACTGCGTTGTCATTAAACACACTCAGCTCCTCCTAAGCCACACAAACAAGCAGCACAAGGTGCTCGCTCTCTACCTCTGTGGCCTGTTCATACTGATAATGCTGTATTGACATAACAATCCACGAAAGCACAGACACACACACACAGACCTACACACAGCCACTGACCCACACACAGACACAGAGACACAAACAAACACAGACAGACACACAAGTCCAAAGGTGTTTGCTCAGCGTGGGAGTGTTCTTGCATTACTTTCATTCTGTGTGCTCCGTCAACACAGTTAGTGGAGACACCCAACTACTGCAAACACTGCAGCTCTCTCCTCCAATCCTGGTGCTCCTAATAGACTTGTACCATTTTTTTCTCCATATTTAGCTCAAAGACAGACACATTAACTATAGATCCATCATTGTGCTGTGTACATGGCCAGGAACACATCAGTCCAGCTGAGTGACACGCAGTGACTGCTCTCTTTCTCTCTCACACACACACACACACTCACACACAGACTTTGTGCACGTGCACAGCATAGGCTGCGGCCGGATTCGAGGTCAGTAGATATTTTTACTAAACAGGGATTTTCAGTGCTAAGGGGATTAGTGTTTTGTTGTGGGCTGCTGTGGAAGGAGTTTGTGTGACGGCGTTCATTCCTCCATCTGTGCCTGTGGGAAGCGCTGCTTTGTGTAATTGCTTAATGTGATCTCCCTTTACAGTTCAGTTCATCACTAAAAACCACAAACCTGATAATGACATACTACAGCTCCTAGACGGGCATTAACAAATGAATGGCTAAGGCTTTCATTAATGCCTGTTTTTATCATTGAAATGCTACCATTTATCCAGTCCACATTTGTCCATAAATCTTTTTTTACTTCTAAATATGAAAAACATACTAAACAGAAACCTCTTAGTTGCCCAACTGACACACAGACTCACATGCTCACACTAAGTGCTTAGTGCTTTAATCCCACTACAATCTAATGTAATGAATGAGGACATTGTGAAGGTGTGTGAGTACCGTCAAAGTCCTTTTAGGCAAGTCCCTCCACTCGGCAGCCATTTGACAACGCTTTTTGGGCACTTGTTGGGCATCCATTTCGGCAGATTGGCTCAATGTATTCACATCACACCACATGATTGGCTCAATGTATTCACATGTCGACGTTTTGCCGAGGAAGGGGTGGGATATATGTAGACAACGGCCATATTGGCGTGACAAACTAGCCCCATTCATTTCTATGGAGTATTTTTTGAGTGCTGTGTCTCCACATTAGAAAGTCTCTGGTACCGTCCTGTAGGAAGGGTAAACAAACAAACAGCCCACTCTGGGCCAAAGGGCTTTCACCCTAACGGAGGTCAAAGTTCACAGGAGGGATTAGCAGCCCACAGCACTCCAAACCTCAGCTGTGGCACATTTCTGAAATAACTCAGCTTCTCTAAACCTCCTCTTATAATGGTGGTTCAGTGTGAAAAATGAAGGAGAGTAGTTCCTTACCACTGTTAGGGCAGTGGGCCGTACACAGTTACTCAAAAGCTAACTTCTAGTAACATGTATCTTTCCTTAAGGCTAAATGCTAATATTAGCATTAGCACTAACCTGCGAGATCAAAATCATAAAATAAAATAGCCATAACGAATGTGTCTGATTACCATAGTGATGTCAGACAGGTAAATAATGTTTAACTTGTTTAACCACATTAACCAAGGAGAGCAGATTATGATCTTGAATGTTTAATCAAGATTCCAAAGCCTTGCAACTGTATGGATGCAGTGTCCAATTCTAGAGACTCGAAGAGCTGCTGATGGTTATGTTTGGCCTCTGGGCCAGAGCCCAGCGTGAGGGTGCCATGCCAGGCACAGGGAGGCAGGGGGTTGGAGCATGAGGTCTGCATAAGGAATGGAATATGTTGTAGTCCTGCCATGTCCCATCTCTCTCTCTCTCTCTCTCTCTCTCTGTGGAGTGTGCAGACTGAACACAGACAGCCTGAGAGGAATAGATCGAGTTTCCTGTGCCCAGACCTCACTACACTGAACCTTGTAAGTCATATTAACTGCAAATAATTGAGTTGCCTAAACTGAACATTGTAAGTCATATTAACTGCAAATATTTGAGTTGAGCTAAATGAGCACTTTAATTTAACTGTTATCAAAAGCTACAAGTGGCAATTCATCCAACCTTTTTAGTTCTGGAAAATGTGGACTTTTAAGTTAGTCAACTTAAAACAATTAAGGCAATCGATTGCCTTAATTTTTGTGGAGTTCTGGGAACTTGTTCGGGTTTACAGTGTAAACAAATCCGCAGCAGGTATAAATATAGCTCATTTTCCTGTCAAAGTTACCTTCAAATAGAAAGTGACATTTGAGGCTCTGTATATCCTAGCTTTCTCAGAAGACATTCATCAGAGTGTCAAAACAAAAGAGATTAACTATGCCCTTTTTTTAATTCCTCACATGACGTAGCTGAATGTGAGTCTTTAAACTTAACAAGATCCTGCAGTATCACATCAAATCATTAATTGACTGGCTCTCAAGCAGGTAGTTTCAAGTATGACAAAATTGCTGGATATTTTATGCAATATTTTTAGTCAAGCTTTGCCAGTTTCAAAGTTTCATTGTTTAACATTCTGGTATGAAACAACATGGATTACTACTTATCCATCTGAGGGGCAACTAGCGAGGGGAGTAAACTGGGCAGATGCATGTGTGGGCACCTGCCCCCCTGGGGAGTCTATTGCCCCGGTGACATCTGGTTGAGCGGGAGACCAGTGCCACTTCAATCATACATTTTTCATCAGTTGCTGTGCCCTCAATCTATCAGCCCATTTATTATTTAATTTCTCAGCAAACTAGTGTAATCACAGATTACAGGCTCCCCTGGGCCCAAATCCATTTATATTTTGATAGATGCAGTAATTTACCAGCAGCAACTGACTGTACAAGCCAAGACTGGCGCGAGTGACTGCTGGTATTGGCCCATGAACATTCTTGAAATACATCGATGCATATCACAATTGTAAGCTAAAATCAAAGGTATTGCAATATCCTATATTCTGAACTGGCAACTGTGGTGTATGCTGTAAGATTAATAAGTACTGCATGTATACTATGGATAAAAATCCTTGGCCTTCCGGTTTAAAAATAGTGCATGTAATCCTGATGCTACATCAGCAGAGCATTTTCAGATATCCAGCTCAGAACTACAGCACAACCACTCATACACAGAGTTCTGTGCCATCCCATCATACTACAGCACAACCACTCATACACAGGAGTTTTGTGCCATCCCATCTGTGTGGGAGGCCCAGTAGACACTCAGCCAAGCACTGGGAGGACACACACACACACACACAAACACGCACAAGTTTACTTACGTTGCAGTGTATTTTCCAGTTCAGAGCCAGCCTGCAGAAGGCTGTAGTAGCTCTCCATGTTTGTGAGGGGAGGGCTCCGGCAGCCCGGCCCTGGCCCCCTTCCCTGGCGAGAGAGCCTGTTCCACAGGGCCGGCTAGGCCCTCACATCCTCCAGGGGTGCCGTGGCTGCACACTCACTCTGCTGCAGGATGGAGGGAGGAGAGAAGGAAGGGAGAGGAGGAGAGAGGTGGAAAACTTCTCTTCACTTCTTCGGCAGCCTCCAGAATGTGGTGCAGGCGCTCTCTCTCTCTCTCTCTCCGTCACACTCCCTCTCTCCCCGGCTGCCTCTCTGCCGCAGTGTCACCTTGAGATGGACGAGTGCATCTTGCCCGCTCCCAAATCACCGCCGACCCCCCCTCCTGTCCAGAGGAGGCTCTCTCTCTTCCTGAGCTGCGCTCAATGCCAAACCTGGTCAGGCCACTGCAGTGCCTCACCAACACGCAGTCCTCCTCACCTCACCTCACACACTGGCTGAGAGAGGAAGAGGGAGGGAGGGAGGAAGGGGTGGGAAAAGAAGTGTGTCCTTTCCCAAGCAAGCAGGAACAGATCCCTAAAGCACAGCAGTGCTACACTTCAAAACAAACACAGCCCCCTCCTCCATCCGTCTTCTAACATCTCTCTCTCTTCCTCCCTCTCTCCTGCCTGGCTCTCTGGTTGGTGTGTCAGCGCTGCTGTGTCGTGTGAGGCTCGGGCAGCTGTCACGGTGCCAGCCCCCTCCCACTCAACTCTTCCCTTCGCTCTCTCTCTCCCACCCCTCTCGCTGGCTCCTCCCCGCTCCCCGGCTCTCCTGGCCTCTCAGTGGCCAGTCCGACAGCAGGGCAGTGCAGCCAGTCCCACACCTCTGAGCCTCTGCCACACACACACTCACACAAACATACACACACTACAATACAACTACTGTCAAACCACAGAAACTATTCTCCACTCCCAACTCTCTGGCTGTGCCCTGTGTGTGTGTGTGTGAGAAGACCAGGGATATAAACATGCATATGACATGAGGTGCTCCTGTGTGACAGAGGGGCAGTTATATGAACAAGAGGCATTTGTGCGTTACGCAATGCAGGGCAACACAATGTCACATTCTTGACCAGCGCATGCAGCTTATCTGAAACGTGAGCCGGCATAATTACACTGCAGCACTACATGTTTGCATCTGAAAGACTTCTCATGATCACACGCACACAGAACACACACCAACATGTCAATGCGACACACACACACACACAATGCCTGTGCTGTGTGAGGAGATGCATACACACACAGAGGCTGGAGCTGCTATTTGTGCTGCTGCTGGCAGCTGAGTGCGAGGGAGGGTCTCTCCATTTGCAGTTTCATCATTGCAGCTCATCCCACTAAGCCTCTCAGCTACTTCATCACAGCCCAGCATCTGCTTAGCTCACACACACACACAGGGAGAGTGCATCTACAGAAACACACAGTGCACTTCACAGACAAGGCCAAACACAGACACAAAGGCTGCTCTGTTTGCAAAACAATTTTATTACAGAAAGAATTTCTGATTTGGAACAAACTGGTCTTTTAAAGAGGTACATTCAGATCAGAAGGCTGGCAACTGAACGCTCCAGATGTAAAGGGGAGGTGGGGGGGTCCTTGCCCAGGGTGCAGGGCTGTCCTGGTTTGTGCCCGCTGCTGTACAGCACCACACCCCAGTTATGTCTCAGCACTTCTTTTATCAGGTAGCCTTTTAGTTCCATGGTTTTTTTTTCTTCCTTTTTTTTGGACATTTTCATTTTATTACAAAAGTGGCTGGAAAAGGTTGCATTAAAAATACAATCAAATCATTTTCATTTCTTTGTAGACAGGCAAATATGAGAAGATTTTTTTCTTTTTTTAAGCTCTGAAAATAGCATCTCTGATGTCATTTAAAGGTTTGCTTCACTTGTAGACTTTTAACAATGCAGGCAGGTCCCCCACTCTACCCCGACCCCCCCAGACAACTCCGCCATACTCTGGTAATGGTGTCAGTGCTTGACCAAGCTTACATCAGCATGTACAAGGTATCAGTTTTGGGGTGTTTAGTAAAATAGTGCCCCATATACAGTACTGACAAAGCCTTGCTTGCATGAATCACTAATTCTGAAAATCACAATAGACTTCATTGCTCATAAAGGATAAACACATCTTAAATTTTAGTGCATAAATCTCAATAATTAAACAAATAAACCTGCATCTGACCTTTGCTTTGACCCATGACAGCTAAACTGAACACCCACTGCACTCTTAGATGCAAGCGAGTTTGGCTTTGCCTCAACAACCCCTTTTACAGACGTATAGTCTCACTGTAAAATGCTTTCCTGTCTCTTAGAAGAACTTCAATTTTAAAAAATTACAATATAGCTCTTTAGCAATCTATAGCTCTTTTTAAAATATGTTTTTCCTCTGATAGATGAATCACCTACAAATCTGAGGCTGGATCCTAAGACACAGATCAAAAGTATCCCTGGAAAAAATTGTGATCTAACCACCACACAACCCAGGGCTACAGTTGTCCCCGTCTAGAAAATCTGCCAGCAGAGTGTGTTCTATGGGGAGAGGGGGGACAGGCGACCCTGATGTGGCCTACAGGACATAAAGGGCCCACATGGGACAGGGTCCAAAGCCAGAGAGGTTTCGGTGGGACGTCAGATGCATGGCATCAGGACACAGCCACAGGCTGCTGGCCACGTGCCGTTCTTCACTACTGTCCAGGACGGCGGCACGGCCACACATGGCTTGCTGCTCTGAAACCGGACTAGCAGTAACATTCATAAAGAGCTGTTTTGCTTTTGATATGCTCGAGAAAACATACATTTTTTTCATTCACATAAGCATGCCAGAACTGGAGTAGAGTGGGGGGGGGTTATGGTCATGACGCTCAGTTTGAGCTACTTTTAGGGACACAGAAAAGGCAGATGGCGCAGACTGACATGGCGTTCATTAAAGGGTCTACAAGTCACTGTAGGACTGGCCAAACACAGTCAGGTCCTCTCTCAGGTCGGACACATTGGTCTGTGGGCGGTGCGTTCTCTGAGCACTTCTCAGTGGTCTATACCCGTACCCAGCTCCTGGCGAGCGAAGGGGCTCCACTGATCTCAGATCAGCACGGCTCCTCTGAGACACCGATGCGATGGGACCCTGAGGAGCACAGTTCTCAGCCCATCACTGGTGGAGAGGGACATGGGGGGCCTGATGTGGGGCGCTCGGTTCAGGCAAGAAAACAAAACAACCACCATCTGTATTCACCTTGGATATGACACAGGTGAACCTAACTGGCACAAAATGATAACAGTTGACTAAAAATGGATTTAATGGATCAAAGGATTCATGTCATAAAAATAGAATTTTTTTTTGTGAGTAAAATTACGTTAACAATAAATACAATGTTCAGAGAGAAAAATCACACAAGTCAAATAACAAGTCATTCCGTAAATAGATTTTTTTTTTTTTTAGAAAAAGTGATTGAAATGGCAATGTTGAGATGGAATGTATGAAGCTTTTATCTATGGAGGGAAATAGACTGTGAAACAGAAAAAAAGAAAGCACAAGTCAGAGTTGCAGGTCCAGCCCATTAGACCGGTCAGTGGTGAGGTGGTGATGATGTCCAGGTGGGCAGGCGCAATGTGCTGCCACCTGCCGCACAGTGGCACCACCTCTAGGCATGTGTGGGGCAGCTCAGGAGTTGGCACTTTCTGAGTTCCAGGAGAGCGATACGATCTCCAGCCTCAGCAAAGCCACTGTAACAAAACATGGACATGCACGTCTATGTGAGTGTGTGCATATGTGTGTGTGTGCATGTCATAAACATGTGCCTCTCTTGTGGCGTGCGTGCGTGTGTGTGTGTGTGAGAGTGAGTTAGTGAGAGTGAGTGAGTGAGAGAGAGTGAGAGAGGGGCTGCGTAAGTGGGGGGAGTGACGGTGGCCTGCTGGGGTCACACAATGGCAGGCCTGGTGGACTGTTCCTGATGTCATGGCTCAGGGTGAAACAGGATCTCTTTCAGCACAGCCTCCTGCCCTGTCCTCTCTCAGACACTAGGGGGCGCACAGTCTCTATGTCACACATTCTCTTACTCTCACACACACACACACACTCCCTCCCTCTAATAGGAACTTGCCTCTTGCACTAAATTTCACTTATACCTGAACCTCCCATCCTGAAAAGACATTTTTTTGGCTTTAAGCAACAATATATTTATATAAATAATCACTTTGACTTTGTATAGAACATATTTCATAGAATTTCATCCATAATCCATCTCTAGATAGCCTAAACATAAACACCCAATGAAAGAGAAACAAACAAGCATACACTACAAACATTCTGGGTGACCAGGGGAAAAAAACTCCAAATGTCCACTTCTTTTACTTTTCCCAAGCACACACACATGCCCAACACCAAGCTTGCACGATTCAGACTGGGGGTAACATAAGTAAGAGGGTAACAGGGGACATGGCACCCTAAGCTTGTGCCTCTGCTCTTCTTGTTCCCGAGCGAGTGAGCGAGGAAGCGGTCGATGCACTTTAAGACACAGCATGTTGTTGAAAGGCAGCTTTTGAACCCACAGGGTCGAGGCCCTCGATGCAGCATCTTCACAGAGAGCTCTATGTGTGGCCCTCTCTGGCCAAGGGGTAGGGAAACTCAAACGCAACACACACACACACACACACACACACACACACACAGTGAGAAGGGCTATGGGGGGAGGTGTGGGGGGTGGAGTTGGTGGTCTTGGACCTAGTAACTAGCGGAATTGAAAGGAAAGAGCTGAACACAAAGCCTTTTGAATGAGCTCAGACTGCACTGTGGACTCTGTGGTAGACGAGGTGGAATGTGGTGTTCCTCTACGGGGGCAGGATCTGGGGAGAGGGGGTGGCTCTGGCCTGTACGGGTTCAAGATCTGGGGGAGAGGGGGTGGCTCTGGCCTCTACGGGTTCAAGATCTGGGGGAGAGGGGGTGGCTCTGGCCTCTACGGGGGCAGGATCTGGGGGAGAGGGGGTGGCTCTGGCCTCCCCTTCATGCGGGAGGGGGGTGCGGACGGCTTGGGGTGGAGGGTCCCCACTCGGGCAGCAGTGCTGCGTCTGCGTCCAGCATGGCGGCTCGCTCATCTGGAGATGCGGTCATCTCGCTCATCTGGAGATGCGGTCATCTCGCTCATCTGGAGATGCGGTCATCTCCAGTGCACCGACATTCAGGGGGGAGGGGGGGGGGGGGGGGGATCACGGCGGGTAAGTGTGGTGGAGAAGAGAGAAAAACGAAAACGTCATGCTTCCCCTTGGTGTGAAATACTCAGTAAAAAATCGGTATAAAAAACACTGACAAACAAAGCCACGTGCGGAGAGACCCTGCACACAGTATGCTCTGGAGAGAGACATGCTGAGGAACGAGAGAGAGAGAGGGAGAGAGAGAGAGAGGGGGGGGGGGGGGGAGCAAGGAGGAGAGGAGAGCAGACATGTGTAATGGAGTAGGCCTGTAAAAGCCTGCTGTTTTGTCTTGTCCTTTTTTAATTTTCTTTCTTTCTTTTTTAATTCTTCCTCCTCAGATCGGTTTCCTAGTTTTCTTTTGCCTTTTTGGATCAGGCAGAAAAGGGGGCAGCTGCTGGGGTCTTCACAAACCCCTTTCAGTCCCGCTCCTTTAGGTGCTTGTAGGATAACGGTGTGATCGCAGCAACCTTCTGTGAAAGACACACACACAGACACACACACACGGTGACTCAGTCTAAAACCTGGCAATCTGACAAAATAAATCTCCCACATCGGGCACATGACACATCGGGCATAGAACAGGCAAAAAGATGACATGATACCTGCAAACTGCACCAGATATTTGCATCTTATCTATCCACACCTCCTCTATAATGATAACTTCAGCTAGACCCCACAATAGCTGCAGTGAAAGGCTGCGTTTACACCGTGAGTTAAATGTGACCCAATTCTGATGGTTTGCTCCTACGTGGCACAATTCCGATATGCAGCATGGATGTGTAAACAGGAAAATACACATGGATTTTGATATTTTCAGATTAGTCGCAGGACTCATTTATATTTCATATGTGGAAATAAATCAGGATATGTGCCAATGTGACGGGCAGATCAGATATTCCCTGTTTATCATTTTCAACTTGCACATCGCTGACCCACCATCTTTCACCTTTTTGCATTTTCATTACACAATGTTGCCTTCACGAGCACAACAGGCAGAACGGACAAGTTAAAATGAAAACGGCGATGGAAAAGCTGAAATAAGGCTCTCCACTTAAAATAAAAACCAGTAGCCTAGCCTATTTTGCCAGCTTCTCAAGATACTTCAGAAACAAAAGTAAACAACTAGCCACTGAAATAGCCTGATGTGCGTTTGCCGTGCTGTCTATATGTTTACTTTCATTTCGGTGACAAAAATCCCTCTGGTGCGCATGCAAGTTGTCTCAAGTGTTACGCAAATGAGTGAGCCACGTAAACACAGATATCTGCTATGGGCCAAGCTGAAATGGAGATGTAAACAGGCAGTCCAGAAAATCAGAACTGTGCATCAAGCCTTCCGGTGTAAACGCAGCCAAAATCAATCAGTATCAAGAACGGTGGAAACTACACACCAATAAAATTGTCCATGGGACTGTTGATACTCAATCTTTAAAGCAAAACATCTTTAAACAAGTGTAACACAGACATATGGAAGACATTGATTGACAAAATATATATAGAAATCATCATCATCACGATAGACAGAGAAAGACCCAAAGACCTTGTGGATTAGGTTGGAGGTGATTAGTTTGATCACAGTAAGCCATGGGGTTGCTCCCCTTTCAGTTTCAAATATGACCTCTGCAAACCCAAAGCCCCGGATGGAAACACCAGGGCCTGTACGGCGAGAGCCCGATGGAGCTGGAGAACTGACTCCAGAACAGCTTGAATTCTTCAGCTTTGGGTCATGCAGAGTTTAGGGTCAAGCTGTAAGCCAGATCTGGAGTCAGCTCTCCAGCCACATCATTCTTCAGAATGTCAGTGCAGAGTCAGTGCAGGATCCTGCTCTTGGGGGCCGAGTACTTTTGAAGCCTTTTCTCCTTGATTGGTCAAGTCATCTGATTGAGACCAATACTAGTCATCATCTCACAGCGGTCAGATGTGTTGAAGCAGGAGAGGCGGGCCCAAATAGGCCTCTAGCGCCCGCCCCAGCAGCAGGATCCCACTGCTCTCAGAAGACAAGGCCACAGACGCTGCCCCCGAAACCCAGGAGAAGGGGAGAGGAGTCCCCTCTGCTTTACCTGTCCGCGTGGAAGAGGGAGTCCTCTGACAGCTAGAGGAGGAGAGAGAAGCTTGGGGTTAAGACCTGCTGTGCTGATGAATGATTGCTGACCCCCTACCCCAGTCCACCCTCATACACCCACAGTGACCTTTCCCTCCCCTGACCAGAGGACCCAGCGCCCCACTACCACACACACACGCTGGCAGGCATTCCGGGAGCAGCAGCAGCCCGCAGGCACAAGCACCATGGCACAGGCATGCACTGTCGGAGGCCAGACGGAAACTGCGTGGAGGTGGAGGGAAACAAATCACCGTGGGCCCACAGACGCATGACGAGAGACACACAGTGTCCTGTGGCAGGACCAGACGGAAGGGCTGTGCCACCACCGCCGAGGCTGCGCATGCACCACCGACCAGGAACACAAACATGGAGTCCTGAGGGTGCTGCCACAACCACAAAAGGGATGGACACAGACATGACTACCACAACAAAGGAAGGGGAGGAGTGGTGGGGTTAGAAGAATTGGCCCGCTGCTACAATTAGAAACACTGACACCAACACCCACTGTTATTTACAAGACAAACAAATACATACATATACACACCCAAACACACACAACAACAAACCAAACAAACACACACACCCACACATACAGGACCTGATGAGGAAGATTCCCTACACACCAGCTTGGCTTGAGCGGAATTGCGTTTCATTCAAATCAGATTAGGGGAGAATTAAGGTGAGGTGCATGCAGGGACCACAGAGGGCTCCCCAGAGGGACCTCATCCTGCAGTGTGGGGAGGAGAGAAGCTCACTCTGGAGTCGGGTTCAAATGGAGGAGTCGGATGACCACTCTGGCAGGATTGAGGTCGGCCTATTTACTCATTGGAGGTTTACTGGGCTCTAGAGAAGCGGATTGGCTGCTGTGGGCTGGAGGTCTCTCTAGGGTGTCAGGGGAAGAGACAGAGAGAGAGAGAGAGAGAGACAGAGGGGAGCTCCAGAGAGGGCTGGGGGCTGGTACCTGGTCATAAGACAGTATTGGACTCGTCTGAAAAGGTTCTCATGAGCAGGGGTCTGGCTGAGGCCCGGGGAGACGGGGAGGCCGACGGCCTCGGCTTCTTCTGAAAGGGCGATGGGAGAGACACTTAGGAGGAGAGACGTCTCTTACACATACACACACACACACACACACACACACACACACTAAACACATGCACACACACACACACACACTCACAGTAAAGGGACAAAAACATTCCGACTGGACATAACATCTCACAGGTTCTTTATTTCCATTAAACTCCTCCGACTGAGAAAAGTACTGTTTTGGGAGATGAACAATTCTCTTCCCCATCGCTGGGAACAAGACACACATACATAAGACACTCGGACAGATAAGCGCCCTCGGTGAGCCTGGGCCGTCTCGGACATCAACCAACTACACAGACATTAGGGTGGTTCACAATATAATGGTATGACCAAAAGTTTTCCAAATTTTGCCAGATCGCATTTTGCCTTGTTCCTATTGACATTTTGAACATCTGTACCAAAAATTGAGCCAATAGGACGCCAGTAAAGGGTGGCACACTTTTTCACAATTGCTCAACCTAAGAATGCATAACTTTCGCAGGAACCAGAAACATGAACAAAATAAAAGATAAGTATGGTCAATAATAATCTCTCCCTGTACTTATACTAAATGAGTAAGAACATTAGAACAGTTAAAACACTATTCGGTGTATGATGACTTTGTTCTTTTTGATACTTTATCTCTGTGTCCTTGCACAACACGGAGCAAAAATTGCTTTTGGTCTTCGTTTCGCACAGATTGTTGACAGCGTTTAATAAGGGCAATGCCTCTGTCTGCACAGTCATTGATGACCTTCAAGGAATGAACTTTTTGACGCAGATTCTCATCTGTGAGAATGGACCTCACATCATCAGGGTTACTTCTGCCATCCATTTGGCCTTAAGTAAGAACCTCAAAGAAGTGGATTGAGCAGCAAGGGACGAGGCCAGAGATGGTAGCTGCACTGCTCTTGTGGAAGAAAGACTTGGCATCAAGTTTTTGAGCATCTTCCCAGGGCGTCTTTCAAGATTTCTCAGCATTGTCTCTTTTTCTTCAACATCAACACAACAACAACAACAACAACAGGTTACATTTATTTAGCGCTTTTCTCAACACTCAAAGCGCTTCACAGGGAAGGGGGGACCTCACTAACCACCACCAATGGTGGTGAGCTGAGCATCAAAAAATGCCAGGGCGACGAGTTCTTCTGACGGGTACCACAAATGTCATCCAATGCTCTTCAATGCAGAATCTGCAATGGTTTTATCCGGATACCAATACATCATGTATTGTTTGTGTGTCAATATTGTGAAAAAGTGTGCCACCCCTAAATGTGCAGCAATTGACTCCATTTTTGGTACAGATGCTTACAATGCCAATTGGAACAAGACAAAACGCGATCTGGCAAAATTCGGTGAAAATTAATTTTGCGAACCACCCTAACAGACATCCATGCCGAGAGCCCACTGGTGGAGCAGCGGGTGGACGGTGCGTTGCTGGACGGTGCCAGGCCATGCAGGGGGAGGTTTGCGTGCGGAGTTACGGTCACCTGGGCTGGCTGGCATGCAAAGACAGCACACACTGGGGGAGCAGGCAACGTAGTGGAGTGGAGCACCTGCTCTCATTAGAAACAGCTCTGCCTGACGCCCTCATGCGCTCTCACTCACACACACTCACTCACGCACGCAGATACACACACACACACACACACACTATTCATAGCAACACCTGCCTAAACGATACAGCCACTGGCTCCACTGACTGTTTGATACAGTTACATCATACAACCAACTCATTTTGCAAACACACACACACACACACACACACACACACAATAAACCTGCTCCATGTCAGGCTGGCAGCAGATCCCAGTGCACTCAGTGTGCAACACATCAGGCCTTCAAATGCCCTGCGTCAGAGTGAGTGCCCATGGGAATGCCACGCCTGAACTGGAGGAGTGACCACTTAACAGAGAGGGGACGTGGAGAGGACGGGGCAGCAGGCAGGCCAGTAGAGCCAGAGGCAGCGAGGGAGGAGAGGAGGAGGAGGAGGGAGAGGAAGAGGAGGGAGAGGAGGAGGAGGAGGAAGAAGAAGAGGAGGGAGAGGAAGAGGAGGAGGAGGAAGAGGAGGAAGGGGAGGAAGAGGAAGGAGGAGTAGGGGGAGGAAGAGGAGGGAGAGGAAGAGGAGGAGGAGGAGGAAGAGGAGGGAGAGGAAGAGGAGGATGAAGAGGAGGAAGAGGAAGGAGTTAAGGAGCAGGCAGAGAGACCTCAGTCACTCCAGGAGAAGCTGTGAGTGCTGGCGGTCTGCGACAGCATGAAGATGGTGGACGTCCCAGAGGTAGGAAGGCGTCGCTTGATCTGCAGGCATCACAGCAGAAGGACAGAGAGAGGGAGAGAGGGAGAGAGAGATGGAGGGCAATAAACAGAAAGCAGAAATAAGAAAGGGCAGAAGAGGAGAGATCAGGAAGGAAAACAAGCTTAAGAGACGAGAGAAAAGCTGTGAACATTAGAAGTCTGTTAAAAAGGAACACCAGATGAGACACTGAGAGACAAATGAGCAAAGAACCAGAGAAGAGAACACAGAGTCTGCTGAGGGAGCGTCCTCCTCCTCCTCCTCCTCCTGACGGACGCTCTACAGAAGTGACAACTGACCAGCGCTGACCTACATGGGGGACAGACTGCTGCTGACCCAGTTTGACGTGCTCTGCTGGACTCCCTGAGGCGCCGAGCGCTTTGAAGTTTGCGCTCCCTTCTGAGGCAGAGTCCTCGGTGGCTTTCACGTTTTCAGATTCCACTAGAGCGAAGCCGACTCCAAAGAGTCCAAAGCATTTAACTCCCCCCTGTCCCATGAACACCGCAACTCAACTGCTCCTCTCTGAGTGGCACAGATCAGGGCAGATAAGGGCAGATAGGGGCAGATCAGGGCATGGAGATGAGACAGCAGGAGGGACCAGCATTCCTGTGCACCTCGTCTCTCACTAGGGATTTGTCGCTGACTAAAGAATCCCACCCAGCTTGGTCTTTAGCAGTGTTTACCTTTCTCCCGTCACAGACACTGGCTTCCATCTAAGCCTGTGAGCGCAGCTCATTAATAACCGACACACACAACTCATTCTGCTGACAGGTGGCGGGATAATGGGGGCCCAGCGTGGCCTGTCTGGACAGGAGAATGTGGAGGAGCCTGGCCAGGTGCTACGCTCTGCTGTGCCCCCGCTGCTCTGCTGGAGTGGCTACCTCACTCGGTCAGATCTGCTAAGGCCACTGGCTACGGACAGTTCGCTTGCCAAGGACTTTTCCCTACAAGACAGGGGGTGGAGGGCTGGAATAAACAGAGGCAAAGGGCAACCAGATACGCTTCATCAGAGCTGGACATCAATAAGAGAGGGAGAGAGAGAGAGAGAGAGAGAGAGAGAGAGAGAGAAAGAGAGAGAGAGGGAGAGAAAAGGGGAGGGAGAGAGAGAAAGATACAGAGGGAAAGAGAAAGAAAAACAGAGAACCTGGCCATGGAGGAATGAAGTGTGTAATTAGGTGAATTGACTTCCTGTTTGAGTGAACCCCCCCCTCCCCTCTCCCCCCCCCCCTCTTCCCCCCGGTCAGTTGGATCTGCTAATGGAGATGAAGGTCCACTGCAGCGCCACTTTGATGCTGAGAGCCCCCCCAACACAAGGCATTTAGAGAGGATGGAGGAGAGGAGAGGAGAGGGGCGATGGGGGCCAAGATGAAGACAGGAGTCGGAAGAGAGAGGGAATAAGGGACAGGGTGGAGGGAGGCTGTGGGGTGGAACACACAGATAACACAAGCATGTCCAGCTTCAATCAGCAAAACACAGGAGATAATGTAAACCTATGTATGTTGATCATTGCACATTTTATGTGTGTGTGTGTGTGTGCGCATGTATGCTTTGCGTGTGTGTGCGTGTGTGTGTGTGTGTGTGTGTGTGTGTGTGTGCACATGTATGCTTTGCGTGTGTGTGCGTGTGTGCGTGTGTGCGTGTGTGTGTGTGTGTGTGTGTGTGTGTGTGTGTGTGTGTGTGTGTGTGTGTGTGTGTTACCTGTCGCGCGTGGCTCTTGGGCTTGCGGAAGATCAGCAGCAGGATGTCGGGCAGCAGGCTGAGCAGAATGAGGAGGATGATGACCAGCCAGGCTGACACAGAACTCAGCATGTTAGCAAACACAAAATAGAGCCGCTGCTGCTTCAGAAACGGCCTAGAGGTGAGATGGAGAGAGAGAGAGAGAGAGAGAGAGAGAGAGAGAGAGAGAGAGAGAGAGAGAGAGAGAGAGAGAGAGAGAGAGAGAGAGAGAGAGAGAGAGAGAGTTGTAGAATATTAATCTCGGGGAGGAATCAAATCAAACACCATGTACATGTATGTCATTACACATCATTAATGTTATGTCTGCATTTAGTGGGACAAACAACAGCAATGCTAATGTTATCTCAGTACATCCGTACGTCTAAATACAAGCTACATATAATCAACAGGGGCCTCATGTACAAAGCTTGCGTACGCACAAAAATGCTACGTACGCCACTTCTCACGCTCACGTCCGGATGTACGAAGACTGACTTGAACGTGAGAATGTGCGGTCCTCCACGCAAACTTCATGTCTGGCGTACGCACATTTCCAATGTGTATTTCTATTAGCACTCGTCAGTTGGCGACACTTAGAGGCAATGCAGCGCAACAACATTAGATGATCGCGAATCTAGGCCTTTATTTGCACAGTATATTGTGAAACGTGGGTTATTAAAAATGATAACACTTCGAAAGTAGGTCCATGTTTCTATATAAATGGACATGCAACATGCTCAAATTCTACTAAGTTATGCAACAACCTATCTATATGTCTATATATAATGACAACTATAGACTTATTAGAGCAGGGGTTCCCAAAGTGGGGGGACGGCGAGGGGTGGGTCGCGAAATGATTTCCATAAATCAAATAAATTTGGAAAAAATAAAATTCTGAAAAATTATGACTGGATAAGATCACCATTCACTGTAACCACCGCAAGTCATCTGTAATGTGACCGCACTTTCAAGACAGATTTTAATTCCAAGACGCTTGCTGAGTTCTGGATTTCAGTCGAGAGGGAATATCCACAGCTATCCAAGGCCGCGATGGACATACTGACGCCGTTCTTTGCACTGACATATATTAAAAGCAAATACAGATCGCGTCTAAATGTGGAGGATGATCTCCGTGTGGCCGTCTCCACAATTAAACCAAGAATGGACTTGCTGTGTTCCGCGCATAGCGCATTAGATGAGATTAACGCTGAAACGTAGTTGCCAAAATGTAAATTTGCACAGCAACAATGTACATATGTTTACAACAGTTTGTGGATATTACCCTGACTGAGATATTCTTCTGTTAAAGCAACACCAAAGAATTTTTTCCAAAATCATCAACTCGTAACAGGGTGAACGGCACTTCTGCATTCTCTTCGCGACCCTATCGGCTATAACCGCACTATGCAAGTTTGCCAGATCGGGTAGCGGATCTGTAGTTCGATGGAATGAGACATAAGAAACTACAAATTTGACTTGCTTCTGATGTCGCAATACATTATACTTTCATAAAATCATGCAATGTACTCTACCTTGTCTGTAGACATCGGTATTTCCAAAGCCAGTGCTGGATAAACAAGCGTGCGTGCGACAGGAAAAGTGCTTTGGTGTTGCTTTAAAATGGAAATTAAAGTAATGTTTCAAAGTTAAGTTTGCACATGACAGCAATAACGTGCACTCATGGATATTATTTTTTGACTAAGGTATTCTGCTTTTATCATATAGTAAAGTTCTATATGTAAAATCATAACAGGCTGCTCTGTTCTTTTGTGTTGTCGTTAAGCCCGTGTTTGGATAAGCCTAGTGCGTATGGCCGGTGCGCACATTTTATTTTATTTTTTGAGTCACATCCAGGGATAGTGGGGGTCGCCAGTCTCTGGCACGGTTATTTTGGGGGTCGCGGGTTGAAAAGTTTGGGAACCCCTGTATTAGAGGATACAAATTAAAAGGGAATGTGAAACCTATAGCCTACATATAGATAAAATAGATAGGCTGACTAATAAGCACGGATATAAGCTATTTCTCTTAGTGTGATTGACTGCATAGGATACTTTGACTTTCCTCGAGTAGCCTAAGCATTCGCATTATTGTTGTCACGCAAATACAGGGATATGATCCAGAAATCGTAATGTTGTGGCGATGTGGCCTGGATCAACTTCGTTTATTCCACCTCGAGTGCGCCATATGTGGTAGCCTACTTGGACACGATTTAATGTTTTTTTAATTAATGCAGTGTTGTAATGGTTCAAATGCATCAAACCCAGTTATGCGAACCCTGTCACCTACTTGCAGACTGACCAATAATTCTGCCACGATCTCTGACCCTATAACTAGCCACTGCTACGCTCTGCCACTACTGTTTTTTTTTTTTGGGTTATTAATTACAGATGATAAAGACGTAAGATTCTTGCCATTTCGTCGGATAAACACTTCTACCTCGCATTCTCTGGACATAAACTTTTTTGTATTAATTTGATGATTTCAATTATTAAACTTTGGAGCAGGTTCGAGTATGAATGGATCCACAAATGAGTTTTCATTGTTATTAATATTGCGGGATAGGCCATTTTGTCTTCGCAGAGGTCTGCGTTCTCGAATGGCCTTCTAGTTAGCATATTAAAATGAGTGTGATTGAGGGAGGAGAGAGGGTGGAGTGTAATGCTCGTGCATGTACGCTTAATTTCACGTTAATTGGGATGTACAAAGAAAAGCTGCGTGGAATGCTGCGTACGCACAGTTTCATACATCAGGATTTTTTTGTGCATACGCTACTTTTCAGGTTTGCACGTACGCAATGTTTTAGTATGAAATCCACGCAAGTCTTTGTACATGAGGCCCCAGGTGTTGTAAGCGTGTCAGTAACAGATCAGAGGTGCTGTGAGTGGAGCTCACCATATGATGCCCCCCCAGAAAAAGCTGAAGAACACGTAGAAGGCCAGAGAGCCCCAGATGACAAAGTGGTTGATCCAGGTCCAGTGCCGCGTGTCCAGAGCCAGCTAGGGTGGGAGAGAGGAGGAGAGGAGGAGAGGAGGAGAGAAGAGGAGGAGAGAAGAGGAGAAAGAAGGGGAGGAGGAAAAGAGGAGGAGAGGAAGAGAGGAAGAGAGGAGGAGAGAGAGGGGAGGGGAGGAGACCTTTATCATTTGTGTCTCTGTGGTGTTGTTGAACACAAAATGGCACAATAAGCATCGCAGTAAAATAAAACTAAATGGAGCTGAAGCCCCGCGCAGATCAAATGGGCGCAAGTCTGTGTGAGGATCTCATAAATCCCACGCAGAGTGGCCACAGACAATGGCCAGTCATAACTCAGGGCCATTCCACTCACCTTGAGTGTGACTGTGAACACAAGGACCGTAAACACAATAGTCCCGTAGGACCAGTTCCCAAACACCTGCGACAAACAGACAAGTTAGACCGCATAGATTAGTAGTAGACAACAACCCTAATTCATCCAGCATGTCCTTTCATATCAATCAAATGTCATGTCCCTTCATTCAAAACAGGCTAAACAACTAGGAGTGCAGCTGCACGTGGATTTCCATTTCCATCTGGTGCTGCCATCCATAACAATATTGGCATCTGCTTGGAATCAAGCCAAGGAGTTCTGTATGCTTTTCCAACCAGCGTCGGCATGCCATGGCAAACAGTGCAGGGCTGACCTGGCCGTTGTCCTGCAGGGCTGGGTTGCTGAAGAGGAATCGGACCCCAAAGAAGAACATCAGGCCTTGGAAGACCCCTAGTATGGTCCAGGATAAGAAGGGCCACCAGCGTAGCATAGCGTTCTTAGCAATCTCCCTGAAGAGAGGGATGAGAAGAGACAAAGAGAAGCATAAGGGCAGCTATAAAAAAGAGCGAGAGACTGAATGAGGGAACCAAAAGGTAAAGCAACAAAGTATCATAGCAAAAACAAAATGGGTGAGACATGCTATTCTTTTCACACGTATACTACACTTCAACCATTGGGGCTACCTAGAAATGTCAAGAAAATATGCACAAAATGAGTTTGAATAGTAATACAGCAAAAAATAATTGACTATAGATTATAAATAATTATTTTAACTCTAATAAAAAATGTGTCCTTCGAACTTGATTACACCAAAGAATTCTCTATTAATTTAAAAACAAGGAAATGACCAAAAACCTCTGAACAGTAGTATGCATGCATTCATAAGTGCAATGCTGAGGTTCACCTGTAGAGGGCAGCGTTGTCCATGAGGACCTCAATGCAGATGTGCTGCTCCAAGAGGCTGAAGGCCAGGATGGGCATGGAGGTGAAGCAGATGTTGTACATCGTCAGATAGGCTGCGTCGTATAGGGGCTGGGGAGGCGTGGGAAGGGCCAGGGGGCAACCAGGGGTTAATACCACAGAGAGGAACACGGGCACACACACACGGGCACACACACACGGGCACACACACACACACACACACACACACACACACACACACACACACACACACGTCTGTGGGACACCAGCACTGCAACAGGAGAGGTAGATGGATCTGCGATGTGAGCAGTCACCTCTCTGTTGCTGTGGCTACATGCAGTCACCACGCTTTGTAACTGATATATACACACACACACACACATACTGAGGTAGTGTGGTTGTGGGCTGTGTATTAATAGGGCATAATGGATTTATAGGGCTATATAAGCCATACTACTAGCTGCTACGCTATGCATCTAACTCTGTATTTACAAGTGATCATGAGTGTGTAACATAACCTTCGCAGTTGCACATTCATAAAGCTCACTCTATTGACCCTGCACTGAATCTGAGGACTTGGAGAGCATACGAAGGCTGGACGTTTCCTCAATGCCATAATGCTGACCTCCCAGAAAAAACTTTGGGAGCGGAACTGAACTTGTAAGATTGTGTGTGGGACTAAACTTTCCTAGAAGCAAGGAAGATCTAACAAGCAAAAAGGTGGGCATGTTATATATATCGTCTCATGACTCACTCCAGGAGAAGAGAGAGGGAGGATTGACTGAGGGAGAAGAGAGGAGGAAGAGGCAGCGATAAAACAGAGAGAAGCCCCCGGCATTTTTGGGGGAGGCTCCTTCTCTCATTGCCTGCCTGCTCAGAGGCCTGGGAGCAATACTCACCTGCTGGGAGTAACCGCAGAAGAACTGGTACAAGAATTGAGGTAAAATGAAGCAAAGGTTCTGTGGGAGAGAGAGAGAGAGAGAGAGAGAGAGAGAGAGAGAGAGAGAGAGAGAGAGAGAGAGAGAGACATACACAGAGTTAGTAGGGAGGGAGAGAGGTTGCCAGGTTGCCAGGCACGGGAGGTGTTCTTTACAGCTGTGCACCACTCCAGTGTGGAGGGCCCCTGAGCGGCGCATGCTTAATACATCACCGGCACGGGGTGAGGCGCATGCTTAATACATCACCGGCACGGGGTGAGGCGCATGCTTAATACATCACCGGCATGGGGTGAGGCGCCTCCAGCCTCCAGCCCGGGACCCGGCAGGCTTCTGGAGGGACGCTGAGCGACTTTACAATCTTTATCTCCGGCAGTAAAAACAGCCATAAACCCTAAAGAACCTCAGCTCAGTCGGCTTTAGGAATCTAAGATTCCACAACTTCTCCACTTTTGATTTTCACTTTAAAAGGTACACTATCCAGTTTAGGTATTTTTGGCACCTGTAGAGCTCCCTCTCGAGTCGCGATATATTTAGATTTTACTCTGCTGTTGTAAATAGCAATCTTCTTGTGACTTATCCCCCCTGTACACAATGAAAATGCTTTTGTTCTCATCAATTGTTCCTGTCGCGCCGCCGTTCCTGAGGTTGCATGGCTGGTTTTCTCGGTACCGACTCGCTACGTCTATGCTGTGCTATGCTAGGTGAAGGATTGGCCTAGTACAAGTTTGTTTACTATCAAATTGGCTTCGTAAAGATGGAAACTTGCTTACTCTACCTTTAAGTGTACACAAAATACTTACTACAGCTATGAGACAGATGCTGATATACATCTGGATTTATATGAGTGTTTTACACAGAGAACTTTGCACTTGAATCAAAACATAATTAGAGAGTCAACGTAGTTAATGTAATGTAAACGACTGAATACAGCACCAAAGGACATCAACAAAGGACAACATGTGCACCTGGAATGTACACTGACTGTTATGCATCCTGAATTAAATGCCTGTGATTGTATGTGCATGCATGCTGTTATGATCTCCAAACTAAATCCCTGTGTAATTTCTGCTCAGCTGGACACACTTGGGCAGTGCTGCATCTCTCACCTTGTAGAAGAAGTACTGGACCAGGTGGGCGATGCGGACATAGTAAAGGTGCCCGTGGGCCAGCAGAAGCTTCTTTAAGTGCTTGACCTTAGGGATGGCATAGTCACTGTTCCGCACCGCCTGACGACCCTCCTTCCCCTTTATACCTAAGACACACACACACACACACACACACACACACACACACACACACACAGACACACACAGACACACACAGACACACACACACACAGACAAAAGCAAAGTCAAGTACATACCAACACACACATAGCAGACCATGTTTATCTGACAATGCTATTGCTTTAACGGTATTCATATTTACCAATGCCCACGTGTGCCTCCAGGATCATGCTGACATCATTGGCCCCATCACCAATGGATAGGGTGATGGGGGAGCCTTTGGAGTTCTTCACCATTTTGACAATCTACAAAGCAGAGGAGAAGGGTCAGAGGGAAGAGTAGAGAGTAGAGAGGAACACACACTAGCAGGGTCTACAGCTGTGCTGTTACATGCCCTCTTCACATACCCAGCTAGCTTTTGGTAGTTGATCTGTATAGCTCAGGAGAGAGATTTGAAAATGCTAGTCAGTTGTCTGATGAAGTGGAGGATTTGTGGTTCAGTTGAAACCAAGCCACAGTCTGGCAGACCAACAAAGATTTCAGCTTCAACTGCCAGGAAAATTGGTTGGAACGCAAAGAAAAATCCTCAGGCTTCACTGCAAGAAAGTGGTGTTTCAAGAGCCCACAATAAGGAGGCACTTAAACAAAAATGGGCTGCACAGACGGGTTGCCAGAAAAAAACCATTACTGCACCAATGCCACAAAACAGCAGGCACACAATTTGCCAAACAGCACTTAGACAAGCCTCACAACTTCTGGAACAAAGTCATTAGGAATGATCAGACCAACACCGAACTTTATGGTCACAACCATAAATGTTATGTTTGAAGAGGAATAAACGAGGCCTATGATGAAAAGTGAGCCATCTCTACTGTAAAGAGTTCATGCATGACAACCCAAGAATTGACAGGACTTGAAGACTTTTTATCAAGAAGAGAAGGTACCTCTGAGAAACTATCACAAAGGATTGCTAGCCATCATTGATGCTAGACAGAGTATGAAGAACTAAGAGTATGTAAACTTTTGAATGGGATTATTTCATTAATTTCTTGGTTTGTTTAATAACTGCAAAACATTTAAAAATTCCATTATAATAAAAGTAATGTGTTTTGCCAGATCACGGTTATCTTAAGAAGATGGTACACATTTGACTAATTTTGCCAGGGTATGTAAACGTATGAGCACAACTATATATCACAACTATCCTTTCTCACAGCACAATTACTGACCACACACACACACACACACACAGACACACACACACACACACCTGTGCCTTTTGCAGGGGAGCCATGCGGCAGCAGAGCACAGCACAGCAGTTCTGGCAGATCTGCAGGAAGAGGTTCTTGTAGCGGCTGGCGTTTGCATCAGTGGGGTTCAGCACCAGGGACAGCGTCGCTCCATCAATGATAAAGCCGTACTCCTGGTTTGCAGTGGCCCAGCCCCTAGCACAAAACACAAACAAACCAAAACCACCTTCAGTAAGGACGGTTCTGTCTATATTTAACAGTAGGACAGCCCACTGACTAATACAGTATGTTCTCAAAAAGACACGTGTCCATAGAGACCTCTATGGGTCAGGCAGACTGGACGTCTTAAATACCATGGTAGAGATATTCCTTATTATTTTTTCTGTAGAAAGCCTCTGTCCTTTATCAATAAGATCAGAGAAGGTCAAAGTTCATTAAAGGACCTTAATCAAAGCTCAAGATGCAAGGGGGAGGAAGCAGACAGAGGAGGTTTGTGGATTTTTCAGAACTGATTAGGGCTTGGCTGAATATGAACTACTTCATTAAAGTCCTTCTGGCAGTGAGAGGGAGGAAATGAATAGTGAAAACACAGGCCAAGAGTGCAGGGCTGGAGCAGAGGACTGGGAGGTCATGAGGGGTACTGGGAATGTGGAGGTCATGTGGGGTACTGGGAGTGTGGAGGTCATGAGGGGTACTGGGAGTGTGGAGGTCATGTGGGGTACTGGGAGTGTGGAGGTCATGAGGGGTACTGGGAGTGTGGAAGTCATGAGGGGTACTGGGAGTGTGGAGGTCATGAGGGGTACTGGGAGTGTGGAGGTCATGAGGGGTACTGGGAGTGTGGAGGTCATGTGGGGTACTGGGAGTGTGGAGGTCATGAGGGGTACTGGGTACTGGGAGTGTGGAGGTCATGAGGGGTACTGGGAGTGTGGAGGTCATGTGGGGTACTGGGAGTGTGGAGGTCATGTGGGGTACTGGGAGTGTGGAGGTCATGAGGGGTACTGGCGGCGCTCACCTGGTGACGCCAGGCTTGACGGGCGGTGCGTCCTGCACGGCTTTCTTGTGGTAGTCGAGCAGCAGCTCGTGTAGCCGCTCCTCGCGCCGACACCTTCCGTCCTCCAGGGTGCGCACCGTCAGCTCCAGCAGCTCCGTGCCGCGCTGGAACAGGCGGCAGGCGTAGCACGTGGACTTGGCCGTCTCCATCTTGTCGCCGGTCAGCACCCACACCTTCATGCCTGCCCCCTGCAGCGCCTCCATGGTCTCCGCCGCCTCCTCCTGCAGTCTGGACTCCAGAGAGAGGAGAAAGAGTGAACACACAGCACATACACAGCACACTTAAGTACAATGTCTAGTCTAGGACATGGATTACACACCATGGTATCTAGGACTGGTTTACCGTAAATGGAATAAGCCTAATGTTTGTGTATCATATGCGAGTGAAAGCCTGCAATGACTCACAATGCTGCTCTGATGATACTGGTGTTTGCTGCAGTGTGCTTGTCTGTATGGAGATTGATGTATGAGTGCATGACTGTTTTCTTCAGTAGTTTCTCTGACGGCAGTAGTGTTTCTGCCTGTCTTGTGTGTGTGTGTGTGTGTGTGTGTGTGTGTGTGTGTGTGTGTGTGTGTGTGTGTGTGTGTGTGTGTGTGTCCCTGACCTGTCCTCTACAGCGGTAGCTCCGATGAGGCTCATGTCCGTCTCCACCAGGTTGTAGACGGCCGTGAGCTTCTCGTCGCGCTCCTGCAGCGCCAGACGAGCCTCCAGTAGCTGCGCCTCCGTCTCTGCAAACTCCTCTGCACTCAGCTGCTTGTAGGCCACACACAAGGTCCGGTATCCGTCCTGAACAAATGGGTATAAACACGCAGACACACAAATCAAACATGCTATATATACTGTAGCTGCAAGCGGCAATAATGGGCCCAAGCACATACAGTTCTGTTAGCCGTGACATTTCATCCATCAATGCACTCACATGTGATGTGTGTGTCAAATTGACTGTTGTTTAGCAGTTTCATTGAATAACAATAATAATAATAATAATAATAATAATAATAATAATAATAATAAAAGAATGTCATATGTCAATATTATTATGACCGCCGCGCAGAGTGCGGCGGTTCTGAAAAGCGGCGGTCATATAGGTTTAGTCAGATTTTTTCTTTTTTTTCCTTTTTCTTTTTCGCATGTCCAAATTTCCGTCAAGGATTCCCGGGACACTGAAAGACCGGGGTACACGAAACTTGGTGGGCATGTAAACCCACATGGATAGCATGGAACCATCGTTTTTCGTTTTGATCTGTATCCCCCCCCCGCTGGACTGGACCCCCCGAAAGGAGGGTAGGGCAGACACAGTTTTCTGTGAATATCTCGAGAACCGTAGGGTTTAGGAGGACCATTTTTTTTTGTATGTTGATCTCAAGGGGCTATGTCAACCCATTCCATAACCACTCATTTCATGTATAGCGCCACCTAGTTAAACACAAAAAATAAAAAATGAGGTGTTGTAATCGCATGTATCTGTGACCTAACATAGTCAAAACTGCACGAAATTGGAAGTGTAGGATCATTATGACACCCTCTGAATGCATGCCAAGTTTCGTGGAATTCCGCTCATGGGGGGCCACACAATAAATTTATTTATGTTACTATACACCAACTGGCCTGTAGGTGGCCGGAGACAGTTTTCTATGAATATCTCGAGAACTGTAGGGCCTAGGAGGTCCACCTTTTTTTGTATGTTGGTCTTAAGGGGACATGTCAACCCATCCCATTACCACTTATTTCATGTATAGCGCCACCTAGTTAAAAATTAAAAAGCAAAACATTAGGTGTTTTCATCACAATATCTCTGGCTGACATGGTCAAAACTGCACGAAATTGAAAGTGTAGGATCGTTATGACACTCTCCGAATGCATGCCAAGTTTTGTGAACTTTCGTTCATGGGGGGCCTTACAATAAAATAATTTATGTGTACATTTAGTGACCGTACACCAACAAGGATTCCCAGGACACTGAAAGACCGGGGTACACGAAACTTGGTGGGCATGTAACCCCACATGGATAGCATGGAACCATCATTTTTCGTTTTGATCTGTAGCCCCCCCCGCTGTACTGGACCCCCCGAAAGGAGGGTAGGGCAGACACAGTTTTCTGTGAATGTCTTGAGAACCGTAGGGCCTAGGATGAATTTTTCCGTATGTTTGCCTCCAGGGGTCATGTTAACCCATTCCATGTGCACACATGTGCATAAACAGATACACACGCACACACATACATTCATGTACACACATACATATTTTGTACCGCTCTGCGGTACATCTAGTTATTAAATCAAATTGTATTATTATAAATTATAAAATGTGTTATTATTTCTGTAGTAGTAAACCTTGTAGAAACATTAAGGCTTCACACTTTAAGTGGAGGCTTCAGCTTGCATATCCGGTGCTTGGGCCCTAATACTACATTGCACAATTCTAAAGATAGCATCCATTTCATACAGTTACACCATTAACTCAGATCATTATACTCTCAGTCACATCAATAAATAAAACATTGCACTTACATTTGCGTTACGTCACACAGAGCCATGCATACATTATTAACACTAACCACACATAATCTCACCATTATCTAACACACACAAACACTAATAAAGAGAAAGAGAATGTGAAAGCTTGTTACCGTGGCATTGCGCTCCACGTGTGTGCGGATGCATTCCACCTCCTCCTGCTTCACCCGGGGAAAGATGGAGGAGTCAGCCCCCTTACAGAAGAGCAGCGTCTCCCCTGGGCACAGATCAGAGGTCGGAGGTCAATCTTAGGTCAGAGTGCTCACTTGCTAACCAGCCACAAGTGCTTCATGACCACACATGTCCAGTTTAAAATGCAAAAGAGCCAGTAACCTGAGGGCTAAAAGACTATTTACCAACTCAACTGTGTGACATCAATAATCAATAACCTGGTCTATAAAGCCTGGCTTGTATTGACCCACACTGAACAGAAAAGGCAATGGTTGCCAAACAGATCTGAGTTTGCATTTCTAAGACTCCACTCAGCTTCTCACCTTTTTTGTTTCGCACGATGACACTCATACGTCTCCGCACGGGGTCAAAGTTCAGCACATGCAGTAACTCGTACCTACAGAACAACAAGACAAGATCATGATTGTGTGACCCTATCTCAAAGTATGAGGCTATGGATACAATAATGGCCATCAGAGAGAAGAGTCCAGCAACCAGGCAAACTCACGATTCAATGTCGTTCTGTCTGTTCTTGATCTTCATTGTCCTGCTCTCCAGACCGAGGAAAGTGAAACCATACCTGAGCAAGCAGATCACATCATGGTCAAAACTAGAATACCTACAACCTGTTTCAGACCCATTGCTTTTGCACATGTTTAATATAACTATGGAATGGTTAGACGGGAAGCTGCAAAAAAATACTTTAAATAAAAAGAAAAAATAATAAAAAAATTACTAGAAGGTAAATATGGACCCAATATATGGAGTAAACGTTTCTTATGGGATGGCCACTATTGAAGTTTGAGTCACGTGCACATACACACGTGTGCAGTGCGCACTGGTTTATTTGCATGTGCCATGCCCAAAGCAGCACTCGGAAATCTATTATTTACAAGACACACAAGCTCATTTATGGGGATAGTGCAAGTTTGGGTCTGGAAAAAGAAAGAGTTGTGCATGCTCCAGGAGCTGTGCCAAGGGTAGAGTACACACGCAGACACAGAGAGAAGATAGAGACGTCAGCTTATTTTGCGCCATACTTAATGTTTATGGATTTCTTTACAGTTCTTTTTCACACTATCAGAAAGCATATCCGTTCTCCGTGGATTTGATTTGTAAAATCAATGAAAATGTACAGGGCATGGAATGAAATGATGGAGCCGAAGAGGCCTAACCTAATTGCCATAGCACTATTATTGGACAGTATATTCCCAGAGTGGAGGAATGAGCTAGCCAGCTCCACAAGCCTCAGTGAAAATACTACAACAGCAGTCCTCAGCTGCCATTTGAATTGCTGTTTGAATAGGCAGTATTTCTTAAAATAAAAAACTCTGTTCTACACTTCCTTATCTGGAACTTAAGTCCAATAAATCTGAAACACTTTTACCATAGAACTGTTGTTTCAATGATGTTTTCCCTTTATCAGTTATTTGCACACTTTGTACCTCTTTCACTTTGGATATCACCAAATGATAAAGCTAATATGTAACATAATAATATATTGTTATGGAATACAACGAGATATGGACCGCTCTATAAGAATAAAATGGCGGGCAAAACAGTACTGACAACTGTTTGAAAGAGAATGTGTTTCCTCTAGGTTTTGGGCATGCGGGATCTTTAAGTATGTCCTGCATTTTTTATTTGGTAATGTCATGTAAAAAAAAAAAAATGTAGAGTTGTCTCTAAGCAGACAGGAGATAAAGTAACTCCCCAGGATGAAATGGACAAATACTCAAAGTTTTATCCAACCCAAAGCATCTAAAACTGATTAATAGGGCCAATTCAAATTTGGTACAAAACGTAATATTTTGCTCTTCACAAGTAAACCCTCAGCGTGTGTAGTTTGGGGCTTACTTCATGGCTCCCTTAACCAGGGCCACCTCGTCGGGAGAGGAGGCGATGAAGCCCCTCTGCTCCTGGGGCTGAGTGAGCGGATGGTCCAGCCCGTCCACCTCGGTCTGCTCGTCCGGCCCTGGCTCCTTCACCTGCACCGTGTGGCACAGGCACAGTGCCCGCAGGAACAGCTCTTCCTTCTCCTGCACACACACATTGATATTTCAGATAAGTAAAATGTGAGGGTCCTAAGATCACAGTAGGTTGCTGCAAATATGTCACCTGTACTTGTTCTTGCTAAAGCATGGAACGCACATACAGTGCTGATACTTCAATATACACAGCATACATTTAAACACACACACACGTCTGAGCTCAGAGGTGTCATAACTCAGGCGGAGTGCTCCCGTGGGAGACCGCTGCGATGGCAAACACACAGGCCACAGGCGTGGTGAAAGAGTGTGTGCTGCCAACATGACACCACGGCCTGCTCCGAGACACACACACACACACACACACACACACACACACACCCCCCCCCCCCCCCCTCCAGACACCAGACGCTGCCTGGCCATAAAGCTTGGGCTGGCTAACTTCACCGGTGCGCCTCATAAAGCAGCACCAACAAGCTCCATCACACCGCCAGCATCTGGCCCTTAGAGAATACACACGCACGCACGCACGCACGCACGCACGCACGCACGCACGCACGCACGCACGCACGCACGCACGCACGCACGCACGCGCACACAAACTTGTGTATGAGTAATACTCCACAGGGATACGTTACAGTACATCATTCCCACATTTTTTGCTTTTTTTTCTAGGCCTTGACATTGGTAAAACATACGGATTAATCACAAATAATTTACATATCACAACCTCACAAATAATTTACGGGCACAAGATACAAGGGCAGAGGACACGCACACCACCCTCCTCAGGAATAGAGGGAAAAAGATGTGTGTGAGCGACTGTGCGTGTGTGTGGCTCTCACCCGTCCAGCTTTCTGCTGCAGCTTGCTGACAGGCCCGTCGGTGACACAGAAGCCGTCTAGCTCAGAGCAGGAATCGTGGTTCTTGTACTGGAAGCCATCGATGCAGCAGGAGATGAACTCCATGTTGTTCTGGGTCAGTGTGCCCGTCTTGTCTGTGAACACGTACTCCACCTGCGGGGACACAACAGGCCACAGAGACGCATGTCAGGGTCTAAGGCCATAAGCACACACACACGCACGCACGCACACGCACACACTAATCTCAGACTCTGACAATAAGGATGGGCCATTAGTCTCTGACTGAAGGACTCTGCTGGCATAAATCAGGTTAACGAAGCATGGCCTTTAATTTGAGGTAATCATCTTGTGAACCATCTGCAAATGATCTATGCTCTCTCTAGGCGCTGGACCAGGCAAGCACACACACACATACACAAACACGCACGCACGTGCACACACACACAGTCACACACACACCACATGCGCGCGCGCGCACATACACACACACCACATGAACGCGCACACAGATATACACACACAGATATACATACAGACAGACATCTGGGCCCCTTCATGAGCACTGGGCAGCCTCCTCACATGTCCTATCCAGCTCCTCTCTGTCCACCCAACAGGCCACAGACCGGCCAAAGACAACTACAAATAACTATAAAGTGCCACTTCAAGGTGCCTTAACATGTACGTTGACAACCTTACTCTAGAAACATAGGTGAACTATTTCACCCCACTGTACAAGGTAAACTATTTCATTAATTAACTATTACATTCTATGATTTCAGACCATTTACATGCACATTTAACAGAATAAAGTCAGAGTGTTGCTTTTTCTGACACAGGCATAACAGCAGGCCATATCTATGGAGCCAGGGTGCTACCTGGCCCAGCTCCTCGTTAAGGTCAGAGGTGTTGACCAGTGCGCCCTCCTGGATCTCAGGGTCGAAGAAGTCCTTATCCCAGGTGATGAAGAAGGAGCCCAGGAACTTCTGCATCTCCACAGTGACGTACATGGACACGGGGATGATGAAGTTAAACAGCACCATGAAGGACAGGAAGTCTGTAAACATCTTGAGGAACTGCACCATGGACACACACACACAGAAACACACACTATTAATATCACCGGGGATTTGGACTTTATACTGACCGCTACATAGTCCACCTATGGCTAAGTCAGCAAATTATGTCTGCCCATCAACAGTGGGCAGAAGGTAAAAATAAAAGAAAGGAAAAAAGATGGATTAAAGTGAGCTTCGATACAGAGCCATGAAGGCACGTACAGCTCCTGTTCAGACCCTCCCCAAGCATGAGTGGCTCAGCTCATTATGGTTATTTAATTAGCCTCTGCTATCCCATAATGACTTCTCGCTGTCTTAATGAGTGCACCACGGGGGTGCGGAGGGATGGTGTTCCTGTGCCTTCAACTCGCCCCACCTCCCCTTGCCCACACGGAGCAGTGCATTCTGGGTAGTGGCGGACACTGCTCACCCTGTTGGTGTCCCTCTCCTTCTGAGTCTTGTGGTTGTACCAGGGCTCGTCCTGCCCCTCCTTGCTCTGCCACCAGTACTTGAGCGCAGTGCACACCAGCGCCTTGCTGATCAGGATGCACAGGTACACCAGCAGGAAGCCATTGATGGACCTGGTGGAGGAACACACACACACACACACACACACACACACACACACACACACACACACACACACACACACACACACACACACACACACACACACACAGACACACACAGACACACACAGACACACACAGACACACACACACACAGACACAGAGTGGGGTCAGAGCAGCTGAATCTACCTCTAGTGCATCTCTCTCTCCTTCCCCAGGCCTGGGTGCTGGCCAGGGTGCGTGGCTGAGCCAGCTCTGCTCCTCCCTCTCTCCCTGATGAGGCTAAAGCAGGCAGCCACCAAGGGAGCGGCCAGATCACTCAATAAGGGCTGGCAGCCAGACCATCGCCCTCCTCCCTCCCTCCACCCCTTCTTCCCCTCACTCACTTCTCCACAGCAGAGCGCTTCTGGGACTTGCCCTGATAGTTGAGTGCCATCTTGGTCTCCATGCCGGTGTACACAGCTACGCCTGCAGACAAGGAACACACCACACTTCAGTTGCACACTTACACAAGTGCAACACACTTCAATGTAATCATCTCACAGATGAGCTACAAGCACTGCTGAACTTAAAGAGAGAGGAGCCAGTCAACCCTTACGTACGGTCAGGGGGTCAGAATTGAGAAATACAATAGTATACAACTACCATTTCAACCAGTGCTTCTCGGGAAGACATTTCAAATCATCATTCATCATTCAAAGATCAAATCAGTTGTGGACACAATTTCCACTCATGAACAATAACAATAGCAGTAGGCACCATAGATTACAGCACTGAATGGCATCCACAGTAAAGTAAACTTCACATCCTGTAATTATGTGAATTCACAGCTTCTGACTAATGCGGATTACTCATGGTCTACAAATCTTGTTTACCACAAATCTTCTCGGTGTTCTTTAATGTGGCGCCTTTCAGAAGCAGGTTCTCTGGCCCCAGTGACCTGCAAAGACAACAGGAAAGTGCTGAGCTTTTCACACACACACACACACACACAGACAAACACACACACACACACACACACACACACACACACACACACACACACAACAATACGCAGCCCACACACACCATCAAAAACACATGCTCTCCTGCAGGCAATTCCAGCTGTTGTGGGAACAGACACAAGAGCACTTGTCTTGCGTTAATGGCCCTTCTTGGCACTGCAGCAAGCCATTCTGGTGAAGTGGAAGAGTTGAGCATAACAACCTTCAGTGGCTGTCCACCGCCGGCGCCTCTAGCTGAGAGAGGGTCAGACAGGGCAGTAGAGAGCTCCTGTTAGGGGGGGGGGGTTACTGGCCGTCTTGACTTTGGACCGGGCTGACTTCTGCATGGACAGGGCGCGTGACCAAGTGGCCGATGACAAATGGCTTCCCCCAGCGTTTTATTTAATGTCCAGCAGGCGTCTGAAGCCATGCCAGAAAGCCTTTACTTAAACACCTACTGGAGTTATGGATCAATGCAGTAATGACAGCAGCTTGCTGTTAGGGGAAGTGGACAGAGCTTAAACGGGCAACACACACACACTCACTCTCTCTCTCTCTCTCTCTCTCTCTCGCTCACGCACACACACACACACACATACACACACAGACACAAACTCACCTTACAAATGGCTCCTGGTCAGATTTGTAGATGTGCATTCGACCATTGAACCTACAGAAGATAGAAAGAATATTAATTTCTTGTAGAAGGGATCAGCAGCACTGTTGACCGCTGCATGTGCTACTGATGTGCTCAGGTATGACAATCACTCATGTCACATAGGGCTGCACGATATTAGGAAAACATGCGATATGCGATACCATTATTGAGTACTGCGATAACGATATAATTTGCGATATTTAAATATACTGCTCAATAAAGGTTTTCCACACATATTTTGAAACCTTCCACCCTTTTCTCCATTCTCAAACTACATTCACAGAATGTCTGACAGTTCTTGCAAAATAAAACACTCGCCTCAAAAGTTTTACTTGTGCTCAGAACCAAACAGTGACAGAGTGATTCAGTGTATGATTGAAGTGTTCCCTTAATTTTTTTGAGCAGTATATTTAATGTTTTTTTTTTCATTCTGCTTGCTGCAAACATACACTGTAGGGTTGGGGGGGGGGGGGGGGGGTAAATGTACAATTACAGAAATAAATGTATAATTTTTAAATAATATAAAATAGCATGTAGCCTATATGGCCTGATGAAAGTGGACAGCTAAGAGACCTACTGACTAGGTTATCGAAGTTGTGTGGAAGATCTGCTCCTAATCCTCATAAAAGACGGGTGGACAGCCAATCTGAACACTTGTGCAGCAACCAGCGGAATATTCCACATTGCCAGCCTTCGATGGGCCTAGCAAAGAAGCTAGGCCTACTTAAGCTATATCGCGGCAATCATCTCAGTCTGTAACCTCATACAGTACGCTGCGCATCCCACGTTATTAGGCTACCGGCATGCCGACTACGAGGGCAGCGGAAAGTGAAAGTAATTGGGCTGCAATCGCACAGTCCAGAAGTAGGTTAAACAACTTTTACAAATAACGAATCCTGATTACCTCTGTGCTGCTGTCTGGGGCTTTTGCTAAATGCAAATCATGAAATACAAGCCTTACAGACAGTGAAAGACAACTTCTGATATAACGATAACGAAAGAAATTGTTTATTTTAACACGGTGGAGAAGGACGCATTTGCGCATTTGTTTGTCACACGGCATCCTTCATAAAACCAAAATATTCCCATATAACAGACGTGCTTTTCCTTTTAGTCACTAATTCCTCTTCACCCAAGTGTAGCCTACCTCGCTCGACTCACTATTTTCAGCCATCACGACTTAGCTCCCGCTTTAACACCTAAAACACCACACACCTAAACTGGTAGGGGACGGGCTTCTTGGGCTGCATGACCGCATCAGTTTGGTAAAATATGTTGACATTCAGAATGTGAATACACCATAGACTGTATGGAATGCGCACGGCACAGAAAATGTATCGAATTTATCGAAAATTAAGTAATCTTTGCGGTATGTCCATCGCAAGTGTTGATATCGCGATAACGATAGATTTTAGATATATCGTGCAGCCCTAATGTCACATTCACCTGTCACGAGCCGCATCCGCCCGCCCTCACATAATCAGGCTGCTTATATATATATATATATATATATATATATATATATATATATATATATATATAGTCTATTATGTCTATATATTATGTCTATATATATATTGTTTGGGAGAGGGACCCAGCCCTGACGACAGGCTGGTCTGCCAGCAGAGACTCTGCTCAGCGCATGGGCGCCTTGCAAGCAGAGCACCAATGACTGGCGAGATGCTCATTGGGGATGACCCAGCAGCCTGGGTCTCTGGCAGGCCTGCTTCAGAAGAGTCTCTTCTGGGGGAAATTGATTCTGAGCAGGCGACATCTGGCGTTTCATCTGCCTGGAATACCAGAGTACGTGCGCAGATGGACATCTACATGCAGTAGTGCAAGGCCATCAATAGGGGGCGCCAAAGGCTCAACGTCCAATACCAGGTCTTAAGCCTGTGGATGATTTTGGGTCATTATGGTAACGGTCACTGCTGGAGATCACCCCGCTGATCCTAAATCAGAGGCTGCTGGATGTCATTAAGTAGAACGAGTCTCCTTAAAGCCTGTGCGGGCATCTCTGGGCAGCCTCATTACTGAGCAGAGCTCAGTCCCGGCGTGCAGACACTTCCAGGGAACTTGCTCAGCAAGTCCCACATCCTATAAACAGATGGGCTTGGATCAATCAACAACAACCACCACATTAGAATGTGGACAAACGGCAGTGAGGTCAGAAACGTTTGGAGTTGAAACACTATTCTGAGGGAGAGAGTGGGGTGGAGCGACCGTGAGAGGAGGATAGAGAAGAACAGAGAACGACAGCAAAATAAGCAATGGCTGAAAACAACAAAACAAAAAAAGACAGAGAAAAAAAGAGAACAGGAAAGATAAGAAGGGAAAAAAGAGGGTAGCATGGAAAGGAGAGAGGGAAAGAGTGGAGAGGAGTGAATGTGAGAAGGGAAGGTTGGGGGAGAATAAACAACATGGCGGGACATGAAACAGAGAGCAGTGGGTATGCTGACGGAGATGGAGATGGAGGAGAAGGGTGTGAGCTGACAGGGGACGAGGGCCTACTTGTAGAGGTCAGGCTGCGGCTGTTCACACTCGATGGTGGCGCTGAGAGACTCCAGGTCCTTGTCCGTGTCTGGCACTGTGTAATGTGTCTGTAGGGACACAGACAGATGAAGGGAACGTTCAAGGGTTTGGCGTAGTGCTTCAAAGCAGGCAGCACACAAACCAACAGCTCAACTCAACACGCAGGTCACCCAGGACACCAAAAACAGCACAGAGCACAGAGCAGTGAGGAAAATATCTGGGTCAAGCAGCTAAAATCTCTAAATCAAAACACAGTCCGAGAGGAGAGCTGAGGCCGTCTGAGGATTGCCAAGAAGGAAATCAAGCAGCGAGTGGCCCTGCATACCAGAGCAGCTGAGCGTGGCCAGCCTGCGGAGAGCAGGATGGAAGGCCGGGGCTCAAGAGCGCTCACCTTGTGGTTGGACTCTCCGTCCAGGCTGGCTGTGGTGACAAAACAGGTGTCGTCGTCCCGACTGGACTGCAGCAGAATCAGGTCACAGGGAAAGGTCTCATCTTCCTTCACCTCCACCACATCACCCACCTGCACACAACACACACCATACAACACACAACACAACACGCACGCGCATGCGCATACACACACACCACACAGCAGCTTAGAGACATACATACAGCTGTGCACAGATGTGTTAACAGATTATGCAGACATGTATCAAAATATGGTAAACCTGGATATGATCTACTTGTCATCTCACATCAAGCAGGACTTAACACTTAGAACCCGATTGACGCAAAGTGCGTCAAAAAACACACCCTTTCTTCTCTGTTACATTGTTCCGGAACGGTTCGTCGCAGCGAGATGAAACCTTTATTGCACGACAGAGCAGAAGTGGGGCTTTCCAACGAGACTACACACTTGTCTGTACGATCAAGTACGAAAATTAAAAAAAATCATGAAATGAAATCAAATTGCATCATATTTACAGTCTATACTTCTCTGCGTTCACCTGCACACACATTACTCTAGTTTGAATTACTCGCGAACCCGTGATCGCATCGATATGGCAAGCATATCAGATGAAAGAGGGAGCACAGGGCTATCCATTGGTACCATGTTTATCGATCCTTCTGGCTTATAAAACCAGACGACGATAAAACCGACTGCAAAATAATAACGTCATGTACACAAACCAACGCGTCTCATTTGAATTACTCGCGGACCCGTGATCGCATAGATATGCCACGCATGTCAGATGAAAGAGGAGACTCAGAGCTATCATTGATACAAAGTACATCCTTCTGGGTTATAAAACAGACGAAGTGACAGCAAAATAATAACTTCATATAGCTGGACTTACCCCACGTTTTTGTCTGTTCTTGTGGCAAAGCATGCTTATAATCCAATGTGTTTCTCTATGGCAAAGCATGTTCATATTCCGGTTTTGAGATCCTAGCAAATTCCTGCATGGCATCCAATTCAAGGCTCACATTGCATCCCAATTTGTTCAACAAATAAACACCTTTTTTGCCTTTACTTTGTTCATGGCAATGCAGTAAAAAGTTGAGAATTATTATGACTGCATACACACAGGCACGCAGGCTAACACGCAACCTCGGGTCAAGTCAGGTCAGATCAGTTCGTGTCACAGATATGGAGCGCAGAAAGGTCATTTTTCATCACTAAATAAATAAAAAATGGCATTTATTTCCGTAAATCACACAGCAAATATTTCTGTAAATTGCTCAGCCCCAGAGTATCCTTCAAACATGGCAATTATATTGCCCGATTCAGGACAGTCTGCCCTACACACACATGAAATGCATGTAGAGCTGAGAGCTTGCTGTGGTGAGATACATGTCGAAATATAAGAATTTTTATAATAATTCTTTAAAAATCAAAATAAAATCAATGCTAGTATTAATACATGAAATGATGGCATATCTGAATAGCCTAGTCTCCTGAAAAAAAACTATATATAATATATGTGTGTGGCACTTACAATGACCAGAATAAATCCTTATGAATAAAGGTAGTGAAAATGCCCTAAAAACAGCTTAGGGTTCTAAGGGTTAACTACCCTGACCAATCTTTATTGATTTTATTTCAAAAATCCCTTACTTTCGACTACAATAAAAAGCAGGTCTAATGTCACACTTCTGAAATGTTGAGCAGGTGTCTTCTTTTTGCACAGCAACAGTTTCCCTCCTTTATCCCCCCTCCTGCATCTCCATATACACGCAGGGAGATAATAGAGCTACAGCGCCTACATGCACACACACCATGACTCAGCAGTTATGGTCAATGAGGGAAATGTGAGTGGTCAGCAGCGTTCCACCCCTGTGTGCCACTAGGCCCGGCGCCAGCTCTCCCGGAGAGAACGCAGGTGCACCGAGCACCCCGGGCCTGCTGATGCCTCAGGACTCCCCCACGGAGGCCATCAGCCTGCCGCGCCGCGCCTCCTAACCAGCTCTGATTGGCTGTAACGAGCCTAATTAATTGAGATGGCTCGGGTGCCACGTCTTCATTTAACAGATGGCTTAAGGTATTAGAGGGACCTCGAGGTGCTGATGGGGCTCTTAGAAAGAAAGTCTTAAGAGCTGATTTTTACAGCCCCCGCGCGTAAATGCACACATACACACATTCACAGAAACACAAATATTTACTTACACAAGCAAAGCCATTTCTTAGTCTTCTTTAGAAAAAGCACTCGGCACAGAGACATCCCAAATCCACACACACACACACACACCTCAAACAAGAGTGAGGCCTACCTTGATCTTCTCACTCTCCTTGGGTACTCGACGCCCATTCTCCAGCACCATCACTGGGTACTTATTCACCTCCTTGTCCGCCTTGTGCCGCAGCCAGTCCTCATAGCCCTGAGAGAGAAAAAGACAGAAAAGAGAGAGAGAGAGAAAGAAAGAAAGAAAGAAAGAAAGAAAGAAAGAAGAGACCAGACAGACAGGAAACACAAAGAGAGACAACAGGAGGCAACTTTAGAGCCGATTCTACAGGATTCAGTTCAGAAACTCATCACCTCACCCTGAGGACTGTAACACTCTCCAAACTGACCCGGCAGGCGGAGGTGAACCAGCACACACTCTGGGCCCCCCGTCCAGAGAGAGAGCTCAAAGGAGCCGAGTGTAAAACTTTCTGGGAGCAGAAACCCTGGGGTGACCGCTATGGGACACACAAGCCCTGTCACACGTTCACACACTCATCAGGGGGCTAGGAGAGGGACGGAGAGAGAGCGGCTCGCTGACTCACCACCAGTCGGCCCTTTTGTGTGACGCTGCTTTAGCCGCCGCTAATTTGGGACACTGGTCCCCTGGCTGGGCCTGCACGGGGGCCTTCTGGGTGACCTGGGTGACCTTCTGGGTGACCCCCCCCCTGGTTTTCACACTTCAAAAGCCGTCCGCACACCCCCCCGGCCAGTGTCTGTGTGGCCGGGCTAGATAAGTATGCGCGCGTCCACCCTCCATTGTCCAGCCTTCAAAAGCCCAAACAGCAGGAGCAACCACAAAGTCAATCCTGAGACAATACATCTGAAGAGCAGAGTGTGTGGCGCATGC
>NW_027468657.1:33645190-33710190 GCF_046254945.1 Alosa pseudoharengus
TGCAGGTGTTTTAAGGTGAGAGTGCGGCACCCACTAAACTCTCCTCCATCCCCCTCCTTTCATCCTCTTCAGCATCCCTCCGGTGCTGGGTGCTCTGGGGCCCTGGCCCTTGCTGGGGGAGTGGCTGCTTCAGCAGGGGGGGGTTGGGGGGTAGTGGCGGCTGGGGGCGTGATGGATGGGCTGCAGTGCTGGCCGGCTCGGCTCGTCGTGCCACCCTCCCTCCCTCCCTCCTGCCCCCTGGCCTCCCGGAGTGGGCCGGCGTGCTGATGAAAGGCCTTTCTGAAGGCGAGTGGGCCGACGCAGAGCCCACAGAAGCCTCACAGCACACGCAGCGGCGGCAGCAGCAGTGGAGGGTGAAGGCTACAGATGCGGCTGGATGGGCCGGATGATGAAGTGGACAGTCAGGCAAGATATAGTGAATCCGGATGGTCTCCAGATAGCGTGGGAGAGAATTGCTTCAGGCCTGGACAGGCCCCACAACATGATGCCATCATGAGCGCTGAGCCAGAACACAACTCAGCCGTGACTTTTTAAATACGTGTATGGAGCACTTCAACAAGATCTACTGCAATACAATACGCATCCGTTTCGCCAGCGAGTCACATGCAGAGAGGAGAGCTTTGTCAACATTTGTTTAATCGAATAAAGTTTTGCCTTGTTGACTTCAAAAAGCCTCTGCGATGCCATAAGGGGAACTGTGGAGAAAGAATAATCTCATTTACAAAGTAGAGGCTCACCAATGCAATCAGTGCACATTTAAATCTAAACTAAACAACAGAAGACAGATATCTGGCAGGATACTATGTGCAGACCCTCTTGGGCGTTAACTCAGTCCTCCCATTAGAGAGTGAGAGAGAACACGCCGCAGATACACAACGCCAGGGGTAGAACCGCATCACTGCTGAACTGTATTATCTCTTAGCAGAACCATTGTGATCAGCAGTGTGCGCTAGTTTCATGAACTGGACTTTGCTGACGGTGGACAACAGTCTTTTATGGCCAAAACTCTGCTTCTGCTGATGTGTGTGTGTGTGTGTGTGTGTGAGCTACCATGGAAATCGAGAGTTCTTGCGAGAGCACAATGGAATTGTCTCTGCGAGACACTCTGGCAATGAGCAATGATGCACGTTACTTTTTCCCCTTGCATTCCGGGGAACCAGCTAAACTGATGAAGACAGCGCTGCAACGTTGGATGACAGTACACATTGGTCGTAGTGTTATCCTGGCGTGTTCAACCACATTCAACCTGGTCAACCACACAGAGATTCTGTTCATGTACGTGTGTGTCGTTCATGTCAGCATAAGGTCCGTAGGTTAGCATCATGGACCTCAGTTTGACAAAACTCTGCAAGTACTGCGGAAGTTGTGCCTGAAAGCAGCTTGTGTGTGTGTGTGTGTGTGTGTGTGTGTGTGTGTGTGTGTGTGTGTGTGAGTGACAAAAAGAATGTGTGAGTATGAGTGTGAAAGAGTGTGTATGTGTGTGTGAAAGAGTGAATGATTGAGAGTGTGATGTAACATTTCTGCTTTTACAGAAGTCAACTGGTGTTCAAAGATATATATGCATCCCCACCAAGATTTACACAGAACAACAAACTGCGAACTATAGCACTAGAACCACAAACGCTGACGCACCAGCCAACGACCTCCAAAGTTCACACCAGCACACTCTTACTCCACAACCACCTCCCTCCCTCTCTCACAACACAACACTCCTGCTGCGCCACACAAAAGCCCACACCAAATTCTCTCTCTCTCTCTCTCTCTCTCTCTCTCTCTCTCTCTCTGCTTCTGAGTCAGGAGTGTGCAATCATACATATGTGCACTCACATAGACGGCGCCCCACACACACACACACACACACACACACACACACACACACACACACACACACACACACACACACACACACACACACACACACACACACACACACACACACACACACACACACACACACACACACACACACACACACACACACACACGGACGCACACACACACACGGACCCACACACACGGACCCACACACACACACACGGACCCACACACACACACACACACGGACCCACACACAGACCCACAAACACAGGGGTACATTCTGAGGTACATCCCTGCCAGATCGGTGTCGGAGTGTTCCTGTGAAAGACAGAGATCTCCCACCCACTCGCCTGCTGTATTGTGTCATCCTCCTCATGCCCTCCCTCGTTCTGTTCTCCTCTCCTCTCCTGTCTGTCTCTCTCTCCCTCCCTCCCTCCCTCCCTCCCAGCAGATCCCAGTGGAGGCACGCAGGGATATTTTTAGCGCAGCGCTGCTTTTTTATCTGCCCGTGTCTATTTATGGCTCCCTACAGAACTACAGAGGGCTTCCTGCCGCCTGACGTCAGCAATGCAGCGCTGCAGAGAGAGAGAGAGAGAGAGAGAGAGAGAGAATGAGAGACAGAGAGAGAACGAGAGAGAGAGAGTGAGAGAGAGAGAACGAGAGAGAGAGAGAGAGAGAGAGAGAGAGAGAGAAAGAGAGGTACAGGTAGAGGGAGGGAGGGGGACACAGGGAGAGAGGGGAGATGCAGAGAGAAATAGGGGCAGAAATTATGAAACAAGAGATAAAGCCAGAAGGAGAGAAGAGACGGGAAAACAAGAGGATAGCTGGCAACAGAGACAGAGACAGTGAAAGGCCTGAAGGAGAGAGAGAGGGAGAGAAATAGTGAGAAAGAGTAATAGTGAGAGAGAAAGAGAGAGAGTAATAGTGAGAGAGAAAGAGAAAGAGAGGGGGAGAGAGAAAGAGAAAGAGAGTAATAGTAAGTGCTGCGCTGGGTTTGTGTAAGTGAGTGAGTGAGTGAGTGAGTGAGTGAGTGAGTGAGTGAGTGAGTGTGTGTGTGTGTGTGTGTGTGTGATGGTACATTTGCATGTGGGCCGCAGGAGAGAGAAGCTGCTCTATTTCTGAAGCTCTGATGCTGCCGTGAGGTTCCTCCGTAACTGCCACGTGTGTGAATAGTGGGTGTGTGTGTGTAAGTAGTGTGTGTGTGTGTGTGTGTGTGTGTGTGTGTGAAGGGAGGAGCGATGTGGGGGACCTTGAGCAACTGGGATATAAGTAACCTCTCCAGAGAAGAGCTGGCAACAACCAGCAGCGCACTGGTGAAAACAAACAATGAGAAAACAAATCAGCTCACATGCATCTCTGTTTGTCCATGCATTTACACACACACACACACACAGGAAGTGCACTTCTAACTCGGAGAGAAAGAGCTGCTGTACGCCACCTCACTGAAACTGAGCAGACAGCTGCACACACTGTAGCTCCAGTGCTGACCCAGGCCTGACCGGAGGGGAAGGAGAGGAGAGGAGAGGAGAGGAGAGGAGAGGAGAGGAGAGGAGAGCCAGCGGCCGAGCAGCTGGGGCCGGTCTGGGCCTCTCCACTGGAGGCGGGCCCACCCAGAGCACGGGCGCAGAGGCTGCAGTGGGAGCTGGAGTTGACTTAAGGCCCGCTGGGCCTGGCGGTTGTTTGGGGTTAGAGCACAGGGGGAGCTAGAGGTGTGTTTACACAGGCCATCACCACCCACGTCATCACTGAGGAGTTTGTGTGCGTATGTGTGTGTGTGGCACCACCAATACACACAGAGACATTGGGCCAACAGCAGCTTGACTGCCTCATGCTGCTGTGGTCCACACACACACACACACACACACACACCACCTCTACAAATCATTTTGATGGAAACTATGGAGCACAGATGTCATTTCAAGTTTAGCTGGGTTCCAGTTCCTGCAACCTCTGTGTCTGTTTGTGAGTATGAATCATATCAGCAGCCCAGCAAACACACACACACCATTACACAATCAAATGCAAGAGGGCAAAACCTCACTTCACACCTGTTCACACACACACACAAACATGCAAACAGCCACTCACCTGGACTAGGAATATGATGAGGAAGTAGAAATTGGCAATTCTCCTGAACTGCTCGAACAAGTTCTTTGGCAGAAAGTTCCATACTGTGTACTGAAAAACAGAAGGGGGCGGGGGGATAGGAATTAAAACACACACTGGAACCTAATTACATGCTGCTGGTAAACAGCTGCAAAGCCTTTCCCTTTTTTCTCTCAACCAACTTCACAGGCACGGATTTAAAAGCAGATCAGGGACTGAGCCATCACTGAGGCAACAGCCCACAGCCTCGTACACATAGAACTGGGGGGATGGATCTCAGCGCCATTACGCCTGTGTGTTGAGATTGAGTAGGGAAGGGGATCACAGGAAGAGGGGGAAAGACAATAGATATAGTGTGGCAGTGGGGAACAGGAAGTGCTGCATGGTGAATAGTTCCAAGGCTTGTGTGTGTGTGTGTGTGTGTGTGTGTGACCTGGGAGATTGGCCCTGTGGTGCCCGCAGGTAGAGCATTGATTTGGCTTAGCCACTTATCTGCCTAATGCTACGCGCCCCGGAAAGCTGAGCTGATTACCTTCTCCAGCCCCAGACTCCAGCTCAGACACAGCAACAGCGCTGCTTCCCCTGCCGTCTCTACTGCCTCTCTACGAGGGCACGGCTGCAGTCTCTACTGCCTCTCTACGAGGGCACGGCTGCCGTCTCTACTGCCTCTCTACGAGGGCACGGCTGCCGTCTCTACTGCCTCTCTACGAGGGCACGGCTGCAGTCTCTACTGCCTCTCTACGAGGGCTTATACCCCAGCTGCAGCAAGGCAGGAAGGGTTAGCATGTGGGCAAAACAAGGCATTTGAGGACATAAACTTTAGCTTTAGCTTCAGGAAACACTGACATTTTTGTTTTACCATTTTCTGACATGTTATTGACAATTGACAAATATTTTGTGTTCTTCCACATATGAGATGACTGTAGTTATTTTGTTCCTGTGCGTGACTGTGTTTAGAGATAAGAGGAAACTTTATGATCTTGCAATGTTTGACTGTTCTGCATGGGTGCAACCCCTGCATCAGTGGCTACCTGCTCCGGATTGCCAGGTTGGTAATGTATTAGTGCAGCCAAACAGGGACCAAAAGCCATTGGCAGTAGGTCCAAACTTCTCATCTGAAAAGATTACCAGACTTCCATATGGTGCAAGTTCTATAAAGACCCCATTTTTACTCGTCTGGTTTAGATAGGTGGTAGAACCCTGAAGAGTAAATCATAGGTTTCATATTTGCAATGCAAAGTCCATGCAAAATGCTGTGTTGACGAGAACGAGCCATTACATTACATTACATTACATTTGGCTGACGCATTTTTAGCCAAAGCGACTAACAACATGGTAAACAGTTTAAGTTTTAAAGCAATTCTCAACAATTTTAGGACAATTTAAAAAACGGTAGAGTACAGTAAGAGTAAGTGCATCAGTGAGTGCTGTTTTTAACAGTTACGTGTCAGTTCAAGACGGCTGGTGAGTGCTAGGATCAGCAAGACTTGTTGTAAGACAAGTGGTGCTATGAGAGGTGATGTTCTCTAAAGAGCTGGGTTTTTTTGAAAATGGAGAGGGATGTCCCTGCCCTTGTAGGAACTGGCAGTGTGTTCCACCAACGAGGAACAACAGATGAGAAAAGTTTGGATTGGCCTGAGCGTACAGGTGGTAGAGCTAGACGTTGTTCGTCTGAGGAGCACAGCGGTCTAGAGGTAGCGTATGTCTGTATGAGGGCATTCAAGTAGGCGGGAGCAGAACCGGAGACTACTTTGTATGCAAGTGTTAGAGCCTTGAATTTCATGCGGGCCGCCATAGGTAGCCAGTGTAGCTGGATGAGCAGCGGGGTAACATGTGCCCTTTTGGGTTGGTTGTAGACCAGGCATGCCGCCGCGTTCTGGATCATTTGAAGGGGTTTCACTGCGCAGGCTGGGAGACCTGTCAGGAGGGCGTTGCAGTAGTCGAGTCGTGAGATGACTATTGCCTGAACCAGAAGTTGGGTAGCATCTTGAGTCAAGTAAGTCCTGATTTTCCGTATGGTGTAGAGTGCGAAACGGCATGACCGGGCGACATGATCTGAGAAGTTTAGTTGGTTGTCGAGAACAACTCCTAGATTCCTTGCAGTCTTGGTAGGTGAAACAGACAGGGAGTCAAATTTGATGTTGATGTTGTGGTGTATGGTAGGTTTAGCTGGGAGGACCAGCAGTTCAGTCTTTGAGAGGTTCAGCTGAAGGTGGTGTGCCTTCATCCATGTAGCTATGTCAGAGAGGCAATCCGAGATCCGTGCTAAAACCAAGGGGTCATCAGGTGGAAAGGACAGATAGAGCTGTGTGTCGTCTGCATAGCAGTGGTATGAGAAGCCATGCGAACGGATAATCTGTCCCAAGGAGGTGGTGTAGATAGCAAAGAGAAGGGGGCCCAGGACTGAGCCCTGGGGGACCCCTGTGGTGAGATGGTGAGGTGCAGATAGCTGACCAAGCCATGATGCGTTAAACGAGCGTCCTGTGAGTTAGGATTCAAACCAGGAGAGAGCGGAACCAGACATTCCCATGTTAGCGAGTATAGAGAGAAGGATGCGGTGATTAACCGTGCCGATAAGTCAAGCAGAATGACAAGCAGTCAGCAGTCGCCTTGGCTTCTTTTAAGGCTTCTGTTAGACAGCAGAGCCGTTTGGGTAGAGTGGCCGCTTTTGAACCCAGACTGATTTGGATCCAGAAGGTTGTTCTGTGAAAGGAAGTCAGAGACCTGTTTGGAGACTGCTCGTTCAATGCCTTTGGATAGGAAAGGCAGGAGTGAGACAGGGCGGTAGTTCTCGACTTGAGCAGGGTTGAGAGAAGCTTTCTTAAGTAATGGTGTTACCCGGGCCATTTTGAACGCTGTTGGAAATGTTCCGGAGGTTAGCGAGGCATTGATCACATGTGTGATAGCTGGTGCTGGCTGGCTGATGGACTGAAGTAGGCTCGTAGGTATAGGGTCCAGCGAGCATGTGGTAGGACGGCTACATGTCAGGAGTCTAGAGAGGCGCGAATGCTGAAAAAGATGTTCCAGCAGCCCCTAGAGGTTGTAGGAGTGCGGTATCTGAGTCAGATGCGTTGTGTGGGCATGTAGAGAATTGACTGCTGATTGCCGCCACTTCGTTTTTAAAAAATGAGGCGAGGGTATCCGCAGTAAGGCTGGATGGAGGAGGAGGCAGCTGAGGGTTGAGTAGCGATTTGAAGGTTGAGAAAAGTTTTCGAGTGTCTGTAGCGCTGTTGATTTTGTCATTGTAGAAAGCAGTCTTAGCAGCAGTGATGCTGGCTGAGAAGGAGGTCAGGAGTGTCTGGTAGTTTTTGAGGTCATCAGTTTGGATTTGTGCCATTTCCTCTCCGCGGGTCTGAGTTTGGTGCGCTGCGATCAGAGCCAATGCAGCTAGCAGTGTTTCCCATACATTGACTAATCTGTGGCGGGGCGCCATGAAATAAAAATCGGCCGCCACAGATTAATATTTTATGTTTAATTTAATTGAATTTAAATTAAATATAAGGTCAAATCCTTGCATTGCCATTGAGCTGCGCTTTTTATGCACGCAGCCTTTCCTTGCCCCGCCCCGCTCTCTCTCGTAGCCCGCTGCCACTCCTTTGCATGTGCATTTAACAAAATATTAATTGAAGGATTGTTGTTGCCAGCATTGCATATGCATAGAGGACGTCTGGCTAAATTGCTATTAAATCCACTTAGCATCGTGACCATGCTGCGCAAATTTGTTCAAAACTGCTGCATTAAAGTGAACTCTGCTAAGGTCTTATCACAACATAGTAGGCTACATTGAAGAGAGTAAACTAAGTTATGAAATCAAGCAGTATCTCAAAGCTAACGTTAGAATACTGTTTGAATGTCGAATTTAGCATGCTTAGCCTACTTACAGCTGCTTGTCAATTTCGTTGAAGGGCTCATTTTATTGACTCTGACACTGAATGTGTCCGTCCCCCCCCCGTTGTCCAAGTCAGCTACCGCCACAAATTGAATCCAATTCTGTGGGAAACACTGCAGCTAGTGATATTTCTGCCTGTCATACGTTTCCATCTACAGACATAAACTGTTCAAGAGTTCCCTGAGCCCACAGAATAGATTATTCATGAGCAGCATCTTTATGTGTGTGTGGTATTGGGCTTTAACAGAACACTTGCAATGGGAGCTCTCTCATTCAAATGCAGCGCTCTGGTGTCACAAACGGGGGCTCACCTTTTCAATATCATTCAGGACTTTTATCTTTGAGTGAAAGCCAGGCAATAAAACGGAGTGATGAGAGCAGGAGGGATGGAGGGGGGAGGGATGGATGGAGTGAGAGGTGCCAGGGAGCGAAGGAGAGGTAAGCAGCAGGATGATGGAGAGAGGAAGAAAAGAGTAAACAGCAGACTGAGGGTAATTAAAGTGTGTTTACTGTCCCTCCGGAGGACCATTGATTAGGCCATCCTCAGCACATCCCTCTACACACACGCCTATAAATATCTTCCTGAGCCACATAAACACAAACAAGACACACACGCACGCATGCACGCACACACACACACACACACCTCCAATAAAGTCTCAAATGCAGATTAAATGCAAAGTCACACTCAGCACAGAGACTCACTGAAAGCACAGCAGTACCAACTGACTTGGTCTCAGTCATCAAACCTTTTTATCGTTGTGAGCTGGCTATGGCTGCACACCCCATGACCAGACATTTGATTATTTAGGGAGAATGGTCATAGTGCCAACCAAAGTTACTCAAGATCTTTGTGCAAATTGGACTTTAAACAGGACAAAATTTAAACAGCAGTCCCTAGTAAAATATTTGTCTCCATTTCTTTCTTGGACTTGGACTATGATCTCAGTGCATGTTGAGGTCTACAGAATGCACCATGTGGCAATGTACCATTACAAAGCAGCAGATATTATGCTTTTAAGAAGACCTAGTTATTCCTCCTCTCTTAACCTTCCAATCTTAGGCCAAAATCTTTATATCCCGGTGTTTGCCTTTAAGACACCTCTGTGCTACACTACTCAACACACACACACACACAACCTTCTTTACTTCCTTTCTTTAAAAGCCTGTGCAGCCCCCCCACTCCCTACCCGATCCATCCCCAGCTCCCCTACTCTCCTGCCCCAGTGGGGGAGATTTAAGGGGGCCCATCAGGCTCAGGAGACAGATTGAATGGCCCTACACGCCTGCACCTTAATAGCTACCATGTATTTCAGCAGCTGCCCAACCCCGTTGACAAATCACGGGCCACCATTGGTGCAGAGACAAGCAGCACTGAAGTGGTGGTGGGGATCTGATGGAGAGCCGGACTGGGGGGTGGAGAAATTTATCAGAATTCCTGAGAGGATAGATGAGGAGGAGAAGAGGAGGAGGAGGAGGAGGAGGGAGGAGAATGGGTCCTTGTGTGTAAAAGAGGGGGAGGCAGGGGGTGAAAGAGAAAGATGAGGACTCTGAGTGAGACAGACAGCAGGAGGAAGAGGGGCTTTTGCCTTCCTTTCTGTAATAGATGTTCAGTGCTTTGGCAATATTGTGATGACACAGTCAAGCAAATAAAGCTCATTTGGATTTGAACTTGAACTCAGAAAGCGAAAAACCCAGAGAGCGCTCCAGAGAGATAAGACAGATCATGACAGAGAATGAGCCAGTGCTGACCGGCCAGTCTGGTCCAGGGCCGATGGGGTGATACAGCCCAAGCTGAAGAGTCTCTTCACACCTGGAGGAACAGGTGGCAGAGCACTAGGGCGACTGCGGAATGTGCCGGAGAAACGAGCTAAAGACACGCTGGCTATGTTCCCAGCCACGATGAACTATTCTAGGACTCAAATAGTCTGTACCCCCCACCCCCCACTCCCCTTCCGCGGTTGCTTCAATGAGATAGTGTTTCATAAACGCAATATATTGTGAGCTGATGAAAACAGAGTGTCAGAAAAAGTGCTTTAGAGGGAGAAGTAAATCACAGGTGTACTAAGTTTGCCCGGCACAGGTTAGCCATTCCAGCATTTAAGCAGAGCATTCTGTTCACAAAGTTTAAAGTACATGCAGCACGTGATGGGAAAAGTAAAGAGCAGCTGCTGAGGCACCACACGCACACACGCACACTAGGGCACCAACTAACAATTATTGTCATAGTCGATTAATCTGACGACTATTTTCTCGATTCATCAATTTAGTTGTTTGATAGATAAAATATTTAGTTCAGTCATAGAGGAGTAAATAAAACTGAACATTTTCAAGTTTTAGAAGTTTCATTCAGATTATTTTTAATTAATTAAAATTAACTTAACTTAAAAGTTAATTGATTAACTTAACAGTCAACAACTAATCAATTGTTGCATCCCTAACACGCACGCACACAGATGCTCAAGTGTTCTTACCTTGGAAGACACAATCCTGTTGTCACAGAATTTTGGGGGGATAAAGGCCTCGGTGGGCGGACACTGCCGGTGTCCCACATAGATGGTCCTGCTGTCCACCCTCTTCTCATCCCCTCCACACTGCACAGAGAGAGAGAGAGAGAGAGAGAGAGAGAGAGAGAGAGAGAGAGAGAGAGAGAGAGAGAGAGAGAGAGAGAGAGAGAGAGAGAGAGAGAGAGAGAGAGTGTATCACTCGTTTATTCAACCAGCAACTGTTTACATTGCTGCATCCTTAAAACCCTTTAATGGAAACATGTAATAAACATTATATACACACCATTTTTCATCCTGAACTTAGAAAGAAAACAAAAGGACAAGAGAGAGGGACAGAGAGAGACGGAGAAATGGAAAAGGTGAGTGAGAACAGGGAAAGAGAGGGCATACAGCAGAAACACAGAAAGAGAGAGAGGGAGAGGAAGAGTTGAAGAGTTGTCTGTCAGCACATCACTGAAGCGGCAGCTGCCATCACAGTATCATGTGGGAGGCCCCACGTCTCCTGAGCAGCCGGTGGGCGCGTAAACATGTCTCCAGAATGGAAGAGACGCGAGCGCTGGGGACCAGCAAACACCCAAACCCATTTAGGCAGAGCCCTCTCCTACCCATGTATGGGCATCGCCTGCATCCACAGCCGACCACTGGCCAATCTACAGAGGACCAACTAATTTCAGGTTTTTCCCCAGCCCACAGCCACAAGGCACCGCTCTGATGCTCTGTTCTCCTCACTGCCGGGATGACAAATGTCTTTAAAGTGCACCAAGTTAAAGACTAAGAGAAATAAAAAATACACCGACTCATGAAATATGAAAAACATCCCACGGGCCACAAATCTGAAAGGGCCGAGGCCGGAGGAATAGGATGCCAGCGGCTGAAAAATGAGCGCAGGATAAAAACAAAGAGATGGGGGGAAAAAGCCGCCTCATCATTTGGAATAATAGGCTTAGTGAGAGGTGCTTGCTGGAGAATGATGAAACTTGCTCAAGACGCCGAGAGCCAGCGCAATCCCTTGAGCGTTACAGAGAGAGAGAGAGTGAGAGTGAGATGGGGGCGTAGAGTGCCGCTATGGTGTGTGTGTGTGTGTGTGTGTGTGTGAGACAAAAGGTCAGCAAAGCCACGATGGCCAGGCAAAAGTTCTCAATGGGCTAGGGGGTTTCAGTGGCAGGTGCAGCACCACTGATGATTAGCTGGTTATAAAGTGAAGGGGGAGGCAAAGAGGCAGAGAGAGAGCAAGAGAGTGAAGGAGGGAAGGAGCTGTAAGATTTATGGACCCCTTTATCTTCTCCTGATACAGAGCCTGGAGGAAGAGAGCATACACAAACCGCCACCACACACACACACACACACACACACACATACACACACACCATGTCACATAAACAGAGCCATCCCATTTAGTCACATCTGTTTTTAAGTAGATGACACATGTTTGTATCCATGAGTAAGGCAGTTCTTCATGTGTGAGTGTGCGTGTGTGTGTGTGTGTATGCATGCATGTGGGCACGTGAATCTCTGAGTGCGAGGCAGATGGTAGTAGACACATTCCACAGCCCTAAAAGGGCCTCCAGGGAGTGTGTGTGTAGTGTGTATGTGTGTGTGTATATGTGTGTGTGTGTGTGTGTGTGTATGTGAGGGAGGATGAAGACTGGCATGGCGAGGCAAGGCAAGGCGCGGAGACAGTGGGCGCTGCCAGTGACTCAGCGTCTCAGAATAGGAAGTCTTCCCTGAAGCCAGGCGGACTGCAGGGGAAGCTGCCATGGGGTCAGCTGCCAGCCTGCCCAGCCACCAAGCCATCCGCCATCGGCATTGTGCAGCTGTCCTATCCCCCCCCTCTTCCTCCCCAGCCCAGCGGAAATGATGCGTCAGTAAGAGCCGAGATTCCTCTCAGCTCACACACACACACACACACACACACACACACACATCTCTTGCTTCCTCCCTCCAGATAGGGGAAAGACCACTTCCTTCCCCCACCTTGCCTCCTGTCTCTTCCTATCTGTGGACTGAGCCGAGGTGAGCCACGGGAGGCGAGAGCTATTAGCGGCCGTGTTAATAATTCAGCAGCCGTAGGGGAAGAGATCCGGTGTGGCGGCCACTCCGCAGCACGCCATGCGCCTTTCCCACTGACAGCGCCCGGTCACTGAGTTCCACATTCGCTGAGGAAGGCACAGAGGAAGGGTCCGTCACGACACGGCCCCATAAACTGGACGATTTCCTCCGGCCACTCCAGCCGTCTACGAGCGGGTCGAGTGAGTGGCTCATGGTCGAGCGCTGCCAGATAACTGGCTAATCAGATTCACCTCTCACATGCCTGAGATTACTCCAGCCTAATCGCCGCAGAGCAGATTAGGCTGCCTCGGATCTCGCGGGGTATGCAGCATTAGCCACGAGCGGGCCTTATCCGCACCATTTATCCGCCTCCGTCTTAGAGTGCCGAGAGCAGCGTGATGGTGGCTGAGGGCAGCGACATTAGAAGGTTCCGGAGGGAAGGGCAATGTGCTGCTCGCGTCTCAGCTGACTAGTAGGGTTGTGGTGTGTAGTGCACTGTGTACTGAGCCTGCTGCCCACTTGGACACTGCCGGCAAGAAAGGCCGGATGGACAAGCAGGAAGGCTGGGGGGAGGTGTAAAGAGAGGAGAGGAAGGATGGAAGGATGGAAAAAGGAGGGAGGGAGGGAGGGAGAGAGAGAGTTACAGAGAGCAAACAGAAGGGGCTCTAGTTCTAAGCCATGACCACACCAAAGATATCTACAAAAACTGTCTGGGCTGCACTGCTCTCCCACACCCACCCAGCACTTTAGGAAAGACTTTTAATACTTTGGGAGATAAGGCACCGCCCACCATTACGGGAATATGGAGGGATGAGGGGTGTTTTCCAAAGGGTGGGATTGAGTTCAAAACACACAAACCACACCATATCCTCCATTTCGCATTGCGCAATCATTTTGGGCTTAGTCCTCCCTCTTACCGCGCTCATATAACCTCCTGACTAAGGTCAAGTGAGGCCCAGACACAGCACGTGAAGCCGTACAAAAGCAACCAATGAGTTTGTTTGGGAACATGAGAGCAGCCGGCCTCTGTCAGCACTTTGGACCCCATCAGACCTGCGTAATGTGGTTATGTTGATTCATCAGTGCAGTGCTGAACATCCAGTTTAGCAAATCATAACATACTAATAATCAAGACAGCAACATTTATCTTGTATGGTATGCAGTTGATGCAGTCTGTCCAGATAAACCTGTAGAGATGTGTCCAAACTGTGTCTGGTGGAGATACAGCAGGAAGCCTTAGGCATACTGAACTGCACCAAAGAGGCAAAGCAGGAAAATAAAAAAGTACACCACCTTTGCTTGAGCATATCTGGCTGAAGCTCCCAGGCTACAGGAGAGTCTGTTCACTGCAGAGTTGGCACTCTCAAAGACATGGACACTCTCTGCCCAGAGCACACCTCAAACGAGGATGCCAAACCCAAGAGTGGACTGCGGTCACTTCAGGGGGTCCTTTAAAACCCAGTATTTGCTGTTGTGGCACTGTAAGCAAACAAGCCAACAAAGGAGCGACCCTGTGTCCAGTCTGGCTGACGGACTGAACTCTACCTTACTCTTTCACCCCCCCCTCTCTCTCTGGGAGTCATTAACCGCAAGGTCTACGTTCCAACAACAACAACCTCAAGGTTAGCATCTGCCTATGGTAAACACGAGTAGGCACTGGCCCAAACCCACAGCCACAAAGCAGCAGAGGCCTTTCCAAGGTACTGCGCTTACTGAAGCCACGCACCTGTGCTCCAAAACAGACACGGCTATGAAGGAGAGCGGGGCGGGGCGAGTACAAGTCCCCAAAAGAGCAAGAAACAGACCATTAGAGGTAGGAAGTGCTGGAGCGCAAGCCGGCCCAAGAGAATTGTAGCCACGCTGGGAGATCATTGATTTAGAGGGAAATGCAGTGTTAAATGTAATGAGGGTCAGGAGGCAGGGCCCGCAGCACCCCTGACGTGATCCCAATACTCATTCCTCGACCGGCACCCTCAGCCCTCCGGAGCAGGCAACCCAGCACTATTGCAGGGAGAAGTATGATGGAACTGATGGAATTATCTCCGCCTTAGTGTCACTTGTCTCGCTACTGAACAAAACCCAAACAAAAATATTCAAAGGATTTCCAAAGGAAGGATGCGTATGCCAGAAATGATGCGAGGGCAAATTGTGCCTGAGTGGAGGGACATTAGCCACAGTACAAACAAAGACAAGGGAGAAATCAATACCACAAACATGCTTTTCCTCAACGGACAAACTGTCTTTAGTAGAGGTGCTCACCAGTAAACAAGCCATTACGGAATTAAATAAACCAGGTCACTGCAATATTAGATTAGCCTTTATATTTAATCAGTGTTAGCATTACATTATGTTACATTACAGGTAACACTGCAACACGGAGAACAACACCCGCTGTGTGAGTCCATCCTGCACAGGACACAATGAGTGGTATTAAGCACCAGCCAAATGCCGGGCGGACTGGCATCAGCTCAGGTGCTACCACGGGCCAAGCGTCTCTCCGCTCCCCAGAGCCTGGTGACGTCACAATGTCCTGTCTGTGACCGTCGACTATGACAGCCACTCAAGCACTTGGCATTAATGCTTAACGAGGTCTCACAGACAGACTCTGATTGTGTTGGGTTACAAAGATCAGCAGAGCGACGAGCCAGAGGCCCTAGATATGCGGACCTGTGTCCGACCAGGTTACTGACTAAACACACCTTACTAGTTTAGCTACAGTGAGACTACAGAATGGCATCCTGCATGGGCAGAAATTTAAGTCATTAACAATGAGCAATGAAAATAGAGCGAACAAAGAGGTTGAAAGTTCATTTTCCGTTTAGCATTGTGTCTTTTGCTATATAGCACAGCTCTATACCTCAAAACGTCTTTTTTTTGTGCAGTGGCAAATAGTGAAATATTGTCAGGTGCCGCATCAGTTACTCTCACAGGACCCTCAAATAACCAAAAAGAGTCTTGCTCCGAATGCTCTGTGCTGGAAACGGGCCTTCCTGTTGCAACAGCCCTGAATGAGTAATGAATTGTGACAAAACAATGTTCTGCCAGAAGCCTTTTTTTCCCATCCATGCACTGTGCAGAAATACACGCTTTTAAGATGAAGTGTCTTTATTCCCTTGACTATGATTGATAACATCCCGTGGCAAGCTATGGGAAGGGAATGGATTGTGATATTTCATCGACGTTGCACTTGGTTTGGCATGCGAGCCGGCAAGACTCACTTTGTCACACTTGTCATCACTTCAGTGACTCTACTAAATTGCACTTGGTCAGGAAACGTGACAAGAGAGAGCCACAAACATATGTCCAAACTTTGATTGGCAAATGGGCTGCTTGGATGCAATGTCACCAGTGTAGTTTAGAGCTCAACTTTGGACGACTGTCAAACCCAGCAAGGCAAAAATGGCCAAGAGGAGATCTGGTCCGTGATGTGTTGTAGCTGGGTAAGGGCTACAACCAAGCTTAACAATCAAGCTAAATTAGCCCTGTTGAGAATACAGAGATAAAGGCAACTGTGGACTGCTGGCTATTAAGTGTGATTCACAGCTTGTTACAGTGCCACTATGCTGCTGGGCAGAAAGTGATAAAGTTCCTTTTCGTTCTTGAACATTTTGCTGCTTAAGCCTTTAAAAACAGACTTTTGTTTAGTGAGGCTAATTCATTTTAGGTTGAGATAATTATACGCAATCCCATTAGCAGTTACTTTTGACTCAAACTATGCATCTTGCAACTTTATATTGCAGTAATAATGTGGCTGACTAAAATACAGCCATTATACAAAATGCAGTTACAAATGACCACCTCTTTTCAGTAAAGCGGACATTTTTCACTGAAGTAAGCCTTATTACCCAGGGTTAATTGTGCTTTGACATATGTGTTAGCTTTGCTTCAGAGGGAAATGGGCCTGGGTGAGTGCGGAGGGGCTTTTTTACTTGCACAGTGTGCACATCCCTGCTCTACGATCTTCTTCCTGGAGAGCTGGTTAAGGCCACTTAGTGAACCACCTCAAGCTCCAGACAGCCTATTGAGTTTGGACAGGTCATCATCGCATTCTCTGTCCGTCACGCACGCTCCAAGCTCAGACTCATCTCCTGGGCAGCCACATGCTCTGAGGAGCTGATCTGAGCCTGGTCCACGGTCAAAGTGCTGCTCTGTGTTGCTGCTTCAGGAGAAGGGCAGGTGACGGAGCCTCCTCATAGCCCTGCAAAACATTGCTAACAGGGCCCTGCAAGTCAAGCGCACAACCAGGCTGCCAAGCTGAGCATGTCCCTGACTTACACCACACAGTCAAATGCTCATATGCACACACACAGACACACAGTCTTGTGACAGGCGCTTATCAATGCTCACAGAAGTCAGTGCTAAAAGGGTCCAAGCGTCAAAGTTAAAGTGACAAGATTGCAAGGCAGGAGGGAGACGGGCGAGTGGAGCGGGCAAGGAGGGGAAGCCGAGTGGAATGGAGGGGACAATGAGCTCCTGAGCGCAGCTCAAAGTGGACGTCAACTGCCATCACTCGGCTGAGGCCTGATGGCTGGCTGGCTGGCTGGCTGGGAGATCTGCTCTGCGGCAGATGGCCGAGCAGGACAGCATGATCGCTCTTAAAGGCAAAAAGAGAAGGGCAGAAGGGTGGGGATCGTGGCCTTCACCTCACTTTGCATTCTTATTTCCCTTATGCAACGGAGCTGCGCCTAAGTGATCACCACACCCAGGGATGTACTGGCCACCAAGAAAGAAGCATGTGCGTAAAACTTGCACTGACAAAAAGAGTTATTGTAAGATTTTGAGGACAAAATAACTTCAATCAGAGCAGTGACTATGACAACCTTCAGTGAAAGAAAATGTTTGGCTCCAAAATGCTGCTTGGCTCCAAAATGCTGCATGTGCTCTTAAACGCCATTACCTTACCTGATGTTACTTTCTGTGTCCTTCAACTTAGGACAAAGTCGACTCATGGGAGCCAAGATAAATCTGAACAGGACAGCTGGACAAACGTAGGACCATAAAAACGTAAAATAAAATGATGGAATATGTTGTGGAGTTTAACACGACACCCCATTTTCCAAATGCAATAGTTCTGACACTGAGACAGATAAGTTTCCTCAGATTTATTGAATTACCTTCCTCCTATGGTGCCCACACCAACCTATCAAAGATAGGCTATTAGAAGGGGCCACACAACTCTGGTCATTATTTACCCACTAAACCCAACTGAGCTAACTTTGTTTACAAAACAGAGAAGCTAGAGAGGAGGTCAGGGGACAAACAAACATTGACGGATGTGCCATGACCTCAGTTTTCTAACTATAGTCAACTATTAATGTCAACTAGGAAAACTCAAGCCAAAGAAAAGGGAAACACAAAATGTGTCACTTCACACATTGAGAATCACTACTTTAGGGGCAAATGAATTGGGTACAAATTCATGCTCACACAGTTACCTGATGTAACATAATGACAAATGACAAGGACACAATTGCTGTTTGGGGTGGTGGACAGGGAGTGTGTGTTGGCCAGTTCTCACAACACTATAGTACCAACTGAAACAGAGTTACACGTATTTAGCAACACAGTGCTGCTCTCTCAAAGCACAAGTATATTTCAGAAATCAAGGACACTGGTCTGCATTGGGCCTGTGGCCAACACAAGGCTTGGGAAATAGGACCACAACATGTGGGAGTGCGGACTAAATATCCTCTCCTAGGTCATCTATGCTACCACAGAACCACAGTGTACGAGCAGTTTTGGACTAAAAACAGCCAGGCTACATTGTTAAAGTAAAAAATAGCTCTCCGTATGCACTAAAAGTGGATACAAGCCCTGCTCAGGGACAGGGAAAGTCCTCTGACGGTTACCGTAGTTATCTGCCCTCCAGCATAATTCCAGCAAAAGACTGTCTCTTTGTAAGCTGAAATCATGCATCAACACTGTCCCCTATTTGCAGCAAGAGCGAGTAAGCAAAGTGCATGGGTGTGTGTGGGAATGTTGGATGATGAGACCATCCCCAGCCACGGCTGTCTCACAATGCTAGATTGTGTCTATGTAGTCCTTTATTCTTCCTTCCATCACTGGGCCACAGAACAGGGTGGCACAGGCAGCGTATTAATAGCAGCCCGCAACTTCAACTGAGGACTGGCTGTGAGACGCTGATGCTCAATATATGAGACACAGAGTGTGGGTTGGTGTTTGTAGAGCTTAGAGAATGGTATTGTTTGAGGTACGCAGCTGCAGCAGCAGCAGTTGCGAGCGTACATGGCGTGCTCTCAGCCTGGCCTACATTTGACAGCAGTCTCCCTGGACACTCTGAGAATGGAAAACTCATCCCCACCATGCCAGGAGGATGGGGAGCAGGGCAGAGCAGAGTGGAGAGGAGAGGGGTGGGGTGGGGTAGGGGTAGGGTGAGGTGGGGGTGGGCCAAGGGTGGTGGTGGTGTCAGCCTGGCGCAGCCTAGCGCAGTGGAACGCACCACAGATAAGACATGGCAGCCGAGGCGGAGTGTTTTCTCCTCCTGTCCTGCGCCCTCTCTGGCTCATCCCTCCATGCACCCGCAGAGCAGATTCTAAGAGGGTCTCCAGGCGGCTGGATGGATGCGATTCGGAGGCTTGTCTACGCTGGTTGGTGGTTATTCAGTGACACCACTCAGGCTGTTCCCTGTACCAGCAGCTCCAGATGGTTACGTTATCCAGGGCAAACGTGCAGTAGGCAAAAAAAGACAAGAAAAAGGTGGAAGTGAAATAAGCATGTTTTTGAGCAAACTAACGTGCAGCCAACACATCCTCTACAAACAACTTTGAAAAACGCTGAGTCGCATGAATAAAAGGGGAAAAGGGGAAGTTTGTCTTCAAGACGAGTCATTCGACAAAAAAATGGCACGAAGTTCAGAGCCGTGTCCTTCACCATCACCCACTGCAACCCACTGTGTGCCTGACACACTAACTGCGCACTATAATCTTGGAACATGCCTGGAAGTACAACTCGTTTCCATTTTACAGCGGTCACCCACAGGACAATAAAAGGGGTCCTGACAGACTCAGCATATTTGTACTTTAGTCAATGTTTCAGGTTTATGGCTGTTTGAAGTGGTTCTTTATTGGGCCAATTATCCCTGTATGTATTTTTCTGAAGGGCAGGTCAGCGTGGTCAGTAACACGCAGGGAGTCTTCTCACTCCGCCTTGGCTAAACATCTCCAGGCGTCTCGCTGCAGCAGAAGCCTGAAAGCATTCGGAGCAGGCCCACAGACACCCGGGCCTGTAATCTATAATTAAAGAGAGAATGTGTGCTGGAAGAGCGAGTCGCTGCTGGGGAGAAAGGCGGGAGGAGGAGGACGAGGAGGATCCGCTGGCCGGGGTGCGATGGCTCGGGAAGCAGGCTGGGGGTATTAACACCCAGGCGCTAGCCCAGGTGCTGCTGAGCCCTTCCTCGTGTGTGTGTGTGTGTGTGTGTGTGTGTGTGTGTGTGTGTGACTAAACTCATCTGCACGCATACATAGCAGCTTTCATCATGCACAGAGTGAGGAAAAGAGAGGGAGGGTGGGATAGTGAAAGAGAGAGGGAGAGGCTGAGAGACTGAACGAAAGTGAGTGATATCCGATACGGAGCAAGATTATTTGCATCTAAATGCTGACAGGCTTTAAAAGAGAGAGTGAGAGATAGAGCATGTGAGAGTGATAGAGAGAGAGAGAGAGAGAGAGAGAGAGAGAACAAATTCTGCATCTCAGCTCCAGTGCTTCTGCTGTCATTATCTTCTTTTTTTCCTAATAATGCAGCAGGCCATGCTGACTGTAATTACCATTCAATTAATTATCCCCAGCCTTGCATTCTAAAGGAAGAGCTCCCGCTTTCCTCCACAACAAAATAATCAATGATCCAGCCCAGAGTTCCATCCCTCCGCACTCCCCACCTCTCTTTTCCTCCCTCCCTCTCCCCCAGGTCCTGGGCCCATGTGCTGGAGTGAGAGGACAGGGGCAAGGCAGCCTCTGCTTCCCTTCCATCTCCTGGTTAGTCGTGACTAGAACACACGGCGCTCATCTCACCTCCAGGGCCTCAGAGGCTGCGCCATGCCAAGTCTGCCTGCTGTTTGGGGGAGGCAATCAGCCCATCCTGTTATTTAACAACCATGTGCGAGAGTGTGGAAGAGGCAGAAGGGATCTAAGGCTTGTGCGTGTGCTTGTGTGTGTGTGTGTGTGAGAGAGAGAGTGTGTGTGATAGACACACAGGGAGAGAGAGAAAGAGAGAGGAAGAGAGAGAAGCTCAAGGACAAAATCTAACTGGCTCCGACACGGTTGTGCTGGAGAGCCTGGATTGATGTGTGGCAGCGGTAGCAAAAGCCAGATCCCTGATCGCAAACCGTCTCGCTCATACCTTCCCTCTCGCTCTACACTCATGAACAACCACACCCACACCCACACACACACACACACACACGGCTTCCTTCATACCCCTGCGAGTGCTCTCTGTGGGCTGTGCTGGGAGCGGGAGCACGGGATGAGGAAGCTCTGGACGAGGCTTTATAAATATATGGATGACAGGAATGCATCTTAAGTGGCACAACCCAGGCGACGATACGCTGGCAGGAGAGGAGGTGCGTTGTGAGGAGAATTTAAAATAAATGAGGGCACTGAATTATTTAGTGGTACAAACTGTGAATTCAGCCTGGCTTTTAGACAGAAATGGGGGGGGGGGGGGTCTGAAGAAAAAAGCGACGTGGGGTCCCGACTCGCACCTTCCCCCACCAATCTCCACCCCTGAGCTGGGCCCATCAGCCCCTGAAAGCCTGTCCATTATTTGTGGTGGAGAGTGCTTGAGGGCCTACAACAGGTAGTGAATCCATATGCACTTCCATTACCTCTTTGCACCATCTCAGTGCACCCACCACCCCCAACACATCCCTTGTTTTATCCTCCTCCATGCACTCTCTCTCTCTCTCCTTCGCTCTTCCTATCTACCTCAAAATGTATTTGTAATCCCACTGCGGTGCAGATGAGTTCGGGTGGGTTTTTCATTACGGGGACTCGGGGGGTGGGGGTGGGGGGGTGCAGCAGTGTGTGCAAGAGAGTGAGGGAGCCGAACTGTGTGCTTGCCAGAGACAGAGAAAGGAGGAGAGAGAGAGAGAAAGAGGGAGAGAGAGAGAGAGAGAGAGAGAGAGAGAGAGAAAGAGGGAGAGAGAGAGAGAGAGAGAGAGAGAGAGAGAGAGAGAGAGAAGTCAAGAGTAAGCACTTCTGTCTGCCAGCCCGATCGGGGGGGACAAGACAAATGGCGGCAAAACGGAGCGCAGCTCTAATCAATACGCGGCTCTCCTGATGAAACCGCTGGCCATAAATCAGCAGCCGGCCCCGGCAGGCAGCCCGGAGGCAGAGGGGTCCCGTGCGGACGCTGGCCTCCCCGTGCCCCCGTGCGCCGTGCCGAGATGGAGAGAGCTGTCCGTCTCCATATGCCCGTCATCCCTCTCGCTCGGTTCCCAACAACAAGTGCCCTGCCCGAGACAGGACCTCTACCGAGGACACAAGCCAAGTTCCGCAGAACAGGCCTTACAGAGAGCACACCAACTTCCACTTTCAATTCATCTGTGTGTGTGTGTGTGTGTGTGTTTGTGTGTGTGTACGTATATGACTGAAAGTGTAGGAAGCAGAAGAATTGGACATTGCTTGAGGCTTCACAGAAGCAGAAGAGGGGTCAAGTCAAGAACTCGCTGCCTGAACAGCAGTAAGAAATAGGAAAGAAGTGGTCCATCCCCCACCTCTTCTTCCACCCATGCTGGTTGATGGTTGCAGAGAGTCTGTTGGCATGAGGGGCCCTGCGGCTGTGGATAATGCTGATGGTCTGACTTGTGCACTCTGCAACACCACCCAAACGCCCCTGAAGGGCCCAGTTAGCTGCTGAGCCGGTTAGCTGCTCCTTCATCTGCATGGGCGTGAAGAGCCAGTGGCTCACACGCTAACTACAGCCAGGCTGCTTGGCCACATATTTGGACTAAGAGGCCGTTTACACGACACCGCCGGGTGGATTTTCTCTTACCGCTTTCACACCTTTAACGACTCCGGCAAGAAAAAACCTCGCGTGTACACACAGAGGTGTAACCGGCTAAATGTGTTGTAGTGCATATGCCAGACCAGTCGATGGCGCCGCTGTGCAGAAGCTTCACGATAATGTCGCGTGAATCGCGTAGAAGAAAACATTGTTGAAACAGTTTGTTAAGCCAGAGAATGTCTAATAAGTGCTCTGGTTAAGCAGTCGCATGAAATAAGGAGACTACAGACAATTCGGTTTTCAATTCAACTGTTAAACTAATAAAGTTCATTTTCAAGGTATGTGACTGCTATGTGAAATTTCAAATGCTTAGCCTACGCATTGCATTAGGTCTGAGCACCACTGGAGAAAACACTAACATGCAGTAAGCTAATGTTTAACTAAGTCAAGCTAACGTGTGCTTCTAACTTAGCCACTAAAGGCTGATAGGCTACATTGTGCACATAAATCATGACAGGGGAAAGAAACACATTTTAAAATGATAAATAAATGGTTTGGTTTGGTTTGACAAGCAACATGTCAGGTCGAGTGCCGTGGCTGAGTTGAGAGGTGGGGCTATGTCGTCATAAAGTTGCCGGCTTCGCACCTACAGGCGTCTACACGGCGAAAGTTAGCCGGCGGTTTCAAAAGTTCCCACTTCGGAAGCCGGTTTCAAAAGCTATCGGTTTCAGTCTCCTAAACTGCCGGCGTCGTGTACATGCAAGGCGTAACCGTTAACAAAACCTCACCGGTTTCACAAAAACCGGCGTCGTGTGCACGGCCCCTTAAGCACAGACTATTTACAAAAGCACATAATTCGAACCATGTTGGCAAGGGCTGCAAGCTTCGGGGAGAGTAGACTCGAATCCTGTGTGTGTTGATGGCACTACGGAATCAAGCAGCGTTTCTTAGTGAAGCCCGTATCATAAATGGGCTGTGCTGAAAGTGAAACCACAAAATGTGATATGTGACGCACAAGCTGACAATCCCGGAATCATAAACACATCCAAATTCCAAACGAGTCTCTGTGGGACAAGATATTAGGGTGGGTGTTATGAGGGTGTTGCAACATCTAAGAGTGGGAATGGGAAAATGCCTGCCAAGTGTGTGTGTGTGTGTGTGTGTGACTGTGTGTGTGTGTGTGTATCGGTGTCGCATGGTCTGCAGTTAAGGGCATGTATTTGTCAATAGACCTGAGTGGCAGGTTTCCCTTCCTCAAACACATTTGTGTCACTGAGGTTGTTTGACATGCACCCCTCACCACTCTCACCACATCCACCCAGCCTGGTTTGCCAGCCGTCCGGTCTGAGTAGAGGAGACACGTCTCAGCACACCGGGGAATGAGGAGCGGCACGGGGGCCGATGAGCAGCAGAGTGGAGCAGGCTGTGGCTTGTCGTCTTGGCCTCAGGGCAGACGGCCATTGGTCGTGGACACTACGCTGCCCGGCCCTCGGGGCACAAAGTGGCCAGCGCTGAGCTCTCCGCCCAGAGAGCGGCGGGGAGGGCTCAATCACACATCAAACACGAGCCACGTAGCCCGGCATTTATTTTGGCACGAGCCAGTTAGCTAACACAGGCGCATGGTGAACCAAGGCTCCTCTGCCTTCAGATCTCCACAGGGGAGCACTTCAAAAGACTGCAGTGCTACCAGAAGCTCCCTGAGAGAACATCACAGCTCCATCCCAAAACCCATTCAGACCACTTATGCTCTCTCACTCACATATACCTAAAGTAACAAAAAAAAGCTATTCGTGTAGGCAGTGTATCTCAGATTTTGAAAGCACAAAGGGTGGCTGAAATAAATTCAGCACCACCATAAAACAAATTACAGAGCTTCTCCTAAAGACTAAAGGTTATCTAGTTTGCCGTGGACAGAAAAGTACATATTTAGAACAATGGTGGTAACAGTAGGAAAGTAAACATGACAGCAGGCCACTGTACAGGGAGAGCGACTACCAACACCACATGAACTTCCTTATTTGTCTGCTTGTGTTCGGCTCCATAACTAGAATAGAAACACCACCTGGAATGTGACAAGCCTGGGGGAAAGGCTTTTTTCCTGGTGTCCACACAGGGGTCAGACAGTTTCTGGGGAGGAGAGTGGAGGGTGGGGCAAGCACCATAGAAACTGCATCCGATCACACTTCCTCTACCCCTTGTCTGCTCCCCCAGCCGTGTGCTGCCTTCAGGGGCGGGGAGGGGGAGGGGGCAGGTGGGTAACATCAAAGGCGCCCTCTGTGATTTGGCATTCCTGTCAGGGCATTCCAAGCTCTGGAAGCCTCCCTGCACAGTGTTGTGACGACGCCACTCTCCCAAAGCCATCTTTAACGAGTTTCTCAAGCCTGTGTAGGTTTCAGCTGCTCGGCCACTGTAACTAGGAGTCAAGTGAGGCAAATGATTCCTCTTCAGAGCGCCATTAGAGCAGAGCATGACTCTCTTGCGCAGCAGTGCCTCCAGAGACCTGGCTGTGCAGCAGAGGCAGTGCCTCATCTATGCTTGGCCCAAATGCATGGGGAGGGGACTACAATGTGCATCAATAACAATAAACCTGTTAGACCCCCATACGGCTTATTTATGCCTCATAGAAAAACCGGGAAAATAAATAAATAAAAAGACAGTGGAATGCGTCGCACTGGAGGGATAGGATATGCCGAGCTAGCGATTTTAACGGGTCAGACAGAATAATTATCCTATGGCTTTTTTTCCCCCTACTCTTTTACTGCTGGTATCTATACTGCTCACGTTGAAGCTCCCACAGGATTTGGCCTGATAGCGCCAACAGGTTATTGGAGGATAATGCTATAAAGAGGCTGTAAAAATGGCCTGATGCAAAAAACGGAAGTGTAATATACAGTGTACGTGTGTGTGTGTGTGTGTGTATGTGCATTTGTGTGTGTGTGTGTATGTGCATTTGTATTTGTGTGTGTGTGTGTCTGCCACTCAGGGCAGGCAGAGCTCCAGGCCCTGGCCCTTCATCGCAAACTATCAATTGCAAATTTACTGTGCCCTATAAAGTCTGTAATGAGCCGAATGAGAATTATGGATCAGATTCTCTCCACTAACAATAACAGAGGGGATAGAGTCAGCAGCCTAAGGCACTTTAATTGCTGTTAGTGAAGGGTGGGACTATTTCAAAATGACCAATTGAGGACTGCAAAGAAGTATGAAACAAGCAGGGTGAGCAAGACATTTGACAGTTACATTAAGAGCATTATATACTGATCAGTATATTGCCTATTTTGCAACAGAGAAGTTGTCAAAACATGCAGTGAAAAAAAAAAGATCAAGAAAGTGCATTAGACACTTCCAACATTCAACACATCAGACCAGCCTGAATTTCAAACTTACAGCTACACTAGAGGTACATAGTATTCGCATCAGTTAATTATTAACGTGATTTTTAAGATGCAGCTCTGCACAAGTGTAAATGAAATGCATTCAACATCACTGAAAAGCACTCTGGCTCTGTCTTGTATAGTACAGATACCTTATGTCAGGGGTGAAATGTAAACAGACCAATAAGCACAAGCAACAGAGCTCCACTCTGAAGCATAAAATATCACCTACTCTTGAAGAAAGTTCACTCTTGTAGTGAATGCTACAATTCTGAAAGGCATTAGCGAATTAATTATTGGATTCAAGCAACCCACTCCAGAAACTCAGCTCTTAGAACTGTTATTATTTGATTAGCTGGCCATCTAATTCCTTAATTTGTCAAGGTCCATTAAAATGCACTCACTAATGGCTGTGGCTGTTTCCCTGCATGAGCGAAGAAAACGTCAACTCCAACAAAACTCAAAACTTCATACAATTAAGATATGGGTTGGACACCAAAGGCGGCTCCATTTTTAAATTGGCAACGTGTGCCTCATACAAATTTGGCCAAAATGAGTACAGTGTAGCAAGCTAGCTCGCTAACGTTCGCTACCAGGAAGTTAGCCATCTGACTGAGAAACTGGAGCAACGATAACTGTTTTTTATGTCTGGAGTGAACCTTGTGATTATCAGGTACAACCACACATTTCTAAACATAGTCTACACACGCGCGCGTTTTCACGCGTAATTATGGGTTTTCTTACATCCCACAATAGGCTGCCCATATGTTTAGGCTACTAAAAGGTGATGTGTTAAGTATCGGTAGCCTATGGTGTTCATTGATTCTTTCTTATTAGCTATTCAGCAAGGAGCGAGGACGCGTCTTGCTGTCTTTCAGCGGGCAGTCAAGACGCCTTAGCTCGCTAGCAAGATCAGATGGTGAGTGTGCGAAGTAACATGGCACGCCGAGAGAGTATCTATCAATCTACCGCCAAGAGTAAATACATACCAATCGGTTCAGTCGTCTTCGTAGCATATTGCAGTTTCTCGTCTTCTTTGGTTTGGGAAGACAGTAGGGAATTGCAGTTCCTTTTGTTTCGGCCAACTAAACACACGAGCTTTAAACGATGAGTAACTTTACATGAATGACGGCGAAATTAGCTTGCTATCTATTTTCTATCCAATTCGTCCTAGCTACGTGGAATGTCGCAGCGTTGCTACATTGTTTCCATTTTCTTGGCAGTCTTTCTCCCCTAACCATTCGCATTCTCCTTTCTAAGTGTTTTCCGCGTTGCGGCGTGCGGGGCTAGTCTTGCTTCCCCGTGTGTGGGGCTGCTCTTTTCAGCGGCATCTTCTACTATGCCCTGTTGCTGTGCTTCTTCTAAATGATTCGTCGCATGCGCGTCTCTTCACTGAACCGGTCGCATTAAAATTAAACCGATAAGCAAAAAGTAAGTCCAATATCGGGTCATGCACAGTCTTATCGCTTCCACCACCGCCCCCTCATCTCACTTGCGCCCTGTCAAACAAATTTTACTCCAGCTTCAAGAGTAGGGTGTCCCTACATTCACATACCCCGCCCCTTGAAGGTGCGGTAACATCGCAGTGTTCACTGGGAGATGAAGTCTTGTAAGAAAGAAACCCTTGGAATAAATATTACAGATAACCATTTTCAACAGTTTCAGTCTTGAGAACAATTTTGATCAGTAGACTAATCCTTAGTTAGGCAGTAGTCTATGTGAAATCGTCTATACCAAAGTATGGGATTAAATTGGCATTTTCTAATTCAACTGACTCTTCACACAGTATTTATGTTGCCAACTAAACTATTTGGACATATTCAACCATATTTAGACACTCATTGAAACAATTTCATTAGCTTTGTCTTTGTTCTTATGGAATTAGAATGCCTATACCAACATCAGATATCTTTCCATTTAAGGAAAATAATGGCTATATTGTTATGTAAGCATATCATGATAATAATCCTGTATGCCTTGAATTTGAACATTAATAAGCACAGTAGTCTATGGTGTTCCAGTCTTTTTTCACCATTACTTTAGACCCGGGAACACATTGGTCATTTGAATTAATTTTCCTTCACTTCTCCAGCCAGTAGGGAATGTCTTCTGTAGTGATTAGTTATAGACAAGAGGTCCATAAAAATATCCGTCAAACATGATGAGCGAATTTAGGCCTACGCCAATGCAGCAACAACCTTTATTTTTTCCTCAGTGGTTTGGTTTCTCTTGATGAATACTTTCTGTCCAATCAGTATGAATTTAGCTCCATCTTGTGGTCATACAAGCAACCCCTCTTTGCCTGTCCTACTTAGCCAGTTGGCAGAGCAATTCACTCCTCCCAGGGGTGTCAACCTGACATTGTGGGTAATATGAGTATGCACACCACTAACCACCTACATTGAGTAACACATCAAGACCAATAGAAGGTCTTTGAAAAAACTGAATTGCAAGAGCTCAGATGGGGTCCAGCAAGTCTGGTGTGAACTTGGCCAGGACTGCCACATGCAGTGTTGACAATGAAGCACAGAGGTGTGGCAGTGATGATAAGGAGCTGCATGAGCAAACGGTGTTGGGGGTGACATTTATCAGTGGCACTTCGCCTCTACAGTACACAGAAATACTGACTGACGAGTAGACTTTCAGTTTTTAAAATGGCAGGAGAGGAATATGAGTTTCTAAAAAATTAAAACAAAAATAAAACTACGACCTGGTCAAATATGTTACAGAGCACCTTTTGATTATTTGAAAGAGAATGGTAGAGCAACACAGCCCTTCTAGCAAAGAACTGCTGGGGAAAAAAAGACTTCCAAAGCATGTGCCCAGAAAAGTGTATATAGGCTATTGGTATCAGGTGTATTTTACATAGGACCTAGCCTGTAGGTCATCTTCTAGGGCTAGGCTAATGCAATAGCTGTAAGATGATACAATTTGGAATCATTTGACATTTAAGTGATTGTGTACATTTAAGGGGTTGAGTGTAGGCTAGGCTAGTATACTAACCTCTGTAGTAGGCTATAGCCTACTGTAGCAGTGATGACCAACACTGTATTAACTCAATTCTATGTTGTTTGTGTGGTGCGATTGGAGATGAAAGAAACACACAAAATCATTCATTCAGCTATGAAGCTGATGATAGGTTACATGGGGCAACCTTTTAAACAATGAGTAGCCTAGGCCTAGGAATGTCGTTGGACATTCATATTCCGAGTATATTGACCTTATTCAGAATAAGACAATATTGTGAATAGGGCCTATGGTGTTTGAGCCTACATGAGTTGTTAGAATATAGGCCTACTAAATTGTCCTATGGGGGACACTGCCTAATGTGGGACACCTAGCTAAGCTCCAGTGGATGTGGATCTCTAAACTAATGAATGTCAGTGAAACTATCGGAAAGCCAAAAGCTGTAGGGTCCTGTCATCAAAATTGGATGTGGATTTAATATGTTTTCCTCACATTGTAGCCTAATTTAGCCTACTACAGAAGTCAGAAAAACAATAAAATTTCCCACATTAGGGCAAACCACCGTTCATATTCCCGTTTACATGTCACGCACAGGTCACGCAGCACGACTTTATCAAAGTTCTAAAATGTTCCTTCCCTGAATGTTTCCATAGTAACCTTATCACTAAGCCACTTATCGCTACTAGCTGTCTTATGTGTTTCTTCCTCGTCCCAAAAGTGAGCCTACCTTCTTATTCATTCCCGACATCTTTTCTGAACCTCCACATAATATATCTCCGCTCATAAATAACTTTGAAACTTTACCGCCAGAAGGTCGTAACAGAAGAAATTGGCCGTCAAACAGTTTGTTGTTAGGATATTTGCCATAATGCTGCGCTTAATTGTCGCGAAATACCGTGAATATTCCAACAGGTCATTATTGCGAATAAGGTGTTTAGGCCTAGGCTATGTCTAGAACGTAAGCTAGGCCTACCTCAATATTGCGAATACAGATCGGAATAGCATAGGCCTAGGCTACTCTACATAGGCCATCTTACTTCGGTTATTGCTTATTCTGAATAGGCTGATCTTATTCCGGTTAGGCTACAGTTTTTCTGGATTGCTTTGAGGGGAAACGCTCCAATTTCCGATTCAAAGAGCCAGGTGTGAAAGCGCCCTTAGAATCGTTGGGCTACAGGCTATAGGCCTAGGCTTAAGTCAGAACAGTCTATATTTTGTTTAACGCTTAAACCGAAATAACTATGAAGTGCAGGACTAAACAAGGCAATACAGCTCTAGGTGAACATGTCATGTCAGCTAGTCAGCCCACGTACTTAGCCTATCTTTCCATAAGACGTCCCCATCCTCTGTGGCGCTGGGCACGCTGCCTGCTCCCCGTCGTCCCGTCAGGTGCCCTTCGTTCCTCCCTCCTTTCTTCTGCTGGGTCCCATAACATTCCAAGACTCGTTGTTTGGCTAATGTATGTAGGGTATTAATATGAACATGTGTAAAACTGAGGCCTATATCTGTCTGAATTCGGATTAGGCTATTATCCAATTTTGTCAGGTCCATGGCCGTAGGTAGCCTACCATAGAGGACACCAAGGCCATGTCCTCGCTATTTTTTTCTTCAAGTTTCGTTTAATTTATTAAGTAGTCAAATAGCCGACGAGACAATTATCAACGCACCGTCACGTGATAGGCCTATCTCTGACATGTCAAAACGAAAGTAGCCTAGCGTGGGGTCGGTTATCGCGGAGTGTCCTAACTAATTAGGCTAACGAACGCAACTCACATAAACTTCAAAATAAACTTGACGTCTTGTTCATTTCTGCCAGTAGGCCTATCTTAATTTACCTGACCTGAACAAAGGCTAACGTTTGGAAAGCCAGCAGAAGTTGAGCAGACAAAGAGAAGGAGGGAAGGTGAGAAATGTAGGCCTAGTGGTTGAATACAATATTCAACTAGGCCTACATTTAAGGCTACCAATGAGATGCTGTGATGGTGATGGAGTTAGCTAACCTGCATTGAAAACAAGCTATCAATGTTATATAGGATGGATAAATAATTTTGTGAAGGATATTATCTCATGGCCCAAATATACCTATTGTCAAATTCAATTATTGGTCAGTAATTTAGAGACGTGTTGTTTTAAGAAATCCAACACAGGAGATAGAAATCAGGCAGCATCTGGCTTGCAACATTTCTAGCGACGCCCGACCTCGGTATTAGAAAAATCCTGGCTACGGCCTTCAGGTCAGCCTTCAGGTCTACAGAAGCCTAGACTTTGCCCAAGTTATCCTCTAAGAGATCCGTGGAGATGCACCATTTCGAAAACACCGTCCACTTAAAGCAACACCAAAAAGTTTTTTGTACCTTAAAATAATGTTTCCAAAATCATTTCAGTCGTTCATCAACTCGTAACAGGGTGAACTGCACTTCTGCATTCGCTTCACGGCCCTTCTATTGGTTATAATCGCACTGTGTAAGTTTGCCAGTTCGGGTAAGTTTCGATCTTAGACCATTAAACTAATTTTCTGATAATGAAACACAATGAATGTCCTCAATTATAGCCTAGGCCTACATAGCCCAAATGTGGGTTTAAATTCCTATAAGAAGCAAATATGTTTTAAGATCAATCTAAAGGTGAGCACCCGGCAGTCAGCCTAGATGGAAGTTATCCACTTCGACATCTACAATGCACGGCCTTGAAAAATGGCCACAAGATGGCAGTCGAATGACGTTCATATCCGAGCAGCTTCATGGCCTTCTCTTTACAGTTTTTGCCCATTGCTTTAACACTTTTTGTAAAACTCGGCTCATTGTGTCAAAACTTTACACACAAGCACACAAGACATAACATGGGAAATAAACTATTCACATCTATGTTGAATTGAAACACTGCTATCAAAACTTAACAATCCTTTGTCAAAATGTCACTCTGATGACAAAATGATACACACTTGCATCATATACACTTTCAGATTAGCAGCAACACACCAATGTACTTTATTTAAAACACTGCAGTCTTTAATTTTCATTGCTTTTATTCAGTTAGCATTCTGTGAAGCTCAATGTAACACTTTTTTGTTCAACAAAGGTTTTGACAAGGTTTTGACAAAAACAAAAATGAAAGTACTGAAAGGTTACAAATGATATCAACTCAGTACATCACAGTACTATACTTTACAGTACAGTAAATGCAGTAACACAAAAATAAAACAAAAACACACTACTGTAAAACAGGGTTAGATGTGGTGGACTCTCTGCCAAGCTTCCCTCATTGTCAGGGCATGATTTATCACATAATCCACCAAAGTTTCTCTAATATCATCTCAAAATATTGTTCCGTGCATAGCCTCTTCGACCACCTCTTACCTCCTCTCTCTCTCTCTTTGTCTTCCTCTTCCTCCTGCCTCCATGCTTGCAATGTTCAACTGAGGCCTATTTGTGGCTGGCTGATTGGTGTTCAGTTTTGTAAGTAAGTATTTTCATATGTGTGTCATGTGTGTGTTTTCATATGTGTTTTGTATTTTGAATAGATGTGTTGTCCCTATGGTACCATGAGATTTCATTTATGAAGGTGTCTTATGTATGAAATAGTGTGTAGTGTGCAGGAGCAAGTGTGTTGCAGAAAGGTGCAAGTGTGTTGCAGAATTGCAACTAAAGTGCAAAGTAGCGCTTTTGTTTAAGGTATGGTTACACTGTGTTTAAGGTAACAAAAGCTTCACGTTTTTTTACTTTGGTCTAAGCATGTTCTGTGTTGGGCAAATGGGCAAAAACTCTAAGCAGTCTTTTTTGGGGGGAACTGTCAGGAGACAGTAGCAGGTAAAATATGAGACAGAGTGGATATAGTCTCTTCATCAGATTAAGGCCTATACATAATTTCTGGGGCAGATAATACAGTTTTTCTCGATTGCTTTGACCTGCTTAAAGACTTAGTCTTCATGAACACCTTCTTTGCACAGCAAAAGTCATCTCTTGTGAATGTGTTCACACGTTTTCATTGGGTTCTCACACCATTTTGCAAAACAGTTAACACAGATGTCATTCAAAGACCCCAAACTCTATTGGTTTCCTCATGCTAAACAAAAAGAAAACATCTATTCACAGGTGGTAGAGATTCCTTGCATAAGTCTGAATATCTGATACACCGGTGTGAAACTCCTTTGCACAATTCTTCAATCAGCAATCATTCATTATCTATAAAATAATGTATTGATTTCTGTAGGTCTTACATGTCAATGACAGTTACATGTTGGGAGGAATGAATACAATTATTTTTTATTCAGTACATTTAGTCTTTTCACAGTTTTTTCTGATACCAGAAAAAGAAAAATGGAACAGACATAGCAAAATGCTAATTTTGAGAACTATATTGATGATTGATTGATTGAAATCACACAGTGATTTGACGACAGGAGTTGTTTGAAGGCAAAATTGCTGCATGTTTTAAGTGGTTTGATAGAGTAACAGCCTTTTGCAAGTGCAAGTGTCTTTTGTTCAGACATGGATGTTAACTGTAAAATGGGATGTCAGAGTTGACACAGGCATCAGAGCAATCGAGAAAAACTGTAATAGCATAAAAGAAATGCAGACTAATGACATGAAAATAATGCATGAGACGCCACATAAGAGAAGCTCTTGGTTATATTAGGAAGTCTGACAGTAAGCTTTACCAAGCTTTAACACCATATCTGTATGACATAAATAATATACATTTAGTAATTGTATAATTGATTCATTTTAAAAAGTCACTAACTATTGACAGCAAAACAAACAACTATGAAATAAGTTTCCCAAAGAAAGGAAATGTAGTTATGTTGAAAAGGATGACCCTGGAAAGGTCATATGACATGCCATCACACCCTCTCTCCTCTTAGACTCTTCTCTCCATCCTATTAGAGCATCCCAGTGGAGTAGCCCTGTTAAAGTTGGGCAACTTCCAGCCATCTGTCCTAAAACAACCCCCTCCCTTTACGCCCCCCCCCCCTCTCTCTCTCTCTCTCTCTTCCTCCATGCATCCCTCATTCCCACACTGGCCCTTTGTCAGCAGTTCCTGTCCCTGGACTAGGCGTGGCCTGCTCAGGGGCTGGGGCGGCCGTGGGTGCTTTCAGAGGCACCTGCAGATGAGACAAAGGGTGAGGGTGCTGGGCCTGTAGACAGATTGATGCTTTGTGTGTGTGTGTGTGTGCGTGTGTGTGTGTGTGTGTGTGTGTGTGTGTGTGTGTGTGTGTGACTATGAAGGAGAGAGAGAGGGAAGGAGAGAGACAGAGAGAGAGAGAGTGCATGTATCTGTATGAGAGCGGTAGAGATATGGAGAGAGAGACTGTGTGTGTGTGTGTGTGTGCCTGTGTGTGTGTCTGCGTTGGAGGGATTAAGAGTTTGCTGAGAAGAGTGAAGAGAGGAGGAGATGTGTGGAGGAGGAGAGAGGGGTGGGGGGAGTGTGTGGGGTGGGGGGACTCTGTCACTCTAGCCTGTGTGAGTCCAAGCTTTTAGAGGGGCCTGAGAGATTGACAGCTTTTGTGGGTTACGCTCCCACACAATGGTGGTGCTTTAATGGGCGGTAAAATCTAGAGTAGAGGCTTTGCGGAAGGTTTGGGGAGGGAGGAGGTGGTCGGAGGGGGGAAGACAGAGGGACTGGGGGGTCGGAGGAGAGGGTTACGGGATTCGGGGGAGTCATGGGGGGCTGTTTTACTGCTTTCCTTAGAAGGGACCAATTCATGGGCATTCAGTCCTGAGCCCTCGTTATTCACTGAATGGCGTCCAGTGCAGGAATGCAGTGGCATCAATTAGAATGTGTTAGCAGATAGCAAGGCGAAGAAGAAAAAGCTTTCTCTCCCTTTTGCTTGCAGGACAACACGGTCCCACTATAGGAGGTGTCAGAGCCACAAAGCTCTTTTTGTGATTCTCCCTCCATTACATTACCAGTGCAATATGTAAGGTGGGGATTCTTTTGATTTAAATTAAGTGGAAAAAACACTAAATCCTATTTTTATTCAGCAAGGATAATGGCGTTATACTCTATAAAGGTCTTTAACTACTTATCTGTGGCTTAAAATCTCCCTGACTCCCATTCTTAGCCTCTGTGTCCTGTGTCTGCTCCAAAAGCTTTATATTTATTCAGTGGTGGATAGTCAAAGGCAGCCTGTTCAACAGCAGTGCTTGTACCATTAAGTGCCGCATCAGTTCTAATTGTATATCAGTGGGTCAACTGTTTGTTGTCCTGTCCCCTCTGTTTGAAGAAGGACGGGTATGAATTAACACAGTATCTTGTAAGCCATTATTTGTGCCAGCGCTTTGGATATCACAAGGACCTGTCAGATAATAGACTTCCTCTCTAACTTGCAAAGTGAGTAAGATAAAAAACAAAGGACCATTGCATGAGGACCATGTAGGGATGATAAAATGTTGGATGGGGGGGGGGGGCATATAACTTAGCTTGATTTTTACAGTCACAGGGCATACCACAGAACACAAGTTAGAATCAGGAATGGGGCAAAGTTCTCTATTTCAAAACAGGATCTCTTAAAAGGCATCCGAAAGTCAATCTGACAGCTTTGATCAGTGCAATTCAACATATGTATTAATAGTTTGAGTTTGATTGCACCACTCTCATCCCAGGCTTTGGTATGTTGAGATGTCAGCGAGCCAAGTGAACATGAAGTTAAGATGTACGGTAGAACCCATGCTGTGGGCTAGCAGGATGCCACATGCCTTCCTTCAGCATCAATCGCATCACCCGTTTCCCTGCTCGTCTGAAGAAGGGAGAGAGAGCACCAAAAAAAGAAAGCATCCAGCTGGCACGTGTGCACAAATGGATGTGAAGAGTTTTGTTCTCCTCAAATTTAATGTGAACTCGCTTGAAGGATCCCTCGCGCAGATAGGTGTTTTGCTTGAATATGAGCAATTACGCTTCATTTGGGAACGAAATGAGGGCAAATTTGCATGCGGTGAATGGGGAAGCTGGGAGTGAAAACTGTGCAGAAAGTGCAGTAAATTGGTGCAAACGGAGCCATGCAGTAATGCATCGCCGTCATAATTGTATAATTATGGAATGGCTTTAAATGCAGCTCCCAATTAAACTTCCTTCTTCGGAGAGGCGCTGAAGAGTCAACGCGGAGGGGTGAAGGAAATCTGAGTGTTGCCATATTGTAAAAAAAAAAAATGTGTCTCCTTCAAGGGGGAGTCATTTGTACCAATTGAGGAATTTGAAAATGTGGGCAGATGTCTTCACACATGTGGGGTGCCGGGGGTGAATTGGGTGCAGCCGGGGTCGGGCAGGCTTTCTTGTGGGCTAGCGAGCGCTTCCTGACTCAAGAGGGCAGAGGGTTGGAGGGAGGGAGGGGAGAGGATGTGACTGGGAGGATCGGAGGAGTGGGTGAATCTCCAGCGTGGGCAGAGGGCCTCTGTCCACCAGTCAATCAGGCCTCAGTCTGGACCAAACTACTCGGCAAACAAAAGGAGGCCGATGGGGGAGGGGGGGCAAGTAAACGGTCCATGAATGCTGATTAATTGACGCCATTTTTCAGTAGTATGCCATGGAGATTTGGAGGGAGTAAGTGTGGGACGAGAGGCAGACGGGCCGTTGGCAGTGAATCAGGGAGGCCAGACCGTTTCATTTCATTAATCTCCACAAGTCCCCAAATGTCCCTTTTATGCGATCTTTCCCAGCACTCTGAATTCCTGATCGCATCTGAGATTTTATTCGGCACACTGCAGATCTGTCCTCATAAAGGACCTACATGTTAGTCTTAACGTGTGTTGATCAGCAGCGCAATAGCCAAACACTGAGAGTGGAGATGTCCGCATTGCAGGTGCACAGAGCTGCAACCCACCCGCTGGGCAGGGCCTTTCTTCCCTGGGCACACAGGTCAGACAGGAGGTTCCCACGCTGGGGGTAGGTGGGCACAGGTGTCTGGCTGGGGTGTTGATGGGGGTATGTGGGGTGGGGGGGGGGGCTTGAGGGTGGCCCGGGCCCCGAGGGGATGAAGCGCTGGCCCATAGCCCACCTCAATACGGGGCTCCCAGGGGCCACCTCAATAGGCTGGGTTCCACTTGATGGAGAGAGAAAGGGCCGTTTCAACCGCTGCCCAGCAGGAAGGATCTGGTCGTGGAAGACCTCTTTCAGCAGCCTCTGTTTGTGTGAAGGCTGCCACAGCAGATGAGTACTCAGCAAACAGCGTGAACAAGGATTTGAACCAGAAAACCAACAGGGCCTTGACAATATTGTGATTGGGGCTTGTCTCCTTATTGGGGACTGAATGGCCAATCGAAAAAGCAAGAACAAGTGCACATTCAGGGATTTCTTTTCGCCCCGTTATTCAGGCTTTGGGGCAGACAGGGTGGAGGAGTCGGGGGATTGGAAATCATGGCAAGACACGCAGGGCCAGAGTGCAGGAGTGAGGGGATCAACTTCTCCCTTTTGGGAACTCTTGGTATTATCTCGTACAGCATCAGAGATTACAGAGGGACAGTTCTGTGAAAGTAAGCAACCCTTAACTGGAACAGGGAAATGACGAGAGCAGTTCCCCTTTTCTGCTTCCCTCTCCATCCGAGCTCATTAGAGTAGACGCTGGTCCAGGGAGGAAGTAAGTGTGCATCCTAACTGCCTACGCTATCCTCAAATTACATTACATTTCCCTCTCTGGGTTCAGCTGTCATCCACTTCTTTATAGTGTTTACCTCCCAGTAGTCACAGTGAGAGGTGGACGGTGCTTTGGGTCTGTGCACATCCCACAATGCAGTTGGGACCCCCACCTCGGGACGTGCCCTGAGCACGGAGCGAGTCATGACCTTTTAGCCATGGTGTCCAGGGCCTGACACCTTAATCCTCCATGTACGGCGGGTCATCCTTGGTGGGAAAAAGTGTGTGCGTGTGTGTGTGTGTGCCACCTGTGCGCTGCATTGTCACCTGCCCTCTCTGCAGGCCTGTGTAGGGATTAGGGCCCCTGTCATTACACAGTGTTAGAGGAACACACGGGCTGACTGAGGACTAGAGTTTCATTAAAGCAGTCGTGTCCACAAGCAGGGCAGGGGAGGTGCCCAGGCTCAGTTTCATGCTGGTGTGTTAAAATCAACACTTAACATTTCACACAGTGAGAAAATAGACCAATAACAACGAAAGACACCGTATATTACCATATTTATTTAATGTTGAAAAACAGCGTGAGATTTGGTTTTGCTGTGGCAAAGTAATACATCATTGTCTGGAATAGACTCAAAAGGTTAAATAATGTGTGAATCTGGAGAATGTTCTGTTATATTCTTCAGCTGTTGTTCTTAGAGAGAAAAGCAGAGCGTGTGACAGAAACGAATGTGGATTACATCAAAATCAAACGACTGTTGGCTTCAGTCGGCTGTTTTTGTGTGTCGCCTTTTTTATTTCTGTATGCATTTATTGACCTATTTATCTAGTGGATGGTCAGGGAGCGTGTGTGACAAAGAGTGGCGTTGTCTGCTGGAAGAGTTGTGCTTACTTTGAAGGCCTGTGAGCGGAGAAAACTGTGATGGAATGGGCAGGGAAGGACTGTGACTCCTCCATTGAAAGTGGAGGGGCATGCTGAATTAGGCTGATTTGCCTGTGAATGGGGGCTTTCCATTATTCTTGTTAGGGAGCTGTCACATCGAATGGAGAAAGTGAAAACCTCTTTTTATCAACCTTTTCCCAAGTGAAACAGAACAGGCAATCAATAACTGAATTCCAAAACTGGGGGAAAGTCAAGCAGAATGATATGGGGGTGCTGAAAAGCTGGGGATTATTCGAATAGCTAATGATGGAAAAACGCTATAACCCATGTCATTTGGCACATGTTTGTTGGCTGGAATTTAAACATTTTAATTGTCAATTAAGGATTCAAGACCCATCCTAATGCTGGACAAAAAGCCTGTGCATTTTTAGAGAGGAGCCAATGCTGCTTCTGTGGGAACATTTCGATTTCATTTGCGTAACTTGTTGATTTTTTCCACTGCATGTTAAAATCAAGTGCTCTGACAACATTGAATTTGTGCTTCAATCACCATACTGTCATGAAAGCCAAAATAAAAAATAAATTGTAATCATTAATTGACACCTTAGAAATATAAGATTATATCTAAGATCTCTGAGAAAAATAAACTGATATTACAATTATGTTTTAGTGTGCATGTAACTAAATGAATGTTTTAATGAATGGTTTAATAAAAAATGCATTTATTGATGAAATCATACAATTAGTCTTAAGTATTTAGTGAATACTGAGGATAAAAATGCAAAGTCCAGAGGCTATAGCACAAACCAATATAATTACATATTCATGTTTTGTATCAGTTGAGCAGACCTCCAATTTATTTTTTACCTAATGTGCTGAAGGAGGAATGGAGCAGCTGTTGAAATAGTTATCACATAGATCATATCCCATTGTGCTCTCTCTCACTGTCAGGCCTGTTCTGTATCCTAGCGCCAGAGAGAGAGAGAGAGAGAGAGAGAGAGAGAGTGGAGGAGATGAGTTTGTGCTCTGCGTTTGGCTGGGCTGGCAGCGCATTGTCTTTTGCGGGATTACACTGACCTTTTGTTCTCCATGACATTTAGAGAGAATAAGAGGTGTTTCTTCTCCCTACCTCTGCACCGTGAGAGGAATATACTGGCAGCGATGCCCTGTGGAAATGGAGTGGGATGTCATGTTCATGGTGTTAAAAGCACAAACATAATGCAGGGAGCACACTGATAGGACAGGTTTTTCTCTCCTCTTTTCCTGTGCATATCAGCCATTGCTACACAATGCTCTGACAGGGACGTAGCTTCTACCTGCAAATTCATTCCGGACCTGAGTCACTGACCATGTCCTGCTTGGTGGTGCCTCCATTTGACTGAATCATTTTTTTTATCATGAACATACCCGTTTTTTTTTTTTTTAAAACATGTAGTTCTCGTCTGGTGATGTGCCATTAAAATAGAATAACTTTGATGAATTTGCATGTAATACAAGTTTCTCTTTTTCCAAACACCAGAAGAAAACATTAATGGGGGAAAGAGGGATAGTAACTGTGTGTGTGTGTGTGTGTGTGTGTGTGTGTGTGTGTTGGCCAAGGAGATGACCATTATTTGAGGCATTCATCAGCCCTCAGTGTTTTTACGCTGGCTGGAGAAAATGAATCGCTTCATTTGGCCTCATCAATCAACTTAGTAATTGATGTCTTAATTGATGGCAGTGTTATACAGTTAATTGAGCACCTCCATTGTGGACTGTCATTGTTCATGGTTTGCAGATACACTGCCCAGCAACCGGCCACTAGGCTGAAGGCCACTGGTCAGAGGCACCAGGATCCCATCGTCCTAGTTTCTTCTTCTGAGCTGCTCTTAAGGCTGGGTGGGTGTCACACATGCATGTAACTTGGGCTTTTGCATCATTCTTTAGAGAAAGATCTAGTGGTCTGCCCTGTTTATTCAATGACATAATAAACAAGATATTTAGATGTGGTAAAAAGTGATTACCGGTACAATTTACAAGCGTTTTGCATTGATATCTCTCTCTCTCTCTCTCTCTCTCTCTCTCTCTCTCTCTCTCTCTCAGGTGACTGATGGCTTCTGTGACTGATGTAATTGTCAGACTTCCATTCTCCCTCCATCGCACACAGATTAAAGCCGCGGCCAGAATAAATCAGAGCCATAATGAGCGCCTCACACTCTGCTGCCGTGGAGACCGTGGAGACTGTGGCTGCACTCATCTGCCTCCAGGAGCACAGCAGCCAGGTCCACAGTTCCTCCTGTCTTTAGCTAACACTACACCATTACCATCTCTTAACATGTAGGTTAGGTCTTTAGCTAACACTACACCATTACCATCTCTTAACATGTAGGTTAGGTCTTTAACTAACATTACACCATTACCATCTCTTAACATGTAGGTTAGGTCTTTAACTAACATTACACCATTACAACATGTAGGGCTCTCCACACAAGTGATTCTTTATCTTGCTTTATCTATTTGTGCGAATTTCAACTTTACACCCAAAAAACATAATCAGGCTCAGTGTATTTGCATGAATATGCCTGTTTGTAACGCATTATTTGTTTCACATTTAGCTTTATGCCAAGTGGGTTGGGTAGATGGATGGATGGTGGTGGTGTGGATGTGTGTGTGTGTGTGTGGGGGGGGGGGGGGGGGGGGTTTGTAGTGAGAGTTGGTGGGGGGTTTGTGGGAGTGCTGGAGGGCTGGCCCGCTCCTCTTAATTGGGTTTCAGAACTCTTTAATTAGCACACTTTCCCACCGGCCCAGCCTCTCCTCAGGGCTAGTGTGCACAAGGCTTCAGACACACACTGCAGCAGCGCTCCACTGGTGAGGCCAAAACAAAAGAGAAGCAAAACAAATCGGGAGGGGAAAGCAACACGCCGGCTTCTGAGGCCCGGCGAGCGCAGCTGCACTGTAATTAGCAGCGAGTGGCCTCCACATCTGTGTGCAAACAATCCCACAGCTGCACACAGCAAGTGAAGACGCAGGTCAGGAGAAGCCACTCACGATTTACTCCAACTGAAGACACACACTCCACAACTACTCTATGTAGGCTATAAATATCTATCCTGTCCACCATCTGAGTGATCGTAGTAGGTCACTGCATGTTTTTATTGTTTTTAAAGTAAATATCACAAGCAACACTAACCTGTCAGGTAAGATAGCATGTCTGTCTCAAACAATTATTAACTTATTTTTGTGTTTATACACACACACACACACACACACACACACACACACACACACACACACACACACACACACACACACGCACGCACGCACGCACGCACATACATACACACACACTAACACTAACATACAGCATAAGAAAGAAAATCTACACATCTCAGACCTTATACATTGCCCCAGGGCTAAAGAAGCCATTCCATAATAGCTGACAGGGCTTTGTATTGCTGAGTGTGTGAGTTCAACAGGGTGTCACAGACGACCTAAGTTGAAAACTATTTATCTGCATTAGCCACAGCGTTTAATGCTTTACATAAATACCACAGGATTACTCAAGTCCCAAAACAACAACATGACAGTCAAAGCAAAGGCAAAGGGAGATGAGGGAGACTGGGGCTGGAGAGTAGCACTGGGGCATTAGCATGACGACACATCTCCCATCTGAGAGCTGTGGTGTGGGAAAGGGCAGGGGGACACAGGGAGGGAGGGCCAACAAGGGAAAGAGAGTGAGGAACGGAGGAGAGAAAGTGAGGGAAGGGGAAGTGTGTGGGAGAGAGAGGGAGAGAGAGGGGGCGGCCGGGCCCAGCAGGGGCACCCACTCTGGCCCCAACGATGCCCCGTCGCCACGGCGAAGCGGCCAGGAATGCCTGGGTACACAATGGCCACTCGGGGGCTGTGAGGGCACTCGCGCCCTGATAACCACATTAAAGCCCCACCAACATCTGCTAAGGCACTGCAAAGGAGCCCTGGGTCTGTGGAGCGGCCGCCCCCCGGAACACTAATCATTAACCCCGGGGACCCTGGGAGAGAGCACCACAACAGCCTCTTATTTGTCAGCGGGGATGGCGGGGGGCTAATATTTTACTGCCGGCAGCGTGAGAGAGGGGTGGCCACCGCCACACCATGAAAGGGAGACGTGGCACAGTTTACTCACAGGCACACAGGTCATCATATGGTCCACTCACGAGAGGGACTCCCACAGCCACAACACCACCCACAGGGTTGCTCTCGCTGTGGGAAGCATGAGTAGTGTACAGTATAGAGAGCTATCACTGAAAATACGTTTTTATTCAGCACTATAAATACTGGTTCAGAAATGATATGACTGTCTAATTCTGACCTTCTACAACCTCTGTATTTGGTAAAACAGATGGATACACATACAGACAGACAGACAGATAGTTGATGTTCGGTGAGGGAACCCATTTAAATTGAAGCTGTGACAATGTCACAACAGAGCAATGTGGCAATGTGATTACCCTGGAGTTCGCCCGAACATATGTCTAATTACAGCTTTGAATGACAATGAAAGATGTTTTTTAATGACCGTGCAGCATTAAACCAGCGCTAATGAATGCAGTGGAGTGGCTGGCAGCGTCTCCCGCAGGTGATAGTGCTGCTTGGGGAGAGAATGGCGGCATTGGCTGGCGGCCTGAGACCCAACAGGTGTCCTGCAGCCAGAAGGAGTCTTGTGTGGCTCTAGGGTGCTCGTGGGCCTCTCAGGAGGCCTTAAAGGGCCCGCATCATGGCCACAGGTTTCAAAGGCCCGGCCATCTCATCACCAATGAATGAGAGCAACAAAACCAAAGGATCTGGGGTGGGGGTGGGGGGGTGGGGGGGGGGGGGCAACAAACAGAAGCAGGAAGGATGCTCTCACTCCCTCTCTCTCTCTCTCTCTCCCTCTCTCTCTCTCTCTCTCTCTCTCTCTCATTCATGGACAACACACTTCTGTGTATTGCCCCCGAGATTAGGAGCTGCAGGAGGTAGGCTCTAATGTTCAGGGCTCCTCAAGTGCCTCCACACAAGTAATCCCATTCACTGGCAGCTCATTACATGGGCAATTAAGTGGCGGCCCGGAGGACGGCGGGGCCCACGAGGAGGAGGCGAGGAGCGGGGAGCGCTCTCCCTCCCTCCACCGGGCCTGACGAGGCTTGAAGCACTCCACACACACACACACACACACATACACACACACACACACACACACACACACACACACCCTCCACCCGGCGTCCCCACCGCGCTCTCGCGCTCTCTCACCTGGGGCCGTGGCTGTGGACACCTGCCTCCGCTTAATGAAGACGCATGGCTTCATTTCCATCTCAGGAGCCCGGATCAGATGCGGCGAGAGAGCGAGCGGCCGACAAAAAAGCCGTCCCCTCCTCTGTCCACCGGCGGCCTGGAGAGGCAGATAGAATGACATGGCTAAGTGCTTCTGCTGCGCGCGGGGCAGCTGCGAAGCCTGGAAATTGGATGAGTTTTTTAAGCAGTGGAGGAAGGAGGGGGGTGGAGGTTGGAGTGTGTTAGGGGGGTCGGGCGGGGCCAGGTTCACTCATGTCTTTCTCACCTTCCATCTTTTCTCTTTCTCGTTAGCATTTCTTCTCCTGCTGAAGGGTGCTTCACGTTTGGGCTGGCCACAAAGACTGCCACGTAGTCCCTCGACAGCTTCTGAACCGTAAAGAGGCTTTCTGACAGATAGAGGACGGAGTGGAGGAGAGAGAGGAGAGCTGAAGGAACGGAGACTCTTCCAGCCCCAGACCCCCCCTCCTCACGCATGAACAGGTCGTACTGCACTGTACAAATCACGCCTCCACTGGTTCTATCTCATCTCAGCAAAACCAGACAGACAGAGATCAACCACCTGGCCACCTCAAGAGACAAACCCAATACTTCACTCTCGCAAGCAACAGCCCCAATCACAACACTTCGTAACTGTATTCTCTAATGTTGTGTTGGATGCTTCAGTGTCTCTCCCCCCCCCACCAGCACCACCACGTGTGTGTGCCTGAGTCTGTCTTTCAGTGAGGAGGCTGGAGCCACACTTGTTAACATGTTCCACATGACTGGCTCCTCTCAGCACCTTTAGCGAGCCGGGGAGGGGTCACCAGGGGGTGCAGGTGGAGGTGTGACAGATGACCAGGGATGACCAGAGGGGCAGCAGAGACAGAGGAAGAGGGGGAAGCCCAAAGTCAACACAGCTTCACAGAGCCCCTCAAATGGCACCTGGGTGTTTGTATAACACACCTTGTTCACCCTGAAACTGAGTATTCTACCACTACTCGCTCAGCCCCATACCAGTGGTCAACTATAAACGTTTCTCTCATTGGAAAATCACAATGAGTGATTAAGCAACATGTCAGTGATTTACATCACAGAAAAAGAGCTGCTGTCTAGAATGAGACACAGTGCTGCTTGACTGCAGTTGTATTTCACAAAAAAGGAAACCCAATATGGAGTGCCCTGTCTCACTGGAGTCATACTATTATCAGAGGTATTCTACTATCAGAGAATGTATTGCAGGGTATATAGTTTGTGCGTTTAGTTAGATATCAGCTACTGTAGGTAAGCTGAGCATGTCTTTGCCACACGGGCTGAAGGAACCGCCTATGCCTCTTTCAGAGCATGGGGGTCATTCATGCGGAAGTGGAAACCTACAACCAGGGTGAGGGGCCAGAGAGCGGCCAGGTGATGGATCAGAGTGAGTCTCTCAGGCACTCTGACCCAGAGCCATCAGGAGGCAGATACCAGGGTTTTATGTAGCCAGAGCGCCTCCATTCACACCACCTCACTCTGAAGGAAGAGGGCCAGCAGAGCCTTTGTCTGTGGATCCCCGCTTCTTACAGCTGTGGAGGAGCGCTAGTTGCTCACGCCTGGCCTCTTAGCTTTGAAAAACAGCTTGAAAAACATGATTGCTAATGAGGACCACCCAAGCCCAACCAGGAAGCATCTCCCATCTCACACCGACTGAGATTATAGTTCAGTGCATGAGTGTCAAATATTCACATTTTTATATTCAGACATAATGCATTTTTATTCTGCTTCTTTGTGTGTGTGTGTGTGTGTGTGTGTGTGTGTGTGTGTGTGTGTGTGTGTGTGTGTGTGTGTGTGTGTGTGTGTGTGTGTGTGTGTGTGTGTGTGCCTATGTGTGTGTGTGCTAGCTTCCTCAGGCCTCTCTCCACTCACCTGGAACGGAGTACTTCCCTTCCCTCCTCCTTATCAGCTTGCAGGAGGAAATACCTGGCACAGGTAAACACGACCCCGCGACCCCGGGGGCTCTCCACGCTCACACTCCGCCACAGGAGATGTTGTTATAACAGCCCCACACACACACACACACAGCCATACACTCCTCCATCCCCCACACACACCTACAACCCCACCCCCACACCATTCGCCAGGTTAATCTTATCTACATATCAGACAGGTGTAACACGAGAGCTGGAGCCTCTGTCGTGCCATCCGCCACTCACACTGTTGCCATGTCAGCCTCTGATTCATGACACTTTGTTTACAAACACAAATACGCCCACATAGCTACTAAAGAATACATCTAATCTAGTTGGTCTAACTTGCTATACCTGAAATGGATTCGCATGAAATTCAAAGACTATTTTGGAGGCTGAAAATATGTTATGTGATGCTATTCCTGTGTAGATGTTATTTGCATAATCACACTGGTATCTGAGGCAGGCAAGCGTCAAAGATACAAAGAATGAAAAAAACAGTTTTCAACATTAAATCGTTTTTTTTATTCTTTACAATACAATACAATTATTTCACAATAAAGATATATACTGTGTATACCTGCACACGGAGCCATTACAGGTCACACAATCCACCACTGTCATATTTACTAAGGATGTGCATTTGAAATTGTTCCTCTCTCATGTCAGTGGAGGAAGATATATTGAAGCTGACAGGTGTGTCTGTGTGTGTTTACATATTTGGGGGTTCATCTGTGTGTGTGTGTGTGTGTGTGTGTGTGTGTGACAGAGAGAGAGAGAGAGAGAGCCTTGGGGCATGGCTGGAGATTCTCACAGCTGAGTGTCTGTCTCTGACTGACCACCAAAAACACACACGGCTGTTTATGTTGAAGTGCTCGGGACTGGACCTCCACCATGCCGTGTCTGGACATGTATTGTAGCAAAGGTTTGTTTTGTTTCTCTAAAGATGAGTTTTGTGTGTGTGACACAGCGTAGTAATCCAGCTCTGCTTAATGCTGGGGCAACTAGCACATAAATGTAAGCTGTTTGTCCAGAGACAGTGGGACAGTGAGTGAGCAAGTGCGAGAGAAAGAGAGAGAGAGAGAAAAAGAGAGAAAAAGAGAGAGAGGGAGAGAGAGAGAATAAATGAATAGAGTGAGGCTGTGGGATTTGGAACTGCTCCCCAGAGACTGGTGCCCGTGTCAAGAGAGAACATTCCCACAGTCCCCATCTGCCTAAGGGGCACTAACACCCACAGACCACACCACACACACACACACACACACAGAGGGAGAGACACAAACACACACATACACACACACACTCACACACAGAGAGACACAAACACGCACACACACACAACACAACACACACAAACACACACACACACACACACACACTCACACACAGAGAGACACAAACACGCAAACACACACCACAACACACACACACACACACACTCAAACACACCACCAACCAAAAAACAAACACCCGCATACACACACATAGAGGGAACCTCCAGCTCAGCTTGGAATCTCTGTACCTGAGGGCTGCAGTGAGTCTCTCACCCCTGGCCAACCTCCCCTCCTCCCCCATGTTACCTGAGCCTGAGCGGCGAATGCCTGACTTTATTTGATGGATGCTGTTTCCCACGGTGACATTGATGTCCCCCTGCCTCCTGCCCCTATCCTTCCTCTGGGCTACCTCATCCATCCATGGTGATTCCGGGTGAGATAACCTCTCGGATTCATTATGGGATGTCGACCTAATTCAAACCAATTGGCACCAGGCAACATGCTGCCAAACACCTGAATGCAATCAGTTTTGACTACTAGAATTGAACATACACATTGAACATAGAAAATACTGAAAAGTATTTTCTATTACTGTCACAAGTTTGTACCATTCAGCACTAATCCCCTTGCTGCTTCAAGTTGCCCAAAATAAAAAAGATGAAAATAGTATAAGACTTGCAATATCTGTGATTGTAATAATATTAAAGTCAATCCAGGTCAGAGTGGCTAGAAATGAGCTGGAGGGTGCACGGACGTGATAATGCTTGATAGTTCCTCCACGTTTGTGCTCTGAATTTTGAGATGGAGGTTCTCTAGTGTCCGGAACCTTGAACTGTATCAGTGTTTAGCTAACTCACAGTACACATGAGCACGTCGCCGTACTGTGAATTGGCACCTTTGTGCTTGTACACTAATTAAGCTTCAGCACTTCCAAACCTTGAATTACACCACAGCCCTCACCCCCTTCTCCTTTTTCAACTATCACTAGTCACCCCCCCCCCCCTCCTCAATTGTCTCAGGGGCTCCGGCAGATAAGCGGAACAATGGGGCCGAGGAGCTGGAGCGGGCGGCGCTATCTCTGCTGTCCATCTCCCTCCCTGGCTGGGGTGGGGGTCTGGCCAGAGGATGTTGTTAAGCTGTAAGTCAAACACTCCAACATCCTGCGCCTGTCCTTCCAGCGCTCCCGCAGGGGCAGCAGCAGGGGCAGCAGTGTCCGAGCTTTACGGCGCCTCACATGGCACGGGGAGGAGCTCTCGGTGTGAGCAGTTCACACTGGGGTGAGGAGGGCCAAGAGAGGGGGAGAGCAGGGGGGTTAGTGTGTAGACTGGCCATGCACCACAACATCATCTGTGTGTGTGTGTGTGTGTGTGGAGAGCAGGGGGGTTAGTGTGTAGACTGGCCATGCACCACAACATCATCTGTGTGTGTGTGTGTGTGTGTGTGTGTGTGTGTGTGTGTGTGGAGATCAGGGGGGTTAGTGTGTAGACTAGCCACCACAACATCATCTGTGTGTGTGTGTGTGTGTGTGTAAGGAGCACAGGGGGGTTAGTGTGTAGACTGGCCACCACAACATCATCTGTGTGTGTGTGTGTGTGTGAGGGGCGGGGTGGGGGTGTTAGAAGTGTAGGTACATAACTACCTGGATGTTCTTAATGCAAAAATACAAACTTTAAAATCAGATTGTGTTACACTCATCTTGAAGCTTTGTATGTAAGAGTCTGTTTTCTTTGTGTCAAATGTGTATGTTTTTGTTTGCGTGTACGTGTGTGTGTGTGTGTGTGTGTGTGTGTGTGTGTGTGTGAAAGCATGGACAGAACTCACAGCAGTATGCTACATCCCCAAATCAGAAAAAGTTGGGATGTTGATATGAATGTGATAATCTGCAAATCACATAAACACATATATAGCTGCAAAAAGGATGCATACAACATATACAATTTTGAAAATGACATAAATTACTATTTCATGGAAAATATATGTTGATTTTGAATTTGATACCAGCAACACATTTAAAAAAAAGTTGGGATGGGGCCAAGAAAATGCTGGAAAAGGTGTGTAATGATAAAGAAAACAAAAGGAGGAATATTTTACAACTAATTAGGGTAACTGGCAACATGATTGGGTATGAAAAAGAGCATCCCAGAAAGGCAGGATCTCTTAGAAGTAAAGATGTAGAGGTATTCATCTCTCTGTGTAAACCTGTGTGGACAAATGATGAAAAAATATAATAATAATGCTTCATAATATGAAATATTTGGGGAGTTCATCATCTACAGTACATTATATCATTAAAATATTCAGAGAATCAAGAGAAATCTTTGCAAACAAGGGACAGAGTTGAGAAACAATATTGGATAGCCGTGGTCTTTTAGACCTCAGATGGCACTGCATTAAAACCAGACTTGTTTCTCTAATGAAAATCATTGTATGGGCTCAGGACAGGCAAACCTCTGATAACCGTTGTCTATGAGCACAGTTTGGTACTCAATTCACAAATGCTAGTGTGAACTTTGCCATGCAAAAGAATAAATTGTATTTAGAGGTGATACAGAAATCCACTGTCTTATCTGGGCCTGAGCTGGTTTAAAAGGGACTGAGGTAAAGTGGAAAAGGGTCCTGTTGTGAGATCAATCAACATTTGCCATTCTTTTTGGAAATCATGGACTCCTCTGGGCTAAAGAGGAGAGGGCCTATCCAACTTGTTATAATGCTCAGTTCAAAACGGTGTGGAGATGCATTACTGCCAACAGCATGGGCATCTTGCACATCTAGCCAGGCACAAGCAATTCTGAATGATGTATACAGGTTTTGAGCAACATACTGCCATCCAGCCAAAGCCTTTTTTGGGGAAGACCTTAAACATTTCAGGAAAATAATGCCAAAATTAATTCTGCACATATTTAAACATTATTTCCCCATAGAGGATGAGTCCAGGTGCTAAAATGACCTGTCTGCAGTCCAGACCTGTCAAATTAGGTGCATCATGGAATGAAAAACATGATTAAGATAACCCCATACTGTTGGGCAACTGAAATCCTAATCCAGGAATGGGACAACATTTCATTCTCAAAACACTAGCAACTGGTCTCCTCAGTTCCTAAACATTTACAAAATGTTGTTAAATGAAGAGGTGAAGCAGTGGTAAACATGTTGCTGGCATCAAATTCAAAATGAACATCTTTTTTCCATTGATGTCTATGTCCTTTTTGCAGCTAAATATGGGTTTATGAAATTTGTATATTAACACATTCTGTTTTTATTTGCATTTTACACAATGTCCCAACGTTTTCTGATTTGGGGTTGTTGAATCAGTTTCACTGAGACTACCATGACTGACATAATCTGAAAATATTGGTAAACAAAATCAGCATCAGTGTAATTCGTACAGTATGCGTATATTGTAGCTTTTTGTCAAACCATTCCATCCCATCTGCAGCTGTCATCAACAAGTGTAGACGTGATAGCTTTCTAAACAAACAATGTAAGTAAATTAAAAAATATTAATTGTAGAAACTTGATCCACTCAAACACGATTAGATGTACAATGGCATAATTTGCATAATAATAACATACAATGCATATTTCTTAAGCTGCAGCTAGCTGATTTAAAGTGCTTGTTTGTTTGACTAATAGATCATGTTAGTCAACACAACACTACACTGATATTTTAAGACTGTCACCAAGTAATACAAATACTTTAATTTAATTTTGTTCATTGACACTCTTATTAGAATTCTTGAAGCAATATAATATTGAGAAAACTGTGTAGGTTGCTTCATGATAACCACAACAATAATAGCAAGGGGAAAAAACAGTTCTTTGTTTTAAATATGTAATTGTTTTAACTATTTTGTGTGATAATTGACTCTATTGACCTGTTTCCTAAGTAACTCCCTGACTGTATGTGTCTTCACAGCTAGTGAGCAGCAGCAGCCACAGAGCTGAGGGCGGAGGGGCAGGAGGGGAGTGTGGCTGTGTGCCGTGCAGGTGGGAGCAGGAAGCTCCAGCTTAGGCAGGTTAATATCAGGAACACTTGACAACAAAGGGGTGCTCTGAAAGGCCGCAGCTGTAATAAGGCCTTTGTTGGGGGAGCCTCCGAGAGGAGCCACATCACGTCATTACTCATCCCCACAAGCCAATTTGCACGTCGGCATGGCAACCACGATGGACCCTGGCCAAGAGCCCAGACTGGAATCTCAATGGCGAGTAGAAAGAGGTAAAAGAGGAAGAGAAAAGTTCTCTAAGAATGGCCTGATCAGAGAGCTCTACAGCTCACTAATGCCTGCCCCTCCAGATCAAATGACATGCTGAGGGTGTGCAGCTTTATTATCAGTCCAAGAGACTCACATGCACTAAAAATGCAGCACATCTGAGAAGAGGATGCAAACCAGACACTCAACCGCTGTTTGCCACTTACAGTAAAAACAGACTCTGTCCCATTATAACAAGACAGAAGACTAACACCCTTACCAGTTTGATGTGAAGCTATGCAAACCACAGTGAATGTCTAAGATATGTGCATGCCAATGTGTGTGTGTATGTGTGTGTGTGTGGAAATCCAGCGGGTGTCTCTTGCTGTGCGTGGGGTGTCGTGGGTCAGATTCGGGTGGTCAGTGGCAGCTGCTGGCTGGCCCTGGTCCCACGGTTCCCAGGCTGTGGAGGAGAGGGGGGGGCCTGAAGGGGGTAGGCTTGGGGGACGAGGGGGTGTGGAGGGGTGGGCGGATTGACAGGCCGGTAATAAAATCAGGCGCCCTGGTTGAGCTCAGTGAGGCCCATTGTTCAGCCACTGCTGTTTACCCTCTCCCATATGCATTATTCAAGGCCACAGGAGCTCCCGGAGCAAAAAAAAGAGGGGGCCCCATTCAGGGCTCCCCTTGCTCTTTGTTTTGTTTTGCTAATTTTCAATTAAAATAAACCATCTCTCTCGGCCGGAGTGGGCAAGCAAGCGAGGGAGAGAGAGAGAGAGAGAGAGAGAGAGCAAGCGAGTGAGCGCGTGGGGGGAGAATCCCACTGTTTGCCGCGTGACGTCTGAACGCAGATTAGGCCCATGCCATTGATGACAATAAAACGCTCTTTATCGCGTATTATGGCGCTGACATATCTGTTATTTTTAGGTACGAGAGGGTACACAAGCACAATGGCATAAGACACTGTTTGGGCTTAAGGAGAGGGCTCTGCACTCCTGACGGTTGATGGCCTGGATCATTGTTAAGGCCTGGTTCAGCTGAGGGGGCCAACAACAAGTGAATCCCCAGTAACAAGTGGATCATATCATCTTGCATAATAATGGAATGAAGTTTAAATTTATTGAAGCAATTCAAGCAACCATTCTAAAAAGCTGTTGCAACCCATTATACCAGCAATATTATGAAACAGGATTAGGTGACTCATGAAACTCTAGTTATGTTCAATACAGTGGTGGGCTGGCAGAGATTGGTACATTTTATTAAAGCCACCGTCTCTCCCATGCATCTCTTGGGAAAAAACAATGACATTTACTACATCATAAAATCACATTTATTACATCACAAAATATATAATCTCATAAAAACACATACACTAGGGCCAAATAATTGTAAACAGCAGATAAAATTGAAATACACTGTATAAAAAAGGACCAGTGGTGATAAGATAAAAAAAAAAAAAAAACACTGTGTTCTAGAAATATATAATACCATAGGTATCCCAAATCAGGATTCCTTCTTTTCATTAAGTATTACTATATTGCATTTTAATGAACGCATGTCAAGACAATAGAAAATGATTTCAGTGTGAACTTCAAAACTTTTTAATAGTACAACCTGTAGCCCTACTTATTTGAGCATTCATGGGTCAGCAGTTCACTGTGCGTTATTGCTGAGTTTACTGATAGGATTTGCTGCTATTACAGCACTCCTTTTACAGAAACAGCTGATTTGGCATCACTGTTGTAAAACATCCAATTTTCAGATGACTAAATGTTATGGGAAAGCAAGATAACAGCAAAAGGAACAGACATGTTACCCAGATTGTTATTGATCCAACATGAACCTCCTTAAACGAATAACAGGCACAATGACTTAATGACCCAGAGGTCTTTAAATATCGGTAGGCCCTGTCAGAGCTGGGGAGCTGATCAATAAGTAGCCTGGTAGGCTTTATTGTTGTTGTTTTTCTCACAGGAGGGGGCCGCCCTCGCCCCGGAGCTGGCCCAGGCAGTGGGGGGGGGGGGGGGGGGGGGGGGGGGGGGCAGTGGACAGATGCGGCGGCAGTGGGGAGTGAGGAGAGAGTTAAAGATTCACCACACATCTGTCACCGCGCCAGTCGTGGACACACAGGCACCTACCCCTTGCTGTCTGCCTGCCTGCCTGCCTGCCTGCCTGTCTGTCTGTCTGCCTGCCTGCCTGCCTGCCTGCCTGCCTCTCTCCCTGTCCCCCTGCCCGGGTGCCCCTCCACCTGCCTCTCCATCCAGCAGCAGCAGCAGCTTGCTAGCTGGCCTCCCTTTCTTCTCTCCGGCTCATGTGTCATGTGCGTCGATGCGGCTGACTGTCCAACTGTCTGTCCCCACAGCAACCGGTGGGCTCGGTGATGAGGTGTTGCGGTGGGGAGGTCGGAGCCCCGCTGGGAGCCGAGAGCCGAGGCCTCCCTCACAGGCACCAGCATTCTGCCCCTCACTGGTCCTCATCCTGCCCACTTCACGCCTGCCTCCTGGCCATGACCAGAGGTAGAGACTGATCCAGCTATGAAAAAGTGGTATCTTACTTCATATTTCACTTTTTCACTATATTACCCTCCTCACTTATGTACAGACATACATTAATCTAAATAATGTGTGTGTGTTTAGTATCACAGAATCATGACTTCTTGATCATGATTTTGAGATTGTTTGTGCTCCTCCATCCTGTGTCTTCCCAGCAGAGAGTGGAGGCCACTTGGCTTGGGTGAGAGGGGAGGGGAGGGGCTGTGGGCTGGGGGCCCTCACTTGGGCGCAGGTGAGCACTTCAGGCAGGCCTTGCACCTGCCGCCTTTGTTACGCAGTGATGGCTTTATGGTCAGAGGGAGAATCCTTCTGTCTCATAAAAGCCAGTGTTCGTACGACAGTAAAGCCAAACTGCTGCCTGGGTGTGTGTGTGTGTGTGAGAGAGAGAGAGTGTGTGTGTGTGTGTGTCTCTCTGTGTGTGTGTCGGTTCAGAGCCTAGTCAATGGGTGCTCTGTTATGACTACTAAATGTGTTACTGACAGAACTACAAGGCTGATATAGCATTCACAATACATTCTTAAGTACTGCATTGCGAGACCAGAAAAAAACATTCCTGATCCACTTAAGGTTACTGGTGACAGACACTGTCACAGGTGACTGTAAAAACTTGCTATCATATTCGAACCATTTTGCAATACAGGGACAAAGCATGAATGTATTTCCACCGTAGACAGGGACAATTAGTGGGAACGGAAAAATCTGTGGTCCCCAAAGAGTGTCTAGTTTCAAACTGTTGTTGATTACAAACCACTCCTCTACTCCTTACATTACTACATTTTACTTTGCATTACTTCCTCTCTCCTGTTTACAAGAGATATGTTTGCCACAGGTAGCAGAGCAAGTCATATTTACGAAATATTCTGTTTTTAAGATCATTAACCAAACATGCCAAGGTCAGTTGACATTTTACATGTATACATATTAACCAGCTTTAGAGTATCATTACTTTACAGAGACCTTCCCTTCAAAGAGAAACTCCTTGAATGAAACATCTAGTCGTCTCAAGCAGCTATGCCACAGATACACAGTAACAGAGGGTCAAAGCCTGCACACACAAAAAAAGTAAGCACCATATTAATGTCTAATTTATATGATTTTTCAGGATATCAAATCTGACTGATAAGGCAAAACTAAATTAAGGGACTGAAAGGGAGGCCATGTGGTTTGAGAACTGGGCCTTTTTTATGAGAGCATCTTAGAAACCAATTACCAGACAAGAAATAGATCATTATTTTTTCTAAAAGGACTGGCCAGTGGGGGTGAGAGTAAAGGTGGTCGCTTGAGGAAAGGGAGGTTTAGATTGAGGGAGGCACAATAAAGTCATAATCATCTCTACCTCAACTTTTTCCTATCCAACTTTCAGATTTTAATTTGCCGTCTGTGAAGTGGTACCTAATTTACTTTCGCCTCGTCCCTTCAATACGCCATTGTTGCTGCAGCCGAGATTCGGCGCTTCCTCTCTTAGCTCACCTCGGCGTGAAATTGGTTTAATGAAGCTGAAAGGTATGAGGCTCTCACAACACTGGAATCCAGCAACGCAGCTTCGCTCCACCCACCACCCCCTCCCGGTCATTCGCATTACGCAGGCAATTTATAACGCAGCACATAAAAGATTGTTATCTCTCACATTACATCAGTGCATATTACTGTCCCATTCACACTGCCAACGGTCTAAGGACAGAAAAAAACAGCGGCCAATATGGGTTCTTGGGGAATGCATGAGACGCTTCAAATTAACGGCGACTTCGAATATTAAAATGTGTCATCTGGCTCATGCAGTAGGGGTTTAGGTTTGAGGATAGGCAGGAGAGTAAACATCTGAAACTTATCCGAGAAGTAGGCTAGTTTTCCCACCTTGCAGGCTACCATGAGAGCTGCGTGCTCGTGTTTCTCACTGTCCTGGGTGTGGTTCCAGCGGGAGCGGGAAGCCAGTCCTGTGGGATTATGAAGTGCGCGCGTTACATGAATACGATCCCTTCGTGTCGTATCGTTTAACCTTTCTCGTCCTCTTTTTCGACAATCGACTGAAAACGCATCCGTAACTGAATATACGGGTCCATGGTGGTTACTTCTCCGTTGAGGTTCACAGTTGAAGTTTTAAACCTGCATTTGGAGTCTAAACAGGTGGCATCTGGGGGAAAGTAGGTTAGATTGTAGCATAGCAGCCTAACTTTTGGCACAGGTTTTTATTTCTCTCTCTCTCTCTCTCTCTCTCTTTCTATAATCTAGTGGCACCTCAAATAATAATAAACTTTATTTATGAAGCTTTTCTAAACAAAGTTACAAAGTGCTTTAAAGTAAAGATGTAGGCCTCTGAAAACACTATGTTTTTGACCCCTCATTGACACATCAGAGGCATCTATCTACAGAGGGAACAGCTGTAAAGCGGACTACATATATATATTTAAAAATAACACTGTCTTGAATGCACACACACACACGCATGCACACACACATACACTCACACTCAGTGCCACTAAAACATTGGAACTTAGCCTCTTGCTGTGATAAAAACGGATCTGCCAAAGTACTACCCAGCAGGTAAGATTATCCATGCGACACCATGGGTGTGCTGTCTCTTACAGGTAATTACTCAATTACAAGTAAACACAGCTACTGAGCAGACAATGCAAGTGAGAGACAGATGGAGATGGGAGCTCTACCAAGCTCCCATTCAGTGCATATCTCCCACATGCACACAGTATGACTGGAAGTATCCATCTAAAGGGAAGTGATCCTGCCATTTGAAACACTTTCTTGTCCCAAAATGAAAGTGAGACAATTTTCATACTGCAGGTTTTGCTTTGAGTGCTTATTGTGTATCATCAAATGGGGGGATAATACATGCGCTCTTACACAAAATAGAGGATAATACATGTACTTCTGCCTTTTAACAGACATATTTTCTTGACACAGAAGTACAACAAAATAGACACAAAACTCTCTCTGTCATTCTTTCAAAAGTTTGATGAGATTTGGAAAAAAAATCGGTTTTGTTTACATTTAGTTTATGCATTTGTAATATATATATCATACTATATACATTTTCATTGTAATCAATGTTGCACATTAATGAATTTTGGTTATGGCTGTCTGTGTATGGTTTTCAGTGTATTGTGGATGCAGCACTATCTCATTCCACTAGTGGGAACTAGAGAACAGTTTTGAGTACATGCCAGCTTTCCATCAACTGAAGGGTCCATGATTTCAATGGCATATAAATCATCCAGATCCAGTCACAGATGCCATATGACACATAGTCAGAATGTTTAAAGTGTGGACACAAGGCCGCTGATCTGAAATCAGTTGCCTCTGGCAAAAAGTAACCAGAGCTCTCCTGTTTCAGAGTAGGCTAGGTCTCCTACCAGCTCAGTTTTCTGAGCAAGGATGTTTGTTAGTAGATAAAGCTTAAGAGAAACACAGTTCCTTAGGCAAACAGATAGATTCAACGAAGAGACAGAGGTAGTGCCTGAGATAGAGGGGAAGCAAACCCTGGCACCAAAGATAAAGACCGTTATCAAATCAATAGTGTAGTGAACATACAAGCATGGCTCCACTCAGTGTCTTTGTCCTGTTTTAGATATTTGACTGTGAAGAGTCTGGGCGTTAAATTCCTGTATAACATATTATATCTTAAAGGCACACTATGCAGGTTTTTTAGCTTAATATGCAAGTGTTTTAGCTTAATTTACCTTCATTTAACAGCTTCAGAGTCATTGGAATGGTTATATGACTTTTTTCGGGTTGAATGGTGGCCGTCTCGCCTTCCCCCTAGCGCCTGTGAGCGGAAAAACCACCCTTGCAACTGTGGGCCGGCGGGCCGGTGGGCCGGTGGGCCGACGGCCTCAGTGTCAGGAAGTATAACGAGTGTAACAAAGTGCTTTACTGCATTCAAATACACATACACGCCAGGCACCGGCTAGAAAAAGGTAGCGATGGAGTTTCTCAGACATGACAGAGCCAGCGAAAAAGAAGCAAAAACTGAGAAAACAGTAAGGAAATTGCCAATACTGCATAGTTTACCTTTAATATTTTTGTCAAAGTTATTAAACAAATCAGTCCAATCAACAAATGTATTAAATAAATTAAATACATTTGTTGTGGTGTAGGCCCTGACTTATTTTGTTTCCCAATTCATAACAGAATTGCTAATATATGTCTTTGAACATATATAAAAATCTGAACATATATAAATATACATCTCTAAGAATATGGAATACTTAAAGAGAAATTGAATAAATGTGATGGATATAAATGCACTCTAGTTTATATATAAGTTAATAAACAACACCAACCAGGGAGAAATATGGTATATCTACACAAAAAAAGGAATCTGTAAAATATGCTATTTATTTCTGGATAAACAAAATAATAATCCAAACTTTCTGTAAGATCTAGCACTTAATGTAATCGCTTATTTTTACCAGGCTTAACTTTCACAGACAGACTGACAGAAACACACACACACACACGCTCACACACCTGCCAGTGGTCAGTTGACACACACCTGGCCTGCAGTGGTCTCCTGCCAGGACACCCTGTGGTTGTCTGCGTTCCGACCGCATGGGTCCATACACACAGCCCCGCAGGCCATCCTAAATCCCCTGAGACAGCCTGCCGTCAGCTAATGAGGAATTAGAGTGGACTAGGACAGCTTTACTGGGGTTTACCTCATCATAATGACTCACAGGAAGACCCAGAGGCCACAAACACACACACACACACCACACACACACACACACACACCACACACACACACACACACATACACACACTGAACTTCACCAGGCAAATGCATGCAGACATAAACAGCTCTGGAAAAAATTAAGAGACCACTGAACATTTTTCTGATGTCAACCTACGGTTACTGAGTGACATTTGAATGAGTTGACGGTCATATTCAAAATTCAGAGACAACTGCCAATTTGAATATGACTGTCAACTCATTTCCTAACCCAAATGTCCCTCAGCAACCGTATAACATCAGAAAAATGTGCAGTGGTCTGGTTATTTTTTCCAGAGCTGCATATGCACAGAAATTAGCAAAATGTGGCTGTTGTATATTCTTTCACTGTAAATAATACAGGAAAACATATATACTTAAGACTTCACAAATTCCATGTGACATATGAAGCTGCAAATGGTCATAAATCTGCTGTGTCTTCGCTCTGTGTAAGGAAGATTTTTGCGTTATTTTGCTTTTGGTTCTGTGCCGCCTGTCAACCTCATGGGGCATAGTGTATATCAAAGTGTATAACCTGATTTTGTGATCAGAGCCTCGGGCAGGTATGTTGCGTGCAGCTGCTGCACTGCCTCGCTGTGCACTGTAATCATTATGCACTGTGTCATTAAGCAGGGGGGCGGTGAAGCAAACAACCTAAAATGAGAGATCACTGGAATCAGGAGTCAGCGAGTACGATTCATAAGCCGCAGTCACCTCTTCCTGTCTTTTTCTCTTGATCTCTTGTTCTCTCTCGCTCACACACACACACACACACACGCTCACACACACACACACACATGCACACATATTTTCACTGTAATCCTCCCACAGCGTTTTTCTGTAGGTGTGGAGGAGGACAATTTAGCTGGTTGAAGGTGTGTCAGAACATGGGAGAATGTGTCAGGGTGTGTGTGGTGGTTATAAATAGGACACCTGTGGCAAACTACGTGTATGCTGGTGTTTATGTTGCGTGGATGTGTCACATGTTACCTAGTCCTATATCATATCTCATCTGTCACCATGACAGGAACTCTTCGACTGACAAAGAAAGGCAGCAATAACATATGTGGGAAGGTTGTAAATTTTAATAGGTCTGCAGGTGTGGTTGTCTGTGGAGGTGTGGAGTTAGATTTGTAAAGCATACCTGGACTTTAAGGTGTATGTCTACAGAGACATTTGAAGAGTCTTTTTCTTGTAGTTTTGAGAGTGAATATGCCTTTGTGTGTGGGGGGGGGGGTATGTGTGTGTGTGTGTGTGTATGTCTGTGTGTATATGTCTGTGTGTGTATGTCTGTGTGTGTGTGTAGGTGTGTGTGTGTGTGTGTGTGCGTGTGTATGTCTGTGTGTGTATGTCTGTGTGTGTGTGTAGGTGTGTGTGTGTGTGTGTATGTATGTGCGATGAGCGAGAGTAGGTGCGTGTGTATGGGCTCGTGTTAAGCCATGTCTGGAGGGTGAGGTGGAGGAAGACATTTGGCAGCAGGTCTGGCACGTCTGTCAGGCCTCGACCTGCACAGAGGAGAGGAAGCAAGCAGCACCCCAAAGAGCTCTCCTAGAACGAAAGAAAACCTTTGGTGTGTGTGTGTGTGTGTACATGCATGTGCGTGAGAGAGAAAGGGAAACAGAAAGAGAGAGGAGGAGTGAGAGGAGAGAAGATTGGAAGAGCTAGAGTATGGAAAAGGCAGACGGAGGAGTATAAAGCACAGGATTCTAATTTGGACTGGCTTTGTTGTTTCTGTTGCATACACAGCCCAGGAACATGAATGGGCATTATACAGTGTCAGGTGCATAGACTCACCTGAACATGAGGCTCCTTTCATCTTTAATGGACCAGTCCTGACGGGTGCTTTTGCGCTTGGTCCTCACTGACACGTCAACAAGCCCAAAGTCAACTCACAGCTAAGCCCTGTAAACAGCCTTGCGACAGACAGCAAACTCAGACCGGCGTAAACAAGCCAACTTTCCCAGAGGTCCAATGCATTCCTCCTCCCACACATCCCCGGGCCCGGCTGTGCAAGAGAAAGTGTGGATTAAGAGAGAAAACACAGCAGACTGTGGGCAGGGGGGGGGGGGGGCAGGACAGGTGAGCGGGGACGTGTTGTTGAGGCGGACCAGGTTTGCTCAGCTGTGCGGTGTTCTGAGCCACACCCAACGACCAGTACCCAAGAGGACCCACCTAGAAAGGAGCCCACCTCTTTATCTCTCTCTCTCTTTCTCTCTCTCTCTCTCTCTCTCCCTCACTCATGCCTCCTCCTCCTCCCTACAAAATCAGTGGTTGTATTTACACAGGTGAGACAGAGAGCCAGACCTGAAAGTCCTGTTCTCCTAGCGCAAGCCTACCTCCCCTGGTGGACTGTGGGAAACTGCAAGGGGTACTCCTGTACGCCATGTCCAGCCCATGTCATGTCTCATTGAGTGCAGACGGTGAGAGGCGCAGGGGATGGGGGAGTGAAATGGGAGGAGTGAAATGGAAGGGTTCTTTTCAGGATAGAGGGAGAAAGGAAGAGAGAGCGAGGGACTGAAATGAGAGAGAGAGAGAGAGAGAGAGAAAAAAGCAGATAGAGAGTGGGGTGAGAGAAGAGAGGGTGTGGACAGGAAGAGGTGGAGGTTGTGCTCCGAGGGCCGAGAGTTCACAGAGCAGGTAACACAAGACGGCATGTGCTGCCAGCTCAGCTCACGTGTTGCGCCCATTGTGTCTGCAGGTGGGCTTCAGGTTCCCACTGCATCCTAGTCCCCCTACAGCCATGATACCACACACTCACACACACATACACACACTCACACACACACACACACACACAGGGAGAGAGAGAGTACATAAACAGTCATCAGGCATGTACACAGGATTTGTCAAAGACAAACTACCAAGAGAAATGTGAACTTAAATTGGCTGAATTGCAATGCATGTAGGGTAAAAGAAAGTAGGTAACGTAGCAAAAATAACTAAAAGCATCTTGCTATGAGAATTAAAAGATATGGACCTATGGATTTGTCTCTGTGCAAAATAAAAATAGCTCCACAGACAACATGGAAATAAAAAAAAACATATGTACAAAACATGAATATAACATTCATCATTTTTTTTTAAAATAACTGTCCCTTAGACATGAATACATTGAAAACATAGTGAAGCATCCTTGCACACATACACACACACACACACACACATATATATTAACACACACACACACACACATACCCTTACCGGTACACCAGTAGTTGAACAGACAAGTCCAAACACTTTGGTTGCTAATGCTCCATCACACTGTTCCCATGGCAGACTCCTCCACTGCAGCGCAGACTACAGTGAGCTGTGCAGTAAATCACTGAGTAATCACTGCAAAAAATTTAATTGTAGACCAAACTCCTGAGAGCTGCTCTCTCTGAAACGCAGATACATCAACTCAACTTGTCATTCCAGCTCACATGCATGCACACACACGCACGCACACACACACACAAAGTTAAAGTTGACTGGTATATCAGGCACTTTTATCCAAAGCGACAACAGACTCACAATGACGGGTTCAGGAATCGAACTCAAGTTGACCATTTGTCAGCCAGAGACGTTGACCAGCTCAGGTAGAGAGGATCACAGTGATTGTGATGGTGGTACAACCTGATAAATGATTCCAGTAAACTCAGTCACTTCTGCTTTTTTGTAACTCATGCACAGCTGAACTTCCACAAGCAGTGGTGGCAGTTCACCCACTCTTGCAGTCTCTCAACATCTGACTGGTTTCAGACATAAAACATAAAACCACCTTCACCTATTTGACATGAGATCCACCCAACGTGTCAGGAAAGCCTGATTTATATGATATGATATTAAATGATTTATAAAACATGTTCCACATGATACAGGTGGCCTTTACGTTGTCCACAGTGAAGTCCATTTCCCAAAGGACTTGCAGTGGCTACTGTGCCTCCTGGTTGGATCAGCAGAACTGAACAGAGGCTTGAGATGCATGTCACTACATTGGCCACTGCCAGTGCAGGCGCCAGGAGACGCCAGGAGACGTGCAGGTGTGGAATCTGCCCACACCGTTGTGTCCGTTGGCAGGAGGTGCAGGCTGGTGCAGAGGCACGGAGCAGGTGTGGCTCACATGCCCCACGGCGCTCATTCTGCTGGGTGCCTTGGCAAAGACACACATCAAATAAGACCTAATACACAATATGGGCCAAATGACATCGCTGATTGTCGTTCTCACTGGCACCCTCAACCAGATTTACAAAAGGTCAGATCATACACATCCAATCACATACTTACACATACATACATACACATGCATGCACACACACACACACACACACACACACACACCATGAGGTGTGAATGCTGACACAGGAGAGCGTCAATCCATGTGCCATACAGAAAACAATGCATGGTAATGCTCCCTCTGACAGGAGTCCAGTTAGCTCAATCAGCCCAGGGAATCATCTCAAGAGCACGTGGGGAGGGGGGTGTGGGCTAAACTGATTGCAGGGTGATTTACCCGTTGGGATAATGACTCTTCGGGTCAGGACTGATTCCGAGGGCAAAAGAACGAGAGTGAGGAAGCGGAATGGAGACAATCGCTTCAAGAGATTCAAATTCACCTATGGCCCGTCATGCCAACACCGCCAGCTGAGGCAGAGCAGAGCAGAGCAGGTTGTGATGGCTTCTCAGTGTTGCTGCTCGGTGTTTGCTTCGAGAGATTTTGCACAAGGCTGTTTCCAACGTCTCCCATGCGTTGACCTGCCGTTGCCCTCAGGGGCTCGAGTCGTATTTGACCCTGTCTGCTACGCATCACAAAGGGACAGAGGAAAATGCCCCAGCAAGTGACTTCCTCATTTGAAGAGGACCAATGGAGGGGCCTAAAGGAAAACATGCTCTATGGTGGGGACTGGCTAAATAGGCAGGATGGGTGAGGTCTGTCTGAATGAAGAGGACTTTCTTTGTTTTTCAAATTGTGTGTGTGTGTGTGTGTGTTTTGGGGCGAGGCTGACATTGAAAGCTCACTGAATGGGCCCCCCCCTTCCTTTGATGTGTGACATTCACCTTGTATCTGGAGAGGGCAGAGGAAGGGTGCTGCATGGAGAGGAACTCTTCAAAGTGCACCTCGAGTCCAGTGGGCAACTGGCCCAGAGGATGCTGCTTAGGACAGCAGTTGGTCAGAGGAGGGAAAGCCTGGAGACCGAAAGCCAGAACCACCACCATGCACTGTCCCCTGAGACTTGACATACACACACACACACTCACTCACACAGACCCACACACACACACACACACACACACACACTCACTCACTCACTCACACAGACCCACACACACACACACACACACATTGACAGATGATTCTTCCCTCATTCCTCAGATCATTCAGGGTCAGCAAAGTGGACGGGGTCAGCACTAAGTAAAGTGCTGTGCTAGATAGACAATTTAGTTTGTCATTTTATTTCCGAGTATTTTCATTGCAATTTTTTCATTGTTTTTATTTCATATCTTCCATTTTCATGACTGACTGGTTTGTGTGTATTGGTAAGGAGGGAGAAGAGATCAGTCTCTAAGTAGTGGCCAACTCGGCGTCAGTATCAGTAATGCCAGCTATGCCGTGGGGTGACATATTTATGGTGGTTATGGTGTTTCTGCGCTCATTATTGCCCTGCTTCTCTGATGGCTTGCCAAAATTCCCCAGGCCAAATTACTCAAAGCTGTCCATGCTTTTTGAATGCTGCTTTAATGTGATCTTCTTACTTGCATGTTTTGCAGTCTGGAAGAATAAACCCAAATCCTTTTGATGCTTATTAGTATTTCTGCACACACCTAGGAATAATAGCAACAGCAAGGTGATGGATAACATTTTTTTAAAAGTATCTGAGATAGTTTAACGTCAGACCGATTTACAATAACAAAAAATTGGTAGCTGAGGTGATACTCTCAGCAAACCTACAGAAAAACATGTTGGCGTGTTACAAGTCCCATCCTACTTGATTTCTTTGTAACAGGGTTGCATGATATTTGGCACAAGAAGCACTGTCAGTGTGAAAGGTTAATGTAGTCCATCCTGACAGTTTACAGCTCAACAGCTGATGTGTCTCCTCTCCAAGGCAGAATGTACTCTGATGATGGAGGGGATGACAGAGAAGACGAACGGATAGAGGAGAAAAGGGGTTTGTGTTTTGACTGTACATACAGGAAAAAGAGATAGAGAACAGGAAGAAGAAGGAGAAAAAGAGAAGGAGGGAGAGGCAAGGGGAGGCAAAAAACAAAATATATGAAGAAAACATAGACAATGCAGAGATCCAGACCCCATGCTTGTTTTTGGTTGTTTTTATGGACATATGCAGCAACTACATCCCCTCTCACCTCAAACCCCACCCCCTCACTCTCACATCTCTCTCTCTCTCCATCTCTCCCTCCCTCCCTCCCTCCATCTCTCCATCCCTCCCTCTCTCCCCGTCTCTCTTCCCCCTCCGGCTGCCCCTCCTCTCCGCCCCCAGGGCTTTGTGTGGCCCTGAGCCCCGCTCCTCCCCCTTTTGTCACCCGGCCATTCCGCTTTGGTTAGCACACACAAAGGCCGCTCAGTGCCCCAGCCTCCTGACGCTGCATTCTGCCCGGGCAGTGGGGAGTGGGCCGAGCCGGGATGGGAGGTTGTGTGTGTGTGTGTGTGTCTGTGTGTGTGTGTGTGTGTGTGTGTGTATGTGTGTGTGTGTGTGTGTGTGTGTGTCTGTGTGTGTGTGTGTGTGTGTGTATGTGTGTGTGTGTGTGTGTGTGTGTGTGTGTGTGTGTGTGTGTGTGGAGGGTGGTGGGGGATACGCGATGGGGTGTCAGTGGTAGCGGTGCACCCCATGTGACCGAATGCCATCCTGAACAACACCGCGGCCCCCCCTCTCCCTGGGCCCCCTCTTTCTGCTGCAGCAAACCCCCACACAGATGGGCCACAAAACAAGTGGCAT